>NW_015544192.1:2091122-2149259 GCF_001515605.1 Sinocyclocheilus anshuiensis | reverse complement strand
AAAGGGGATTTTAAAATAGGGATTTAAAAAAAAAACACTGGGTGGATTTTTATCATTATAGGATGGATGTGTACACACACTTCCAACACACATTTATGTTCAAACAACTTGTAAAGTGAATTTTGCATCCGATGACCCCTTTAACAAAATATCACCCAATAGTATGTATAGACTATGTTAGGGTAACCATACGTGCCATTTTCCCAGGACGCGTCCTGGCCAGGACGCGTCCTGGGAAAATGGCACATATGGTCACCCAAGACTATGTATAAAAACAACAAACACTAAAGATTGGGTTGCAAGAGTTGCATTAATATTCCTGTTCATGGTAAATTGCTTAAAGCTTATGTTTCTTATTTGTGCCACTAACAGAACTAAACACATGGCCAGTTTCTTATGATGGTGTGACACTGGATTTAGAGTCCTGAGCATCCCCAGTGAGCGAGAGAGAAGCAGCTGGGTCTTGAATCTTTTAATGTAAATAACAATGTCATCCAAAAGACAGCAGCTGTGCGAATGAGGGATGTGCGACATATAGCACTTATGTCACAAACCAGGGCACCGCTGTATAGTTTTCCATGATGGTATGCTGTTCTGTGATGGTTCTGTGAAACTGATGAAAGCCTACAGGCAGTGACAGAAACAAGCTGCTACACTTCCATGAGAATTACAACCATCCCTCTACACATGCTTCAAGTGAGCAAATGATTCAATTGTAAAGATTTGTTGCTCCTACAATGAACCGGAATTGAAATTCAATTGAATATCTGTAAGCAACTTGCAGAACCTTCAGGGATCTTTGGTACAGGCACTGACACAAAATCCATGACACAAGCACAGGTTCACATGCTGCTTGTGGTTTGAGGCCACAGTTGAGTTTCAATTTTCAGTGTTTATATAATACCCTTTAGAAAATTATAGCTTGTCAAAGGGATTACTTTGATTTAGCTAAAGTATGTATTTTATATCAAGGGCAGGAGGTTTTGGCAAACATTAATTATTAACATTCATACTCACTATATAATCACTATATAGTAGTTGGCATGGTATACTTTTGGAAATCTGACATGTCCTTCAGTGTTTTGATTGATCATTTTGAGCATGAAATCATTATGATTATGCATTCTCTGATACTAAAATCTTAATAACTCACCTCTTTTTCAAAGATGTACAGATTATCTCCTTTAAGCATCACAAAGCGATTTCGCCATATTTCCCTAAATATTCCTTTGCCACTGAACCTGCGGATCCAGCCTACTTTGTCTGGTTGGGATGATAGCTGGTTGAGATCCTGAAGACCCTGAGTGTGCCAACAATGACCCGGTTAATGTGTCGCCCGTCTTACATAGTATATGAGTTCAAATAGATCTCTGTCACACTGCACTGTGCTAAGCCATCATAACATTTATTCCATATCTGTTATATTAATACTTATTTTTTTAACTATTAGTAAGTCTTCCAATAGTGACTGGCCTCCTTTTCACTAGTATTTTAACCAATAAGTCCTAGTATGTCCCGTGACATATTCAAACACTTAGCACTTTTACTAATAATTAGAATCAGTTTCGTCAGTAGCTATTTATTAGGTACTAGTGCATATAAAATGTTTTACTAGTAACATTTTTAATCTAAAAAGATTTTTAATTTAACCATTTGCTGTCATATGGCAAGCAAAAAAAACAATTGTGACTAGTGAGAAATGTTACTTGCAACAATTGGAATTCATATTAGTGTCATATACATATTACACTGGATTACATATTAGTGTCATGAAGTAATATTATCTAATAAGTACTACTAAAGCTGGAATAGATACCCTACTAGTAACCATTGAGTGACTAGTAGCTAAGAATTAGACTATTAGTGCCAAATGTCTAATTAATTTGGACTCACAATTGGAATAAGCAAAAAAGTACATTTAAAAAGACAGGGTACACTCTTAAAAATAAAGGTGCTTCAAAAGGTTCTTCAAGCGATGCCATAGAAGAACCATTGTTGGTTCCACAAAGAACCATTCAGTCAAAGGTTCTTTAAAGAACCGTCTCTTTCTTACCTTTTTATAATCTGAAGAACCTTCTTTTGCCACAAAGAACCTTTTGTGAAACAGAAAGGTTCTTCAGATGTTAAAGGTTCTTTATGGAACCATTTAGACAAAAAGGTTCTTCTATGGCATCGTGAAGCACCTTTATTTTTAAGAGTGTAGTAGCATTGGATTACTTACTAGTAATAAAAATATACTGGGAACAAAAAATTATTACTAGTTCGATTAAAGAAATAAATATTAATACGGCCTGATATAGGCTATTGCACCCTAATAAAAGTCACATTTTCACTCGACCGCGGTCTATTATTTAGGGGGTATATATATATTTCCCAAAATGATTTACTGTCAGTTAGTCAATTAAGGGTGTGGTTAATTAAATATTCTGTTAAACAGAATAAAATATGTGTCAATTAAATGAGTGACTACAGCATATAATGAAGAAGTGTAATGGACATATACGGTCTCACATTCGGCGTTTCATAACAAAGGAGTCATTGTTAAATTAATTTACAGAAGCACAAAATACTAAACAGGACACAAATAATACACATTAATACGCTGTACATTAAGTCACTGTTCAATTAAACTTTTAAATTATGAGCATTCAAAATCACAATTTCCACCATCATAGACTCAGTGTATGAAATTCTCACCCTTTTGACCAAATGGCTTTTCTTCATGCTGTTCGCAAAATGTGTCTTTTCCGAAATAACGTTATATTCCGCGATCTGTCCCACTTTCTAGAAGAAACGGAGATGTTTTTGTTTATCTTCAGCTGTGAATTTGCCGCGTGCAAGTGGCTATAGATTGGACGAGGTTCTGGCTCTCAGAGCTGATTGACTGCCAGTCTCTACACTGCCGGTTTGCAAACCGCGGGCACAGGCTCTCCATTGGCTTGGGTGAGTCCCTGAGTTGCTGTGCTTCTCACCGAAACGGATTTTCCCGTTTATAGAGCTCGACTGCTCCATCTATTGAACGAGCACAGCTGTCTGTGTGATGTCACGCTGCATATTGAGCTTCAATGGCTTTCTTTTTATTCCCCATCATCAACAACCTAAACGCAATGCAAATCGGCGTATAGCAAAGGATATAGTTATTTTCAGTGATAATCAATATAACTGTTTATTTGTGTAACCTAATGAATTCAAGAATATAGGCCATGTTATGTTTTATAATGTGGTATCTATCTAGCAGATATAAAGCTAGAAGTGAATAACTTGCATTGAGAAACAGTGTGGAGGAAAGTGGGACTATAGCTATCACAAACAAAAGTTGTCCATAGTTGTCCACACGTTTAGATATTAAGATTTATTCATATGTTAGAATATTTTTGTTAATTAAAATGTCAAAATCATTATTTTGTAATAACTGTTAGGTAATAGATGAACACAATGAAACAACACTGGCATATTGAGGCAAATTGAGGCATAAATTGCAGGCACGGCAAGTTTAGAAATATTACATTTACTTCATTTTTGATGTTTTATGCATCACTTTTCTACATAACCGATTAACTGTTTAAATTCTGCTGAAATACATAATAAATGCAGGTTCCATTGTGACAGTTTTCCCCATATAGTGTGAAAACATACTATTGGGGCATGTTGTCACAAAATAAGCTGCCTTTTTCCCCCCTGGGTAATAGGAAATGTCCGATGTCTTTTTGTAGTCGAAGCATCTATAAAGAAATTAACTTTCAAAAATAAACCTACCTTGAGAGAGATACACTGAAATAAAAGTGTGACAAGTTCTTTACTAAACACTCATGCAGCAGCTTTGTTTCAGTAAACCTAAAAAGAAATGTGTGCCAGTTGTGGCAAAAGTTAAAAATGACAACAAATGAGAGCACAGATCTGAATATTACAAATAAAAACAATTACAATAAAACTTCCAAAATACATAAACTTATGTAGCTCAAGCACATAGGGGAATTTCCTAGGATATTCCCTTCTACAAGCTCTGAAAAAGCACATATTCAGAAGAACAAACTACATGGCTATAATTACACTGCTCTAAGCTTCTTCTCGGTCTACATAAATTGACCACATTATTCTAAAACAGAGCAAGAAATGTTTCCCTCGGGTTGACAAAGCATTCTACATTTGCCTAGGATAGCTTAAGAGATTTCTTTTACCCAAATCTGTAATAACAAATGGATCTTGGACCTGATTTTTGTTCCACTGTATTTATGTGAATTTCGGTACAACACATCAAGTGTGATATAATCTCTCTGGAAATCTACCAGACCCTTTACTGACTCATCATAAGCAATCTTTAACGTTTTTTTTCTTTTTTTTATCCATACACAGCAAATTGTGTGCTTGATGCAGTAAAGCTATTAAGTCGTTCAGGTCTGCTGGTACTCTGGCTGATGGTGGGAATTAATGGATGTGATTTAGGAGGGAGGAAGAGGAGTGGAGGAAGGGGAGTTACAGTGGAGCAACCTGAATGTGTCTAGGGGGTTAAGCTCTGGAGGTTAAAGTAATGGGCTAAACTCAGCCTACTTGATACCGTTTCATCTGTAAATCATCTGTGAGGCATTACAGACTGTGAACTGAGGCTTTGGTGATAACAAAAACCATGAAAATGTGTTGGTCTGAGGTTATTGGATAAACAACTCCAACAATCAGCTGATGCTAATAGTTCTTTTCGTTTATTGAAGAGCATGATAAAATAGTCACATACTACGTTGTCCATTTTTTCAAGGGCAAAAAATTAGTAGGACATATGAAAAAAAGACACACCAAGATATAAAAACAAAGGTGTTTTATACAAGGCTTTAATGTTAGCCGATTTAGACTCTTCAAAGGTGGTGTGTCTAAATTTGTCTACCAAGAACTGCCATAAATTATAAATTAAAGGCCACATTAGTTGTTAAAAGACTTTGATAGACATTAATATTACAGTTATTGTGCACCGACTGAATTAATAAGCTCTAGCTAATAACGAGAAGACAACAGTTTATCGATGTCTGCATATCTGCAGCATGTCTTTTAATTTAGCTGGATAGGGATGTGAATAATAATAACAAAGAATATGGTGGACCACTTTTTTCTAAAATCTAAATGTTTTAGAATTTTGCTTAGTTTTGAATCAAACTGATTTAGTTGGTTTTTCTAGCCATGTTGGGAACCTTTGATTCAACAATTTGACATTATTGTAACTCAAGTTAAATATATAGACAAAACAGCCTGTTCAACTTTTGTTCATAAGATATGTATATATACATTTTTTTTTTTTTACTGAAACATACAGTAGTCATCTGTCCAGAAACAATCAAATGCAGCAACACCAAGCAAATAAATACAAAATGCTGTCACTGTGAACATTTTTGGGGCATCTAAAACATTTACATATGATCACAAAAGTTATGCACATTTACAGTGTTTCACACATCATTATCAACACTTCTGCTTACATATATTTTTTTGATAACACTTTACAGTATGTTTCAAATCATTTACATTAGTTAACACATTAGGTCTCGTGAACTAAAAAAGATGAATAATATTACAATATTTAATAATCTAGGTTAATGTTTTCTAAATATGTTTGCAAATTTCCACATATATTGATACATTTTTAACAATTCATTATTAGAATTAACATTAACTTAGATTAATAAATGCTGTTCAAATTGTTATTAATTGTTCATTAATGTTAATGAATTAAACTTATCGTGCAATGTTACCATTTTTTTTAACTTAACTCAAGGAATGTCAGGTGAGAAACAAAGAAGAAAAATGTACTCCGTTTAGGGTTCAGAGGACAGACAGCGCTGGGAGTGTAAGCACACATTAATATGCTGATAACAGCTCAACGTCGGCTCAGCTGACGGCCTCCGCCTTGTGTTCTGTCACCACCTGAACCTACTGAAAGCATCACTTCCTCCAGAAAGCTGTATCAGGGGAACATATGTGGCTTATAATACATAAGTACAGTCAGCACTGTATTTGACAGAGTCAGGTTTACACAACCCACTGTGGGTAACGGAATAATAATAAAGAATATGGTGGATCACGTTTTTGAAACAAACTGATTTTATTGATTTTTCTAGCCTTGTTTGGAACTTTTGATTGAAAAATTTGACATCACAAATACTGATGCATTACCTGGTATAGAAAGCAAAATGCTCACCCACATACACTGAAAATAAATATTTTGCTTCAGGAAGTTTATAAAGTGTCAAGTGGGTTAACCAGTATCTAATGGCTATAGCATATAATAGCCACAGCTGTAGTTAAATTAGATGGAAATAAGTTAAAGCTTTATTAATAAATTTAGCTTAAACTACATTTATTTGGTTGAAAATATTAAGATTAATACAGGGTTTATTTCACACATCATCATATGTGAATATACAAAATAATTTAGATTAATTAATATATATGACGGTTGAAAAGTCTGGGGATGATAATATTTTTAATGTTTTTGAAAAAGTCTTGAGCTCACCAAGGCTGTATTTATTTAATAAAAATACAGTAAAAACAGTAATATTGTAAAATATTCATCTCTGGAGAGACCTAAAAATGGCTGTCCACCAACGTTTACCATCCAACCTGACAGAACTGGAGAGGATCTGCAAGGAGGAATGGCAGAGGATCCCCAAATCCAGGTGTGAAAAACTTGTTGCATCTTTCCCAAAAAGACTCATGGCTGTATTAGATCAAAAGGGTGCTTCTACTAAATACTGAGCAAAGGGTCTGAATACTTAGGACCATGTGATATTTCAGTTTTTCTTTTTTAATAAATCTGCAAAAATGTCAACGATTCTGTGTTTTTCTGTCAATATGGGGTGCTGTGTGTACATTGAGGAAAAAAAATTAAATGATTTTAGCAAATGGCTGCAATATAACAAAGAGTGAAAAATTGAAGGGGGTCTGAATACTTTCCGTACCCACTGTATTTTAAAATGATGACAAAGCTGAATTTTCAGCAGCCATTACTCCAGTGTTCAGTGTCACATGACTCTCAGAAATCATTCTAATATTCTGATTTGTTGTTCAGGAAACATTTCTTATTATTATCAATGTTGAAAACAGTTGTGCTGCTCAATATTTTTTTTTTTTGATAAAGATTTTTTGATGAATCGAAAGTTTCAAAAGAACAGCATTTACTTGAAGTCTTCTGTAACATTTTCAAAGTATTTACTGTCACTTTTTATTAATTTATTACATCCTTGCTGAACAAAAGTATTAATTTCTTTCAACACAAATCTTGTTGACCCAAAACTTTTGAGTAGTAGTGTATATATAAAATATTGAATTAATATATTAAATAAGTAATCCAATGTCCAAGTGAAATCAAAATCACTTTGGAAGCGAGAGTGCTAAGAAACCAGAACCCATATATTCTAGATTACCAGTGAAACCTCCTCCAGAATGAGAATGAATGATTCAGTTAAGTCATACGAGCAGCACAATTGTATGTTCTTTACATAATGCCATTCTAGGGCTGATGTCACTCTGTAACCGGGAACCTTCTTGAATAAGGCATAAAGGCTTGTGTGCCAGAGGGCAAATGGATAGAGGTGAAATGGTGAAAAGAGACGACTACGTTGAGAGCATTTAAAGACACTGACCTCTTAGTGTTGTGAATGATTGTGCCCCCGAGTACGATGCGCACCCCCGGCATTGTGCGGTTCAGGTTATAAACAGTCAATGCCTCTTCATAAGTGGCCCCACCAATTATAAAGACAATAATGTCTTGAGGTCTGAAGGGTCGAGACAGAGTGTGAAGGAGTACATTTATATAACTGCTGCAGTCCATGTTTTTCAATCCAATCAAAAAGTTTCTGTATTGTACATTAAACAGACTATTTAAAACGAATTTAACTGGTAGGTAGGATGTTTGAAAACAGTCATTCCGTTATTATAGAAATCATACACTTCACCTTTAAAGCAAAATCAAAACGCTCACATTAAACGTCTGTAAGTGTGGCCATATATCATTAATGCATGAGTGTGCATGCCAGACTACTTATGTATCCATGTCACCTGTCTCTAAGAGAACTTGGCCCGACGTAGGGGAACTGGCTGTCCTTCAAACGACCCTTGATCAGCTGATCCAGCGTGTCATGTAGTAGCGGCTGATGCTGTGTGTACACATTCTCAACTCCCTATTCAAATACATAAACAAGTTCTGAGTTTGTGACTACAGCAATATGACATGTTAAGAAAACACACTGGTAAACAGAAGATCTACCTTAAGTCCTTTGAAAAACTGTTTGGTAATGGCCACAGCATCTGTAGGAGCGACGAGTTCACTTCCTCTGATTCGTTTGCCACCATATTCCACCACGGCTTGTATCATCTGCAGCACAGATGGAAAAGTTGAGCTCACTTTCCTTTTTAGTAATAAAATGACTAGATTTGATCAGATTCATCTGGATCTGTCATTGTGCTACAGGACAGATCTGATGGCTCTCACCTTGCGGTTTCTCTCTAACACCCCTTTGCGGTTGAGCTCCTCCATAAGGCTGGGCAGAATACTGCTGCTGTGTTTCTCATAGCGAAGCGCGTACAGCATCACCAGCCGCACAGCATCAATTTCAGAAAGCCGAGGGTTCTGCAATAGTCGCCTCAGGTTCTGCAGAAAGACGAACGAGTAATCTTTTGCAACAGTGCAAGATCTCATCTTAAAATATTGTAGGCAATCACAAGGAACTTTGTGGATGGACATTCACTACCTTTCAAAAGCTTGGGGTTGGTAAGTTTTTAGATATATATTTTCGAAAGAACTTACTTATACTCGCCAAAGCTGCAATTATTAGATCAAAAATACAGTAAAAACAGTAATATTATGAAATATTATTACAATTTAACAAATTTTTTTCTATTTCAATATATTTCAAAATGTAATTTAAATGCTAAATTAATTTTAGTTATTTTCAGCAGTCATTACTCCAGTCTTCAGTGTCACATGATCTTTCAAAAATCATTCCAATATGCTGATCTGGTGCTCAAGAAACATTTCATATTATTATCAATGTCTGCACTCTAACCTGTTGTGCACTGGAATGATCATTCTGGCAGGCCAACTCCTGCTCCACCTCTGACACCTCCATCAGCTGTCTTTCACTGACCAGGCGAGACAGCTCCCCAACCACAGTTACGTGTTTTGAGACCGTGCCTGACATTTTCTTAAACTGTGGGTAATTATCCACAAATGCCTACAAAAGGGCCAGAAAATGGTGATTAAAAACAGAACTGTGTAATATAATAATAAAAGTTCTGGATCACTCCTACAAAGAACAATATTAACTGGCTTCAGCAGTGATCCACTCACCTTCATGTCAGTTATGGACTCTAATTTTTGTTTGTCCTTGGGCTTTTTCTTCTGGAAATCCTCCATCAGGTTCTTGATGTTTGTTCCAATCTCACCAAAATTCAGGTACAAGTTCTTATTAAGAGAAAGAAAGAGAAAACAACATACAGTGTTTCTTTGTTTAATTTTTTTTTTTTACATTATTAACTTGTATTTACTTAACTAGGAGTATTTATTTGGAAATAAAATCTAATTAGTATGTAATTTCAAGATGTATTTCTCTTTAATGTGATCTACCTAGCAATAATATTTTGAATGATAAGCTACTCACATTTGCATAAAACTCATCATTTTCTGCCGACAAGACCACCTCCCGTAGGTCCTTACTGATTCCAGGAACTCTTGACAGGTCTATGCGGTTGTTATTGAGGCCCAGTAGCTCATGAACCATGGCCTGATATGTCCACTAGAGGAAGCAAACGCATCCACATGTAGAATTTGCTGCAATATCAGCACACTGAATCATTATGTAACATTTATTTTGCTGCAGTAAGACAACTGTTTTCAGCAAAAGCAAGCAGGACACACTGGCTGCTGTAAATCTCTCAGTAGAGAAAAAGAATAAAAAGCATGCTGTTAATGTCTAACACTAATGTTTAACACTAAAACATACTGTTTTAGCAGTTTTCTAATATAATCCAGAATAAAACTATGGCCTCCATCTCTCTCTGGTGGTCAGGTCTAGGATTCTGCATGCAGATCTTACCAGATTCAGATGGAACATTACTAAGAGACTTTTTTAGACTGTGAGACAGCAGACAGGTTTCTTACCTGATTGAGAAGGGGAGTAATGGCATCATCACTTCTGTCTAAAATCAGGAGAAGAGGAGGTACTTCTGTTTTTCTGAAGTCAAACAGTTCATACTCCTTAGTAATGATTTGCTGTGGAAAACACAAACAGATCATACATATATATATATATATAATAGGGAACTTAGTGCTTGCCTTTTGTTGCTTTGTGTGGATTGACCTGCATTTAATTATTCCTGTATGAATCATTAAAGCAACTGCATGTATGTCGCAAAAATACACAAAACTTTACATAGTTGCTTATAAATGTATTTTGTCATTATTTATTAATGATCAAGGTATGTTACAATACTGAACAGAAAACAGGTGGAGATAATTTACGTTAGATCACAAGATCTTATAAACTAATAGTGCTGCTTGGAATTATTCTTATTTTTTCTTCATATCTTTACGGCTAACTGACACAGATTTTTTCTGTTTGAGGCTCACTGTGAATTTTTCTCTGCATGTTTATAGGGTCGCAGTTGGGAGCCCAGTGTACTGCCTCGTGTAACTCAGGGTTTGACATCAGTGTTGCTGGCCCTGAAGAAATGCCCCATGATCCGCTACCAGCTCTCTTCTGACATGTCCAAAAGGCTGGCAGAGAGTGTCAAAGTAAGACTTTACTTCTTAATTATATCATAGATCTGTAATGTGCATTATTAGTAATTTGATTTAATCTATATGTCATTTTTTGATACAAATGATAACAGATAAAAATGTGTATATATATATATATATATATATATACACATTTTTATCTGTTATCATTTGTATCAAAAAATGACATATAGATTAAATCAAATTACTAATAATGCACATTACAGATCTATGATATAATTAAGAAGTAAAGTCTTACTTTGACACTCTCTGCCAGCCTTTTGGACATGTCAGAAGAGAGCTGGTAGCGGATCATGGGGCATTTCTTCAGGGCCAGCAACACTGATGTCAAACCCTGAGTTACACGAGGCAGTACACTGGGCTCCCAACTGCGACCCTATAAACATGCAGAGAAAAATTCACAGTGAGCCTCAAACAGAAAAAATCTGTGTCAGTTAGCCGTAAAGATATGAAGAAAAAATAAGAATAATTCCAAGCAGCACTATTAGTTTATAAGATCTTGTGATCTAACGTAAATTATCTCCACCTGTTTTCTGTTCAGTATTGTAACATACCTTGATCATTAATAAATAATGACAAAATACATTTATAAGCAACTATGTAAAGTTTTGTGTATTTTTGCGACATACATGCAGTTGCTTTAATGATTCATACAGGAATAATTAAATGCAGGTCAATCCACACAAAGCAACAAAAGGCAAGCACTAAGTTCCCTATAAAACGAGTTAAGGCTGCTCAAATGTGACAAAAGCCTCATTTCTTTCTTACCCTGGATACTCCTTGAAGGTTGAGGGAGAAGAGATGAGGGTTCACAGCAATGAAATCTCCATAGAACTCCTAGAACACAAAATCTAATTGGTTGACGAGAAACAAGATTTATAAAGTTTGACAACATTATGTGAACACTGATTTTAATTTATTCATTTTTTTATGGATTGGATAGATACATTATATGAACACTGATTTTAATTTATTCATTTTTTTATGGATTGGATAGATACATTATATGAACACTGATTTTAATTTATTCATTTTTTTATGGATTGGATAGATGGAGAGACAGACCAGAGATGTAGATAAGAAGAATTATGAATTATTTTGAACAAATATATTTATATATCAATTATGAAGAAGACTTCACCCACCTGCACTTCTGCAACTACTTCCTGTTCATCTGCCTCAGCCAAAGCCTTTATTTCACTCTTACTGATCACGTTACTGAAATCTGCACAAAATAATTCATTAGTCCTAAAGTTGGTTAAACGTGCATCATCTCACCACCCTTATTATCACATATGCAAACTCATATGAATGAGAGATAAACTGATGCAGTGTGTCTTCTGATATATTACTGGCACTCACAGATGAAATAAACACTATACTTGGGCCGACGAAGCTCTTGAATCAGGTGCTCTACATCAGGACGCGTCCTGGGAAAATGGCACGTATGGTCACCCTAATCTATGTATACTTACCTTGGTTGGCCGAAGAAAGCAGATTGCCTTAAGGTGCTTCATGTTGTCCCGGTTTTTTGAGTCAATGCGCTCAAAAAGGTAGACTTCTTTCTGCAGGATCTCAGACTGTGTGTAGACCACACTTACGATACTGGTCTATTAACGAACAGAGGAAAAGAGAACAAGAAAGTAATGTTTTGATCACTGTCTGTCACTGGTGGCAGATCAGAGTTAACACATGTCTAGGTAGACTGCTGATTAGATGTTTTGAAACAGCCATACTTCAAAAACAAATTAAGAGTTCAGTTCAGCTGCATTTGGTTAAGAGACACATGACATGTACCAGGTCAGCAAAATCCATACACTGCACACAATACTAGACTATCAGTGGCATAAGAACTGATCTGCGTTTTCATATAACAGCATATAACTGTCCTCTAATTTGAATTCACTTACCGTCTCCTTGTCCATCAGCAGCACCTTCATCAGAGATGTAGATAAGAAGAATTATGAATTATTTTGAACAAATATATTTATATATCAATTATGAAGAAGACTTCACCCACCTGCACTTCTGCAACTACTTCCTGTTCATCTGCCTCAGCCAAAGCCTTTATTTCACTCTTACTGATCACGTTACTGAAATCTGCACAAAATAATTCATTAGTCCTAAAGTTGGTTAAACGTGCATCATCTCACCACCCTTATTATCACATATGCAAACTCATATGAATGAGAGATAAACTGATGCAGTGTGTCTTCTGATATATTACTGGCACTCACAGATGAAATAAACACTATACTTGGGCCGACGAAGCTCTTGAATCAGGTGCTCTACATTCTCCTGAAACCAGAGACGTTCAAGTATGAATAAATAATTTCAATCATCTTAAATTTGAATACTCAGTCTAAAGCATATAACTGTCCTCTAGTTTGAATTCACTTACCGTCTCCTTGTCCATCAGCAGCACCTTCATCCCGGGTCCGCTGCTCTCTATCATTTTGGAAATGTACTGCTTGACAGCCAGAGTCACGTTCATTTTGTCGTATTTATGTTCCAATTGTCAGTGAGAATGAGTAAATTGATCAGATCGTTTCAAAGTTGTTTAACGAACGATAAAGGACTCTTTTCATCAGTAAACTCCTGTATACACAATACTGTTGACAATGCGAGACAACTCTGGCTGCGCTTTCTACTATTTCCGGTATACGCGAGCGTTCTGTCCGCGTCTGATTTGGGAACAGTTGTAGCTCAGTCGGTATGCCAGTCCTGCAGGTTCAATTAACTAGTTCAACTGATCTGCGAACAGGTCGTAGAGCATACATATATATCCCCTAATTTAAGGCTGCTACGTAAAACGGAGTAAATAAAACGCCATATTGGTGAGGGCGAGGGAGGCGTAACCATCACTGAACACTCGTATTTTTCCAGCATCTATTGTTTATTTATTCGTTTATGTGTTTTTTTTTACAGTCTGTGGTTTTATAGCATGGTTATGGTCATTTTTAATAAATGTATTTAAATAATACTGGTTCATTGAATGAATCAGTGCTCGGACCAGTTCAGTCGGATTCATGAACGAATTCTTCTGAAATATTCGACTCAGAAGAATGATTCACTCCCACAGACACTTAACACACAGTATTTTACCAGCGTCAACAACACTTTTTAAAATTAAAATTGATTTAGGAAACCTTTATTAATCATCAAATGAGATACTTCAAAACAGCTTTAAAATGAGACCAACTATCTTTTATACTGTCATGGGAAAGACAGGGAATACAATACTGATCCATTAACCACTAATCATCAATAATCATAAATTCAATTAAATAAAGATTTCCATTAGGAAAAAAATCAACAAAGATGGAAAAGATGATCATGAGTGTTGATAGCTGCATACAAAGCATTCCTATAGGCATGTGGTATTATGAATAGAGCTTAGTGGAGTGTTGTCAGTTCTCTTCATGGTAGCCCACAAGTTTTGCACTTATTTCCCACAATCGCAGGGCAGCGAGATCATCTTTACCTTCAGGAGCTGGTTCCTTCAGCTTACAATCACTGTAAAAAGATTTCATTATCATACGGTGTCAAGCATAAACACATCAGGAAAGGTAAATATTCAGACAAATTAAAATACAAACCCATAACACTCATGGTGAAGGCTTATGAATATAACAGCTCACCTGAAATAGCAGCCACTTTGAGACTCCAGCCCTTCAGCAACTGCACAGTAGATTGACGTCTGAGCGCCTTGACTGGGGGTTTTCATCAATAAGAGAGCAGGTAAAGACAACAGGGTGCTGAGCAGAGGGTGGCGCGTCTGCACGTAACGTCCCAGTTCAGTGTGGATTACTCCAGGGTGAAGGGAATACACTGTTACACCAGACCCTGATTTAAAACAGAGCATGAATAAACAAGCCTAATGCAATAATCATTTGTAAAATGTTTTTAAAGTTTTTTTTTTTATATGTTTGAACGTGGCTGATTTATTGGGGATGAGCGCACAAACCTTGAATCCTCTGTGCTAATTCTCGAGTAAACAGCAGGTTGGAAAGTTTGCTCTGCCTGTAGCTGACCAAGGAATCATATGGTGCTTTGTTGAAGTTAAGGTCATCAGAGTGGATCTTACCTGCAAGAAAGGTCATCGAACTGAAATATATTGTCAGTCTCTTGTTTATCTGAAAAAAATGTTTACATTTGACTGAGTAGAGATGCATAATAAATCATAACCATATTATTATTCACTGTTAGACTGAGATTGTGAAAAAAGGGCAAATGAGCAACCTTTGCTGTTATCTAATGCTTTACAAAAACATCTTTACAAAAATAATTTAATAATACTGTAATTTTTAGCAGATCTCAAAAAGAATATGAATTTCCATATGTACATTATGTGGTTGTGATGGCTAAATTCCATTTTCAGCATTTAAAATGACTGGGATTTTATAGTTTATTTTTTAATTTATTCAGACAAAAATAATACAGGATTTTAATATCAGGCATTTATTGGTGATCAGCCATGACATGAAAATAATTATTGGCTTATATCAGTATCGTCAATCATTTTAATAATAATTTTAATACCATTTCTGAGATAGACTGGATTAAACATGGATATTTTCCTGCATATTTTGTTTATCACATGCACAACAAAAGTTTTATGGATAGACTTTTGGGGGATCATGTTGATGGGTGGGTTTTACCTCCTTTGTGAGCAATACTGGATACATTAAGAATTCGGCTAGGACTAGACTTCTTCAGCATGTCCAGGAGCAGAACAGTCAGTAGGAAATGACCCAAATGATTGACAGCAAACTGGGTTTCATAGCCATCCTCTGTAAGGCTTTTAGGGCACATCATCATTCCTAATAGTATAATTATGGGTTTATTCACACAAAATGTGCAATAAGTAACAATACAGCTTAAAGCACAGTTTGATTTGTTGCTTAACTAATAATGAGGTCTAAGGTCTTACCAGCATTGTTAATAAGTATATCCAGTCGATCCTCAGTGTCAGTGTATTCATGCACAAATTGCCGAATGGAGAACAGAGATGCCAGGTCTAAGTGTCGAACTACTATGTTGCCATTTCCTGTAGATCTGCGAATCTCTGCCGCAGCCTTATCTGCTTTTGAAAGATCTCGACAAGCCATCACAACCCGAGCCCCTGAAAAAAAAACAAAAAAAACAGAAGATATTGTCCATCAGTCTGACTATGATGCAAAGTACACCTTAAATCCCTAAAATCCTCCAAAATCTAGACCAGGGGTCCTGGAGGGCCGGCGTCCTGCAGAGTTTAGCTCCAACCCTAATTAAACACACCTGAACCAGCAAATCAAGGTCTTACTATAGACATACTAGAAACTTCCAGGCAGGTGTGTTGAGGCAAGTTGGAGCTAAACTCTGCAGGACACCGGCCCTCTAGGACCGAGTTTGGAGACCCCTGATCTAGACCTTTCAGTGGTTGTAAGGATAAAATGACAAAACATTTCAACAGTATGTTTACCTCTCATGGCCAAGTCACATGCTGTCTCTTTTCCAATGCCAGTGTTGGCACCAGTAATGATGACTGTCTTCCCATCCAGTCGCACACGACAGCGGCAAACTCCACCTGCAATCCATCTTCTCAGCAGAACCAAACCTGTTTTCGAAGATCTATTATAAGCCACATTCTTTCATTCAAGTCCAAGGGAATTCAACATGTTGTAAATGTGGTTGACACAGATTTTGAAAATATGAAAAAGTGCTTTTAGTTTAGATTTGGCTTGGAAGCACTTTTGGAGAGTTGGCTCATTGCCCTTATCAAATCTATGAGGTCCAGGATACAAAGAGACATTTTGGAAAAATGTATTTTTAAACATTGCAGTAAATATGTACAATCGCTGTGTAAACACCCTGCAAATCAGACAATGTCTAACTAAATCCAATTTCGAATTGGCATCAGTGTTATTTTCGTATTATTTATGGTATTTATTAATACTTTAAATTAGTTTTTTTTTTTAGATTTTCAGTTTTCATTTTATAATGAAATATAATAAAATTATATTTGTATATTTTTGTATTTTTTGTGTATTTCTATTAAGTCTTAATATAAATTATATATATATATATATATATAATGCGCCACTGACGGTAGTTGGTCCATTACCAAAAATCTGCCACCGTCACAGCCCTAGAAGTATTTCAAGTTAAAGTTGCAATAGGTGATTGTCTTCAGAAAAAGTTTTTGTTATGCTGGTTGAAAGTCTCTTCACATAGGCTAGCAATCATCAGTTAAGTGGTCTAAATTAGAGCCTGACCGATATATCGTTTAGCCGACATGAGCCTGTCGCTGATAATATATATTCATGGATTTGATATTACTGTGTAGTGAAAAAAAACATGATCACACAGCATCTGAATTCTATTAGATTCCTCAAAAAAATAACCAAATTAAAACTACCTTAAACTACATTAAAAACCATTTGAGCACACCATTGTACCTTCAGCACAATAGCTCTGTGTTGTTTATTATATTCTACAATACCTATGGAAGAAACTGCATTACTTCATAACTGACTGTAATGTTATTTTAGCCCACCAAAAGTTAGAATGAGAAGAAATGACATTATGTAACTTACTAATAGCTGTGACCGCAGTTACTGTGCCGTATTTGGTGAGATGATTTGACTTCAGTTCCTCCCACAGTTGAGTTACTTGGATAGAGAGATACATGTCATCCGCTGTGATGTGCTGTCAGCTCTGCTATAATTTCATTTTCTGTATACAGTAACTCTTTTCTTTGCTTAAAAAAGCTGTTGTTTCAACTGCATGGCCACCGTCAAGCTCAGTGCCGGCTAACACATCTAAGCACCCTGCATTTAAGGCTGGGTTAAGGTTTTATAAGAAGATTAAGTCAAGATCATGTTAGATTCCATGGCTTGTGGTCAGAAAGAAATGTGAATAACAAAAACAGTTATCCAAACAATTTCTGCTTTTAAAACAGAAAACTGTAACACAACAGGTTTTCATTAGATGCTAAAAAGTGTTTTGGATTTAAGATTGACTTAATTTATGCAGTCTGAGGTATTTGAAAACAGCCCCTGATCTTTTAATCTATAAAAAGCTTTTTGGGGTATATGGGTCATGTGGCCCTCCCACCTGCCTTATTCATTTGTTTGGCACTATTTTGATGACTTTATTATATTACCTGCCAAGAATAAGTCAGGGACTGTGTTGCATATATTTTAAAATGTGCTTTCTTATTACATCTTAACCTGTTGTTACAACCATATGAGTTTGTAAACAAGTTTGTAAAACACTGGGTTGAGACCCAGGCTAAAAAAGGTTGCAGTTTATCCAATGACTATTGCAAAAGAGGCTATAATTGGGTATTCCTTCACTTAGAATCTTCCTTTTTTTTAAGAGTGGTTTTTGATTTGTCACCTTTATTCAAGTCACCTTTATTTATATAGCGCTTTATACAATACAGATTGTGTCAAAGAACAAAATATGGCCTGTGGTTTAATTTAGTAGAAGAGACTTTCACATTTTGTTCTACACTTCACACTTCGCTCCAAAAGGTGTTTTTTTTTCCAGAGATTCCACAAAAACATTTTGGATTCCCCAAAGAACCTTTAGAGATCAGATCTTAAAACATTTTTTCTTAGTGTGAAGAACATTTTAATAATCTAAAGAACCATTTTCCATTATAAAGAACCTTTTGTGCAATGGAAAGATTCCATGGATGTTAAAGGAACCATAGATCCATATTGAACCTAGATGCAAAGAACATTGTGAACATAAAATAGTCAAATAAACGTGAATTTTGAAGCTGCTTTGTAAAACAAAGTGCTAACAAACTGCCACATGTTTCAGAAAAACTGCAGCTTCATGCCTAAGGTTTTATGATATGAATTTATGTTATTGAACAAAACAGATGTTTTTTTATTTTTTTATTTAAACCGTCATCCTTTAAAAAAAAAAACTAGGAAAGAAAATAGGAAAATCTCGAGGGGAAGCCATTGCTCTAAAATGATAATTCTGTTCTAAGAGCATAAACTGAACAGATCTATAAAACATGAGGGGCTTCTTTGTTTACTGCTTATAAACGTTATAACAATAATTGAACAAAACACCATTTCGTTTTATAAAAATCGCAAAACTGTGTTGGTATTGTTGGAGAAACATGCTCGTTTTAATATGAAAGACTTGCAGCTTCGTTCAAAGAATATTTGGATAGAAACATTTAATATCTTATGTCAATAATGCACTCCTGAATTCTAAACCTCAAGCGCCATCTTAGAATTAGTGAAGGCAGAGTGAAGAAAAGGATTATGCGGGAACCATTGGTTATGGCGCGAGACTGGCATACATTTGAGTAAAAAAGCCAACGTTTTCCTTTCGATGATCGAGTCACGAGTTTGTGTCCTTAACTCTGCAGCGGCGGTTTTGGATCACTACACTATTTAGCCGGCTAAGTTAGTGGCTGTGCATACTGTTTAGTGCAGATTCAATTCAATTCAATTCAAGTTTATTTGTATAGCGCTTTTCACCATACAAATCGTTGCAAAGCAACTTTACAGCAAAGTTTCAAGAATAAATTAAATTCAAGTTTATTTGTATAGCGCCTTTCACGATACAAATCGTTGCAAAGCAACTTTAGATAAACATTGCCGTTTTAAAACAAGAAAATCAGTGCAGCAGATGGCACGATAAATGTCTCAAAATGTTAAAACATAATGCGTAGTGTTAATATTTACTGCAAATGGTAATTAGCTTCTGTAAAACGACATTGTTTATTATAGGTACATTTTCATATCACCATATGCGTGTAATGTAACATTGACTTTTCGCTTGCATTTACGTTAACTATTGTATTTGCTTTTTTATTACTATTATTAAATGTTGAATAATCACGATCAACCCGCCTTTCTCACAAATATCGCAGCCAATCAGTGTGCAGGGAAGCACTCGTGGAAGTGACGTTTTTAAATGTTTCGCCTACCGCGAGCACAGCACAGAGAGGAAAACGTCTGCAGAACAGGGCTCATTGTTTTCCCATCATGGCAAAGCCCGCGAAGAATTAAAGGAAATAACGCACTGTACATTTGTATCCTATCTTGCACATATGCAAAACTATGCACAAGGTAAGAGTCTCCCTTCTTCTATCTGGAAGCAACGCGTCGGTGTTTGTAAAGAAGTTGTTAAAAGTTGTTCAATCAGGTAAATGCGTACACAGCTGCACGGGGTCGCGCAAGAGTTCTGTAGCAGGGTGGGCTAACATTAGCCTCGCGCGCGCGCACGCTCTACGGGAGGATCGCGAGCGTGCGTCTGTTTTGGCGTTAAAGCGACTCATGTTTATTATGACAGGATGTAGATACTGAGGCAAGAAATCGGTTAAGAGGCTGATCTATGTCACTTTCTGCCAAAGTATGACAGAAAGTAAACAAATATTTAAATAATTTTGTAACTTTGAGAAGAGCAGCCATAAAATAAGCACTGACAACTAAAATAATTCATATTTACAGGCACATTTCCACTGCTTTCCGCTACAACATTAGTACACTTGTTTTGTAGTAATAACTTATAATCTTATATAGATAGATAGATAGATAAGAAAAACAGATGAAATCAGATTTTGGCAAAAAATAATACATCTGGTAACAACGTCCAGACTTTATATGATACATTTCAATATAGGCCTATATCTGTTCAACCTTTGTTATTGTTGATTTAGAAGCTGTACAAAATGATTAATTGTCATACTAGCTTTTTTATTAAATAATAATATTAGTAATAATAATGATAATTATTATTGTCACTTTATAGCTGTCAAATAGATTGTTATTATACTGTATGTTCAGCCGCAAACATTACTAGTATTGTTGACAGGAGTGATGACACTGTATAAGCATCAATCTTTCTTTACAGAAACATGGCAGAATCAGACCTTTACATGCAATGCGATGAAGATGATCTAGAGCCATGCCAGAGTTTTACAGAAAACAGGGACCAGATATATAACAAAGGTAATTAAGTTTTTTTAAAAGTTTGTTTTACTATAAGTAAAACCACTATTTTTTATGTTTTGTTCAAATGTATTTGGTCTAGAAGGCTTTGAAGTGTTTTATGAATAGCATTTAGTCATTTATTCAGAAAATTAGTGTAAATACAAATAAAAGTGTAATGCCTTTTGTTTATATATTAATTTACTTAGTTACTGTAGTCCCAAGTGGCAATAATGCACCGATACCAATACAGTCTGATGGCACCTCTGAACCAACATCAGCTACTACTGACCTCGCAAATCAAGCTGTGCCTTTGGCTTCTGGTAAGAAGAAAACAAGCATGCATCTAAACAATATTCCAATGCCCTGTAGAATTGACTTTCCAATTAGAGGCTTACAACTTCCTTTCCATGTACTGACACCTAGTGGTCATTAGTGATCATAAACATGCTGCAGCTACACTGTAAAAGCACTGTAAAAAGAATAGCTGTGGGACTTCAGTGTGGAAAAAAACAAGTGTTTTGTTTTTACCTCTAGTGCCTGCTGTTACATTACTGCCTAATGCTGCCCAACCAGCTGGAGGTGCAGGCGGCCAAACTATCTTCATCAGTACACAGGTTTTACATGATCTTTTACTATCATTGAGGCATTTAAACTTCTGTTTACATTTAGAAACTAGACATGTTGTATTGTTGTATTTAAGTGATGATCATCTGTTTTAGCCTAATCCAGGTCAGCCTCTGGCAGGCTCAGTGAGTTTGGGAACATCACTTGGTTACCTTTTGAATGGACAGGCTATTCGTTTTCTGACCTCTGGTAAGTCATAACTCTAAACAGTTATTTGATTTCACAGTTACACTCAGACACATTTTGCGGGATGCATTGCTGTCTTTAAAGACGGCATTAAACGAAAATTCACCCTAGCGATTTTTTAAATGCTATACAGGTGCATCTCAATAAATTAGAATGTCGTGGAAAATTATTGGTCTTATGAAGTATTCTAATTTGTTGAGATAGTGAATTGGTGGGTTTTTGTTAAATGTGAGCCAAAATCATCACAATTAAAAGAACCAGACTTAAACTACTTCAGTCTGTGTGCATTGAATTTATTTAATACACGAGTTTCACAATTTGAGTTGAATTAATGAAATAAATGAACTTTTCCACGACATTCTAATTTATTGAGATGCACCTGTATATCATATGGTGAACAATTCATCCATGCATATGTTTAATCTTTTTACCTCAAAATGTTAAATAAATAAAAAATGATCATAGTTCAGTCTTCTGGTGAAAATGGCAGACTTCTCTCTGGTGACGTATGCCTGACTTCTTTAATCATTTTGATGCTTAAACCACACTCCTTTCTTACATTGGCTGCTCATTTCAACATCCAGTCAACATTCAACAACCAATTATCAACAAGCCCTGCCTTACATTTTTATCTGTTTCGATAGTCTGTTACACTTGTCTTGAATGTGTCACAATACAATACAAAAAAGAGAGATCTGCCAGCACTTTCATTTGATTGCGATTTTAACATTTATATGCACATAGAAATGATCAATGTTCATGCATCAACAGACATCTAAAATAATTACATCTAAATAATGTGTTCAAGAGTCTACAAAATTCCAGAAATCTGTTGCCATGCATTTAGTATTCTTTTTTCTTTTTTTTTTTCTCTGCTGCTCAAAAACAGTACTTATTTTGCTGAAATACTTTTATCTGACCTCTTCAGCTCAGACATCCCAGTTAATTACTCCTCGGATGGTTACCCCAGCGAGTTCAGTACAACAAACAACCCCTGGAAAATTCTCTACATTGCAGATCCCAGTCACCTTGACCATCAGCAACCCCTCAAACTTACAAAGCATCACCTCAGCAGCCCCTGGAGTGACGACTCTTAAAGTGACACCCTGCAATGTCCTACCAGCCACAAATCCAGGTGAAAAATTCTGCAGTCTATACTTAAAATGTTACAATTTAAACATTTTAGATGATTTATCTCTCTGTTTTATTTTTGTTTTCTTTATTTTGTTAGGAGCAACAATAAAAGTAATAAAGTTTACAAAGTTTACTGGAGCACCTGCAACAGCTGGTCAAGTAGTGAGTTCATTAGTGCAGCCCACCAAAGCCGTCACCATCCAAAACAATATAACAAACAGATCTCCAGCCCCGCTCCTGTCTGGTGGGCTTTTTCAGGTCACGAAACCTCAAGTGCAAAACCTTGTTCCTCTTCCTGCCACAGCAACTAATGGTCAGGACCTTTTTTCTGATGAAATACTGATTTTTAAATTCAAATTTTTAATTGCAGTATTGAGTGTTGTAGTTGTTTTAACAACATAGACAACAGTCTATTGATTAAACATCACTGATTGACATTATTTATGTTTAAATGGATAGCTCACCCAAAAATGAAAATTGTCATCAATTGACAGTGATGACAGAATTTGTATTTTTGTACGAACTATCCTATGAAGAGGTTTTTGAGAAGGGATTGAGAGGAGTATCTTTGTTTTACAGCATTGAAGAGAGGTTCCAATTCATCAAAATTCTGTGTTTGCTGTAAAGCCTTTTATCAAACGAGTCAGTCACTCCGTGGATACTACTGTGTAAGTTTTTATTCATACCCTTTTGAGATTAAATCCCTGTGAACAATGCTTTAAAGCAGGGGTTTTGCTGTGTTTGTCATTTAAACCTTTCGCCGAGGTCTTTACACCTGTTCATTTATCTTGTTCCCCATTTTCCAGCAATGCAATCAAGAACTTGTCAAGAGCGTCCGGGACCTAACAGCCTATGCTAGAAAAAGGATCAAACGTACGAGTGACAAAACCCCCTCAAACCCCTCCACATCTGAGACTCCAGTTTCCTTCTCCACATCCTCAGAAACATCTCTCAAACACGTCACCACTTCTGAGATACCTGAGGGAGTGCCTAGTCCTCGCTCTGGGGATTTTGATGACCAGGGCAGAATGATCATGTTAGTTGAAGACTTCTTCTATGGGAAGCACCCTGGCCAGCGTGCACCAGTAAGACCCAATGCAGAGCCTGTTATAATGAAATGTCAACTCTGTGACAAGAAGGTGAAGGGCAACATCAAGTGAGTTGGTATTTAGGTGGGGAGTTTTTTGAGGGGAGTTGTTGGTATCGATAGATTTTTCATCATTCAACCCTCATTTTTTTAAGGCTGATGAACCACATGAAACACCACATGGAGTTGGAGCGCCAAACCGGGGAAGTAGACTATCATACCATGTGTCAGCATTGCTACAGAAACTTCTCAACACCTTTTCGTCTGCAGTGCCACGTTGAGACGGTCCATAACAAAGCAGAGTCCTCAAGTGAGTCTATACTCCTAGAATGATATATCCTCAAAATATTTTCTTTGTTGAGAATTAGCTTTTTAACCATTGTTGATTCATTTCATTTTTTGACTGCAGGTATTTTAGTGTCAACTTAAAATATTTCATTCTGTTATACAGAAGTGTGCAAGATCTGTGAGTGGTCCTTTGAGAATGAACCTCTCTTTCTGAACCACATGAAACATGCACACAAGCCTGGCGAGATGCCCTACATGTGTCAGGTGACTGATTTTGTGTATCCAGGCTCAATGTCATTCCTCTCAGCAGCAACTGTTTTGTCTCGAAAACGTTTATGTAAATCAGTTACTCTTGTGTACCTCAGGTGTGCGAGTTCCGCTCCTCTTTCTACGAAGATGTTGTAAGCCACTTCACAGAGCAGCACAAGAACACCTGCATCTTATTGTGTCCCTATTGCTTAAAAGTATTTAGGTCTTGCGGCGGCTTCCAAATGCACTTCACTAGACATCAGGTAAAGAAAGAGCTTAGCTAGCACTACAACAAGCTTTTATCATAGATAACAAGTGTCGAGATATTAAATAATTATTAATATGGAAACACTTTTTACATTTTCAGCTCCTAAACGAATGCTTTACCATGATTTGACTTCATACATCATATATTGATTGTCTGCTGATTGATTATTTATAAAAGAGTTTATTTTTCTTAGAAATGTTAATATTGGCTAACGTGTCAGAAAACTCCTGTATCAGTCCTGTTAATGTATGTGTTTGTGCATCCAGAAAAAAACAACCTGGCATTGTGACAGATGCAGACTTCAGTTCATCCATGAGAAGTACGAGTGGCAACACAGACAAAAGTTTCACAGGACGTTTGTCAAGCCCAAGCAGTTGGTGGGCCTTGTGCCCGGCACTAGGGTTAGAGACTGTTTATACATTTTTAACTCCCAGTCATATTTATTGCTTTTTTTATTGCTTGTTTGATAGCCATTCCATTTTCCCTGTCTGTTTCAGGTAACCATCCGAGCTTATGCTGCCAGTACTGACAACAGAGGTCATTTAGTAGCACCTCCACTGAAGACTCCCTCAAACACCACATCAGCAACTATAGCATCTCAAAATGTCCCCACCAATAAAGTCATTCTCATGAAGAAAAAGCCAGTGGAAAACATGGTGGAGCTAATGGTCAAGTTTCAGAGTCAGTGGTAAGTGTTTGCTATATATACAGTACATCTATATCTCCATATATCTATTAAATTGCTTATAATTTACATTTGTTTGAAAACAAAATGCAGATCAGACTTTATAAAGATATTTTTAGACAATAATCTTCTGACAAGTGGCCATCATCTTGTTCTTGCAGCAAGCCAGCAAAAAAACTCTTCTGCATGGAATGCAACTATGAAATTCCGTATTTTTCCAACCATTTCCCCACCTATGTGAGCTGTTCCCTCTGCCGATACAACACCTGCTGTTCCAGAGCATATGCCAATCACATGATCAGTGTACATGTTCCTCGCAAAAGCACCAAAAAATATATTACCCTGTACAAACCCTGCCCAAAGTAAGACATGATTTTTTTTCTCTCTCCTTTTGGTACGCTTGTAATGTTACTTTTATCGTTAATAATGATAATTATAATGTTTACAGGAAGGGGCGGTTAAGCTGTACCACATGTAGATACAAAACTCAGGTTGGAGATTTGATGGCCAAACATCTTGCTGATTATCCTAAACATCAAGCAAGCCGGTGCACCATACAGGGTAAGTTGTTTATTTCTGTCAAAAAAAATGTTGTCAATGAAAATTCAAGCTTTTTATAATTATCCCATTACAATCACATTTTTAATAATATTCCTTATGTTTCAGAAGGATTTTCACGTGGCTATAAAAGGTACGTTGATTCAATTTGTTTTAAAAGGATAGTTCACACAAAAATGATTATTTGTCATCATTTACCCACCCTCATCTTGTTCCAAACCTGTATGACTTTTTTTTTTTTTTTTCCAGAAGATATTCTGAAATATGTCTCAGGTTTTTGCCCATATAATGAAAGTCAATGGGGATCCAGTGTTGTTTTGGACCCCATAATTGAAGTTGCTAGACATTTAACTTTCAGTTTAGCAGAAGAGGTAACTTATGAATTACTGTCATTTGTAGATTCGTCTTCATCCCAACGGACCTACTCCGAGGAGGTCAAAGATTCAACAAGGGGGTCTTTTTGCCTTTGCAAGTGAAGCAAGTGGACGGGAGTTCATTTCCTCTCTCCTCTAAACCCCTTCCTCGACCCAGCTACACAATAACGCTCCCTGCTAGCCCTGCTTGCACACTGTCACTTCCCATTCAGGTTCAGGCTATTGAACGAAGTGCCGTTCCATACAAAAAATGTGGGGCCAAGCCAGATGCTTCAAAGCCAACTTTAAATGGAGGGTTTTCAGAAGTTGATACAGAACGTACAGTGGAAAACTCATTTACCGTGGCACAGCTGAAAGTTGTACTGTATGCACTCTGCTGTGGGGTCCCCCAGGCCGCCAATCACTTCGACACTCCACCAGAAGAAGTCCAGTCGTTGCTTATGAAACGGCAGCTTCAGCTTGATCCCTCGAGAAGCCGAGAAGGCTTGACATCACAGGTGGCTGATAGCTTAGTCAAATGGGTGCTATGCCAACGTGAGCAACAACTGCCTATCGATGAAGCTAACCTGTTCGGGTTCATGAGCAGTCATGGTGCGCAAGATATCTCTTACAACTCGGTGGTTGATTTCTTGCTACGCCACGATCTGGGCTTGCAGGCATTTGCCACATCCAGCAAGTTGCTACCGATTAAGTCCCAGGAGCTTGAGTGCTCCTTCAGCAGCCTTCTGAAAAAGCAAGTCACCTCACAAACCTTTAGGTTGTCTTCCATTGGAGCCATGGATGAGTTTTCCATCTTTGTAGATATGGCGCAGCTGGATGAATCCTCTGCGGATTCGTCATCCATGTTGTCAGCTTTTAAGTTGATGAGCACCACAGATCCACTCATAGATGTTGTGTTCACAGCCCTGGCTGATGGGACCACATTATCCACCATGGTTTTCCTCAGAGGCGAACCTCTTGAGAAGGATGCAAGTTCGTTGCCAGACTTCTTCATCCTGGAGGCTAGACCAGAAGGGTTCACAGATGAAGAAAGACTTCAGCTTTGGTTGGACAAGGTGTGGTGTCAGCATGTCAACCCTAGTTCTGGAGGCAAAGGATTGCTGATAATGGACACGTACAAAGGCCACATGTCCAATGAATTCTTGGCGACGCTCAACAGTGCTAACACTCTTCCAGGCCTAATCCCTCGCAGTTGCTCTCGCTGTTTACAGCCCCTTGAAGCCTGTATGGGGCCGGTGTTACGTGAGTTTCTGCAGGCTCGCTGGAGTGAGCATGTGACAAAAGCACCACAAGAACTGGTTGGAGCTAAACCAGCTGAGCTTGCCCTTCTGCTGTCTCACTGGCTTATTGAGGTACTGGATGTCCTTAAAGCAGAGCCCAAAGTACTTTTTCGCTCTTTTGATCGGGTTTTGAGCACAAACCCAGAGGCGATGTCTGAGGAACCCTCTGAGCTGGTGCGAAGTCTTACTGAAGCTCTCCTTGTCAGTAAATTGAAAGGAGACAAAGTTGAGGAGCAAAAAGCTGAGACTTCCAGTGTTATTTCTGCAGAATCTTGGTCCTCTCCGCAATCTGGAATGCTCGCTTTAAGAAAGATCTTTGAGAATGACAGCGATGTGGAGTCTTTCCATGGTTTTGAGGATTCAGAAATTATAGATCATTTAGTCTCTTAAATGGAATAGCATTGTCGGCTCTGCAGGTCAAGAACATTTTAGAAATCTGCAGGTGATTTGTGTGCCTTCTTCCACCAAGATTTCATATTTCGAGAATAAAATGAAGTGCTCAACTGAAGTGTCTATGAAAATGAGTCATGTAAATATTTGTTGCAATAATAGGTGCTAAAGATCCTTAGGCTGATGATACACGGGGCAACTTTTTGAGCAATATTTTGGGCAACTTTGGGCAATGTCACCAGATGAGACACAGGGCCCACGACCGATCTAAAGTAAAGTGAAAGTGAAAGTAACGTGACATGTGGCCAAGTATGGTGACCCATACTCGGAATTAGTGCTCTGCATTTATCCCATCCAAAGTGCACACATACAGCAGTGAACACACACACACACTGTGAACACACACCCGGAGCAGTGGGCCTGCCATTGAGCAGCCATTTTTGCTGTTGGTCCATTTGCATATTCACTCCCCCCACCTACAATTCCTACCAGACCTGAGACTCGAACTCGCAACCTTTGGGTTACGAGTCCAACTCTAACCATTAGGCCACGACTTCCCCAGTCGTATCCATATACACATGGTTATCCATTCTCAATGTGAAAGTGCCCAAGCAACATTGCTCAAAAAATGTTGCCCGGCAAAATTGCTCAAAAAGTCGCCCCATGTATCATCAGCCTAAGTGTGAAGTCGTCTGTAGTCATGGCTTCTATTGTTCATTGAACTACAAATGTGCAACGTGTTACACCTTGTGGTTTAGTTTATCATTGTTTGCCTTTTCATCAGGTTTGATCTCTATTATCATAATGTGCATAAATGTAAATAGAAATCATTACCTACTGTATTTAGGGTTATACTGTAACATGATTACTTCTATTGTTCATTGAACTACAAATGTGCAACGTGTTACACCTTGTGGTTTAGTTTATCATTGTTTGCCTTTTCGTCAGGTTTGATCTCTATTATCATAATGTGCATAAATGTAAATAGAAATTATTTGAAATCATTACCTACTGTATTTAGGGTTATACTGTAACGTGATTACATGTTAATGAATAAACACTTTTAGGTATGTAATTTAAGTAGTGTTTTTTTTTCCCCTTTAGAAACCATTATACTGTATGTTGTGTTTTAATGTGGTAAAATGTGACGGGTCTTTTAAAAGTGTTAAATTTAGTTATATCAAGTTTAAGGTTAATTATGATTTCAGGTGGTCTTAAATTTGGGGACGGAAAACAAGAACTGCGATATGGCTTAACGCGCCGATGAAACTTTAAAAGGCTATGATATAATTGAATAAACATGAGCGCTGCACGTTTCAAAGTCGGGTCGTGTGCCGCGCTGCTTTGTTTACAGCTGTTACCGGGGAATTTGAACTTTCAAAAAGCCCTTCTGCTGTTTTTGATGAGACCGTTCAGACCAATGTGAAAATAAACCCGTTTTTACGCAGCAAACACGCAGATTTCTATATGTTAACTGGTGGATCGACAAGAAAATAATGCGTTATAAAAATCTAAGCAATTAAGAGTAAAATATATTTGTTATTTAATTAATAATATAATTGATAATTGTTTAAATGAATATAATTTATATTTTGACATCCATTTTCTTAAAAAACGGTTTAAAGGCTGAAATGTGAAATTCATTATATATATTGTGTGTGTGTGTGTGTGTGTGTGTGTGTGTGAAAACCTGTATCTGAACTGTAAATCATGCTTTTTACAGTCACTTTACATTTACATTTAGTCATTTAGCAGACGCTTTTATCCAAAGCGACTTACAGTTGTTGCCCTACTACCCCTTTCATATGGTATTTGATTTGTGCAGGTGTTAAAGTCTTAAATCCTGCAGATACCCTAATATTGGTGAAAGCAGAATTTAAAACAATGCAGAATATATCACAGAAGATCATTATGCAATTGACTGACCAATTATAGAAGAACAATAATGAGCACATGGCAAACAATTTTTTGAAGGTTATTTATGTATTAACAAAAGAGCAAGAAACAATTCTAACTGTAATCTTGACAATACAATAGTGATCTGGTGGTGCTAAGAGCATGTCCAAAGATGATGTGGCAAAACAGGGGCAGCAGAACAGGACTCATTCAAAACCACTGCAATAAAAACAAACAGCAGTTATTAGGTCAATACAATGAATCAGCAATCATGATTTAACTGCATTTAAATATGCACTGCATTGATATGTATATCCAACAACCTTGCACTAAATGCATTACAATTCAAAGGTTTAAGGTCTAAAAAAAATGTAAAGAAATTATTACTTCTATTCAGTTAGGGCACGCATTTAATTGATCAAAAGTGACAGTAAAGACATTTTTAGATGATGTTCTTTTGAACTCTATATTCATTAAGGAATCCTGAAAAATATGTATAATCAGCATAAATGTTTTCAACATTGATCATAATAAGAAATGTTTCTTGAGCACCAAATCAGGATATTTGAATGATTTCTGAAGGATCATGTGACACTGAAGACTGGAGTAATGATGCTGAAAATTCAGCTTTGCCATCACAGGAATAAATTACATTTGTAATTATATGAAAAATAGAAAGCATTTATTTTACACTGTAATAATGTTTCACAATATTACTGTTTTATAATATTATAATATTATATTACTGTATTTTTAATCAAACAAAATGCAGCTTTGGTGAGAGAATTCTTTCAATAAAATTAAAAACATCTTACCAACCCCATGTTTCTGAACAGAAGCGTATATTATACTAATCTCATAAAATGTCTATTAAACCATAAATGGTGAGGAAATATTTAGATGAATCATGAATTTCAGCCTACCTGACCAGATGGGCAATGTCCCAGTTTGTTTCAGATGACAGTGGTCCTAAAATCTCAACGCCTTCAGCTGTTACAATGGCAATTTCATGCTACAGAAAGCCCCAAGAAAATCTATTATTTTATGTTTTTTTAAACACATATACAATGAAATGTTGCACCCATGATAAGGATCTGAAGGACAAAGAAAAGAAAGATCATGTCTTACCCTGTTGTAGGAACGGGCATCACGGTAGTACAGAACTTTCAGGCATCGCTCTATCAGCGCTCGTGCCTCATCCTTTGTGATTTCTACCTTGTTCTCCATCACCTCCCTCATCAAGGGCTGCAAAAACACATATGAGGAGTTCATATGATAAGGTTTTTAACTTTATATGATAAGGTTTTTAAAAATCAAGATTATCTGATGAACAAAAAAGAAAACCTTACCTGAGCCAAATAAGCACCAAATCCTGTTGCTACTGTTGGGGCTTCATATGCAACTCCTAACTTGTCCACATAACCAAGAAAGCTTAAGAGAGCGACAAAAAAAAACTGTGTTCAATGAAAGTTAAATAACATGCAGACAACTCAAAGTCCTAATTAGGTCACAAAATTGACCATATTTACTATACAACTGTGTCAGTGATATACATCACCGAATGGTAATTATTGTAAACTGAACAAAACAGGTTTTTACAGGTTTTATCATTCTTATTATAACTAGATAGCAAATGAATAACTCAAATGAATCCACAAATAAATAATTAGTAATGAATTATACAACTACTATAAGTAATATATTACCCAGAAACATACAGTGCACTTATGGTAAATGCTATGTACAATATAGAAAATCTCAACTGCTTGATTGTTATATTATTGAAAATATAAACTATATTATAGGCCAACAATATATTATAATTTGTATATAGTACATCCTACTTTACCTGCATACATATGTCACATAAATGCTTATACTGTCTCAAAAAATTTAAACTAGTATCACACAGCTAGCTAGCTCCCTCTCTCTCTCTCTATATATATATATAAATATTCAACACACTCAGATAAAGCGATATATACTATATAGCAAATATCAATTGCCTGATTTTTTGTCACAAAATACAACTGTATTATCACACAGCTCTTTATATAAAGTTCGATGAATAAATACTAGATAGTATATCTCAACTGCTTGATTGTTGCAAAAGTGTAAACTATATTACTGCTCAGCTCTAATCTGCTAAATGTGACTATAAGGCATGACGATATTAGGATATTATAAACATTAACATCATGATTTGCTATAAAGCTGCTTTGAAACTGAAACAGCAAAGAAAAATAATGCTCTTTATAAATGTTTCACCAAAATGTAATAATTTGTGTATCGTAAATTCACCTCTTCAGTCACCAATATCTCTTAATTTTTCAACCTGTTATTTGAGAGTGATACCCAAAAGATAAAATCAAGTCCCTCTCTCCCTATCTATGTTTCACTCCTAAATAAATCTGATTCCAGAAAAAAATTGGATTGTGAATTTTGTTTAATGCTGACACAAATAAACTACTTTGTACGCTCAAAAGTACTTGTCTGGATACTGTCCCACCTCTCTCCATTGTAAAATCCACCAATGACCACTGTGTTCCACAAGGGGTTCATCTTGCTGCGGCGGTTGTACATGACCCGCGTGAGCCAGGAGTGGATGGCTTTGGGGGTGTAGCTGTGTCCATCTCCAAGTAGCTCTTCATCAATCCTAAACAAACACAGATCAAGTTCTACCTATTAGCATATACTGATTTGAGGGTCTCAAAGCTGACAAAGAAAGTCTTCAACCACATCATAAACAAATGTGTGTGTACTTACACCATCTGCTCAATGGTCTGTTTAAGGTACTGGTAGTCAGCATAGTCTCCTGAGGCTCCCAGGATGGTGCTGTTGTTGACCTTCATGAGTCGGGAGATGTTGCGGAAGCGTGCCAGAGAGCCATAAGAGCCGAGCATGTCAGCAGCAATGATCACACCACCAGTGAACTTCAGACCCAGCACTGATGTGCCCGTTACCATGGGGTTGCTGAGAAACATTAAACATTATATATTAAAAAAGACAAATGTAATGTAAATATGCATACACTACCATTCAAAAGTTTGGGGTCTGTAAGATTTTTCAGTATTTTAGAAAGAAGTGCTCACCAAGGCTGCATTTATTTAATCAAAAATGCTGTAAAATGGTAATATTGTGAAATATTTACGCAACCATTTCTCCAGTAAATATATATAAAAATAATAATAACACAATAATGTATATTATTGACCCCAACGTTTTAAACAGCATAGTACACGTATGGACATCACCATCAATATTTTTAACAAAATGTACCTTCATATTAGTGATTGAAACTGAAAGCAATACAAGTTCACATTTGCATATTGTAATATCTGATGTGTTCTTGCATATCGCGCATTTCTATTTATTAATCGACCGTAAGATTTTTAAATTGTGTATTTTATTAGTATTAATAAGATTTTATTATTGTGTCTTTATTAGTCTCATTTATGTCCACAATTATGTCAAGACATATATATTGTACTTCGTATATACTTCCTCGTATATATTGTACATAAGTCTATTAAAACGCACTGGTTTTGATATTTGCCTATTCATTAGCATTATTGCTAGCAAGCTAACTTATCACTGGACCATTCAACTCTTACTTTTTCACTAGTAACAGAATGGGACAAGAAAGAGATCAATTATATTCAGAGTATATTAAAACTAACCGAAGATATTTTAATATATATATCTGAGACAATTTTGCGGGGTAACTTTAAACAGCAACTTTCCTCCATGATGATGCAGCAGAGAAAGGCAAATCGAAACTACAAACTTAATGACTGCTAAGCACAAAACTGACAATTCGTGATGAACTTACAGTGTGTGTTTGATGGGTCCACATCCTGGAGTCGCACTACTGCTGCTGTTACCCGGGAATGAATAAAACTGACCGGGTTTCGGTCCGTTCTCCCAGAAATTCAGCTTCAGTCCATTCGCCTCCATTTTCAAAACTGACGGAAATGACCACTATGCACTCCATGTAATACGCGCTAGGCATTATGGGATATTGGGTTGTGTTTATTTCTAGTAATTTCTTTAGGTTTAGAATGGGTTGTGTTGAGAAATCAGATGCCCCTTACCAAAAGTGATATGTTTGTAGTTCATAATGTAAAGCTAAAATTAATAATAATAAATATTAAATCAATAAATAAAATGATCAAATTAATATTTCACCTATTACTTACCTGAGCAAAAATAACCAGAGTATTAAAAATTCGTTCAAAATAGAAATAGAACTATTTGTTAACCTAAAACCTGGAAGAGCATTTTCAACTGATGGGGTCACTGTGGAATTGAAAACTGACTATTTGTGTATGTATGTATGTATTTATTCATTTATTTATTGAGTATAGTAAAATCCTTGGTTAACATTATGGTATATTTTGACATTTACTTGTTTACTTGCTTGACAAATCAAGCAACTGCTGTAGTCCTTATATTGCTTAGATGTTATTTTACTAATAAATCCAAAGCCAATGAACCCAAAGGAAATTAGACTTCTCTGCTAAAACTTCTCGGTTGACCTACAACTTGTCGTCAAGATTAAACAGCTCTGTAGATTAAGCTTCAGTTCATTGGTCAGTTATAGGCCTGGTTTGTAGTTAAAGAAGAGTAAGAGAATATTCAAAGGAAAAAGTGTCTGCTAAATGGTAGGTTACAAATGACTAGGTAAAAGGTAACCTGAGGTGATGATGCTCTCAGTGTTTCCCAACCTTTTTTGTGTCACGGCACCCTTTGGAAATTTTAACAAATTTGTGGCACACTGCAAAATTAATTTTGTCGCAATACTTAAAAAATTCTAACTTCGATATGATACCTTGAAAAGTATAGATATTGTAAAATAAATACAGATATTTTTAATATTATTACATTTTTTGTGCTTCAATGGTGGCAATCAGTAGGCTAATTTCTAATGAAGAGACCACTTTGATTGAATAAAAAATGACAAGTAAAGCAGTCAGTAATAAAATAAGAACAAATAAACAAATTACTAATGATAGCACAAAAATAATAACGATAACTTGCTTTTTAGTTTTTCAGGTAGGTCTAACAGTAGGGCTATTAAGATATTTAGTTGTTTTTTGTTTTAACAATTATATCCAAATAATGTTTAGTCCTAGAGAGCTATTATTATCAGAACACGTGAGCATAGGCTATATAGCTGTTAGCAGATCAATGAATGAGAGGGCAGCAGCTGCCCATATACCACACCATGTTACAACACAGTAGGGCTATTGCAGACAGAAACAATACTGTACTACATAGATGTTTCCTGTCAGCTCGATTTTTGAGTGGACTTTGCTGTTCCGATGAGCATGAACGGTATACGAGTGGAGCGACTGAGCGGAGCGCACAGCGGGATAATACACAGAGCGTCACACCATATGAAACTGAAACCGGAGCTGTGAACTAATTTTCGGCAGCTGGAATTTCGGTGCAGCTCTAATTATTGGCGACATCAGAAATGGATATTATACAATAGATGTTTTATTATTATTTTTTTTTTAACCATTTTAGCAATTTATAAATCTTAAAAAATTATTTTTACACGGCTCCCCGGTTGGGAAACTGCTAGAACACCATAAAAACACTACTATATTTCTAAGGTTTCTGAATCCATGTGAAAAGATTCAAATGAAGAACAGACTAAAACGTCAAGTTGTTATTCACAGAAAAGCCTGTAAACTGATGTGGCCAGGTCACTGAGTCGGTATCTCGCACAGATCTAGATCACTGAACAAATTGCTCTTATTAGGTGGTCGTGCTGAATGATTAATTCCTGAATCCAAGTTTGACTCACTAAACAAAATTCTTTAAAATATCTGAGTCAAATGTGTTTGCAACAAGACGGTGTGTAAATAATGACAGGATTTTCATTTTTGGATGAACTATACTTTTAACCAAAACATTTTTATATATTACTGCATGATTATTAGGATCTAAATGCTTTTACTCTGTCATGACTGGTGTAACTGTCCGGTACACCTGTGACTGATGTCTTTTAACCTGATGAAATATAAAGACATTTTTTTCCCAGAAGAGGGACCCATCAGTGGAACCACCATTAAGAAAGCTGGATGGTTACCACAGTCCTCAGACTTAAAACGATGACGACATGAGAATGAATCAATTGGGGGTCCAATGAAACTGTTATATAGGCCTGCTAGTTACTGACCATTGCCTGTGAACAAGTATGAGTGTGTGTTTTACTTTTGCTGCATGATGGAATGCAAGTCTTGACATGATTTTACAATGAACAAGCATTTTGTTATTAAGACTTTCCATTTATTGACATTCCAACTGATGCACAATAAAACTGTGATCAGTTGTCCAGCATCTGCAATAAAATTGTTGAAAACAATTCCTCTATTGCCTTGTGTGATTTTTCTGAAGAATGTAAGTATATTAGGCTAATGTCACATAAGTAGCATCAGTGGCCACACCACAGTTGTTGTCTTTCATGGACATCAGAATATAACCATCATTGCCCCAGTAAGTGGACCAGGAGTTCTTCACTAGCCAATAGGGCTCATTATCCATTATCCCATAGCCAACTGCTAGCACAGCATGATCCAAGTCATCAGTCCCGTTTTCTGTGGAAGTAGAAACGTAACACATGACTTGCTGGTTTCGATAAAAAAAATAAATAAATAAAAAAAAATGTACTGCATGCTTTATATTAAGCAATCTGTAAGACATTGCTGTACTCAAAATAAAATGCATGAGAATGTACTTGAAATATGAAATATAAACAATGTGCATCAAATTTTCAAAATTTTATAATAAAATAATAACAAACTAAATAATATATGAATCCACTATATAAATATAATTTGCCAAAATGTTTTGCATATAAAAACATGCTGCAAAATGTTATATAATAAATTAATATAAAAAAATAATATATAAAATTACTTTATAGATGAAAAAGTATACCTATTTATTGCTGTTATATGTTTAATATGCACACCGATCAGGCATAACATTATGACCACCTTCCTAATAATGTGTTGGTCCCCCTTTTGCTGCCAAAACAGCCCTGACCCGTCGAGGCATGGACTCCACTAGACCCCTGAAGGTGTGCTGTGGTATCTGGCACCAATATGTTAGCAGCAGATCCTTTAAGTCCTGAAAGTTGCGAGGTGGGGCCTCCATGGATCGGACTTATTTGTTCAGAACATCCCACAGACACTCAATTGGATTGAGATCTGGGGAATTTGGAGGCCAAGTCAACACCTCAAACTCGTTGTTGTGCTCCTCAAACCATTCCTGAACCATTTTTGCTTTGTCGCAGGGCGTATGATCCTTTTGAAAGAGGCCACAGCCACCAGGGAATACCGTTTCCATTAAAGGGTGTACATGGTCTGCAACAAAGCTTAGGTAGGTGGTACGTGTCAAAGTAACATCCACATGGATGGCAGGACCCAAGGTTTCCCAGCAGAACACTGCCCAAAGCATCACACAGCCATCCATGTGATGTAAAAGAAAAAGTGATTCATCAGACCAGGCCACCTTCCTCCACATCCATGTGATGTAAAAGAAAAAGTGATTCATCAGACCAGGCCACCTTCTTCCATTGCTCCGTGGTCCAGTTCTGATGCTCACGTGCCCACTGTTGGTGCTTTCGGCGGTGAACAGGGGTCAGCATGGGCACCCTGACTGGTCTGCGGCTATGCAGCCCCATACGCAACAAACTCAGATGCACTGTGTATTCTGACCACAGTCTATGATTCTGACACCTTTCCATCAGAACGAGCATTAACTTCTTGAGCTATCTGAGCTACGATAGCTCGTCTGTTGGATCGGACCACATAGCCAGCCTTCGCTCCCCATGTGCATCAATGAGCCTTGACCGCCCATGACCCTGTCGCTGGTTCAACACTGTTCATTCCTTGGACCACTTTTGATAGATACTGACCACTGCAGACCGGGAACACCCCACAAGAGCTGCAGTTTTGGTGATGCTCTGACCCAGTCTTCTAGCCATCACAATTTGGCCCTTGTCAAACTCACTCAAATCCTTCCACTTGCCCCTTTTTCCTGCTTCTAAAACATCAACTTTGAGGACAAAACGTTCACTTGTTGCCAAATATATCCCACCCACTAACAGGTGCCGTGATGAAAAGATAATCGGTGTTATTCACTTCACCTGTCAGCGGTCATAACGTTATGCCTGACCGGTGTATATAAATATGTATAGTTATAGTTAATAAACATTATTTTCCAAATTGTTTCCATATGAAAAATGTTAAAGTTTTGCAGATGGAAACCTTCTTTTTGGATGAAATACTATGTATATTAATAACATTACTTTTGTTTTATTTGTAAGATATATTTAATGATGAGGCAAATTATGCAAAGCAAATAATATATAATATTGTACATTAAATCTTAGCATGTAGTATGTGGCATAATGATGAGAAAAGTACAGTTAAAGTGTGACATATTAGGATTTAAGTTAGTGAGACAGTATGAATGTGTGAAGACTCACTGCATGCTGGTTCGTAGTAGACTCCATTGCTGTAGAAGGCGAAGGAACGATGAGCAGCGTCAATGCTGACTGCTACAGGGCCGAATTTAAAGATAGCAGCCTTCAGTGCCACAATATCACCACTGGTCACATTAGTGTAACCGCTCAATTTTGCCACCATGGAGGACTTATTGTAATGACACAAACCATTCTGAAACACACACAGTGATCGGATTAGTGATCCCTTTTTTAACCACCAGTATCTGATGGATCAGAAACTTAATTTCTACTTTCTAGAAAGAAAATTATAATAGGTGGACCTTTTCATACAATCAGAAAATATTTTTTCTGATTATAGATGTCAATTCCAGAACGGTTTTCCAAGCTGGGACCTAAACAACTATTTAAATCAATCATAAACATTTGGGTTAGCTGGAAATGTGTGGTGTATGTACACACACCATGCCCATATATCCTCCATAGCTCTCGGTGGTAGAAATGCCACCATGTTTCATGATCCACTCAAAAGCTCTCCATTCCTCTCCTCCATCACAACCATTGTTCCCAAATCCCCATGTGCAGTCTACCAGCATCTGCTGGGACAATGACGTCAGCTGTCCCGTCTAAAAGAGAGAGAAAGACAAGGGCCAGTTCAAATCTATGTCAGTGAAGTAACTAGTTCAAATCTGTATCAGTGTGTAGATTTACCTTCAGGAAAAGTGCTCCCTCTAGTGTTCCAGTGGTGGCAAAGCTCCAGCAGGATCCACACACAGCCTGGTCTTTCACTGGTGTCACAGCACCTGAAAATACATTACAATATCATCTGAATCGCTAAACATGCATGGAATGATTTTGACTTCACATGCAACCCAACAAATTCGAAGATATACAGACCATACAGCCTCCAGTCTATTGAATCAGGGGCGGCTATAGAGCGGATTTCAGAGGGAAAAGGCTGAGCGTTTCTGTGAACATGAGTCCTTTTACATCCTCTCATCATGGTCAGCTCTTCTTGTGACCGATCAGCCAGGTGATTGACAGAGAGGGCGAATGAAAGACCAGCTCTATTCATAGAGTGCACATACCTGAGGAAGAATGTATGTGAAAAGAATGACTTCAGACACGTTCACAGACTGCTTTCTGCTTCTCATTATATGATTTTGTATAGTTTATTATGGCTCCATATTCTCATTTATTTCTAGGTAGTTGACATGACTATGTAATGAAAAAAAAACTTCTTCCGAATTATAAGTGGTTTTTCTTTCAAATCAAACAAATTTGCTGCTGAAAAAAATACTTTATGTTCAACATGTGGCTAGTTACTATGTATACACATAAGATACCATTTGAAAACTTAAAAACTAGCCTTTTCAAAAATGTCAGTCACAATAATATTGTCATAAACACACAGTCCCTCAAACTGTAATTTTTAATAAAAAAATATTTTTGCAATTAGGGTCTTTTTTTTCAATTTTAATACATATCACCAAATCTCTAGTAATCTTTCTAGTTTTTCCTCACCGAATATTATGTACAAAGTTGTGCTCACGCTCCTCATGCTCCTTTTCATTTTCATATTGATGCTCATATTTCTCCTTAAAGTGGCCAAACATACGGTGGGCATGACCAACTGGGGAGGTGTGGACAAGGTCTTGGATGGGGTTGGCCAATAAATGATGCTCCAGTCCAGGACCAGGAAAGTCACCACAGGTCATTCCTAAACACAAAATTGAGCATTTTATAAGATGGTTTGTAAGTGGCAGAAAAATGTCAAATAATTGAATGTGTGTTATGCATTTATTGTATATACCTCCAGGTAGTTTGAAAATGTCTGAATCAATTCGAGGGCTTAAGTCACTGTAGTCGATAAGGTATTTATCGTAGTGGGATCCCAAAAGAGTGTTGAAGCCCACCATCTCATAGTGGTGTGGGGTGGCTGGGGAATCATTTCCCTCTGGACGTGTGACCCACAGACGATACGTGTTCTTCTTATGGCCAACCTGTGTGACGTTTTTCCAGACCTCACACAGATTGCCTGCGTAATACTCCATCTTTTCAAACTGCAAAACAAACAACTTGATAAACATCTTAGTTGCTTTGGTTTGCTCCACAGAAGACAGTAAGTAATACAGGTAGTACATACTTCAAAGCCCTGCAGATCAGGCAGTACTGTCTGTGGAAGTATTGGACCCTCCTTGGTACCATTAAGCTGGAAACACTTCAAAGTATTGAATTCAGTCTCAGTGGTGACTGGTGTGATCTTGTAAATGGCACCATAATCCAAGTAATTTCCAATAAAAAAAGTGCACACTGTACCTATAGACAGCAGCAATTAGGAAAACAGCATACATATACAGCTTACTATAAATACTGTCTTTTTATTATTTGATGATCACGGACCATGATAATAGTCGATTCGACTTCTGTTCCCCTTGAGGTCGTACCAAGCTTCAAATGGCTCCTTTATCTCAGCATAAGGCAAAGAAAGCAAACCTATTAAAGAGGGATATGTAACTTTAAAAAGAAGTGTACTGTACTGAGACGTACAGTGTACGTAGATAAAAATGTACCTTTAACATGATACATCTTTCCAAAATCAGGAACTGTTCTGCCACCAAATGGTGTGGCATCTGGGGGAGAAAACAGATATCTAAATATTTTATTCTAATTAATTAATTAACATAATAAATACACTACGAATGCAAAACTTAACATACTGAGCCTAAAAATACTATCGCATTCATCATCAACACGTTTAATGTTAAAACACCACAGGAAATGTGTCTCAGCCGTTTAATCAAGAGATCAACTATCACACGCTTTTGTGTTTTCTTCCTGTTTTCTCTTTTACATAGACAGCACTTTACCTGCAGCACACACCAGCAGCACGATCCCAGTGAGAAGAACCCACATAGTGTAACTAAAGAAACCAGTCAGACATCCACTGGAGATGTTAATAAACTCTCGTCTGTCTGGAAAAAAGTCCCGAAACAAATCAAGAAAATTAAGAAGAGCTCTAACGATAGTGTTTACGCCAATGACGACGCGCGACAGAAGAAGGGTCCAATAAAAACACGGGAAAGAGGGACTGAATTAAAGTCATATGACAAGTGTGTCTATTGCTGTCACATGACTGTAGTCAGCTGTTTTCCTTTATAAAGGTTAAAGTTGCTAAATTAATTTCTAACTAGAAGTTCACATATATTACACGTTTCTGACTATACGAATCACTTTAAATCAGAATTACGCGCCAAAACGAGAAAAACAATCTCTTAGGCTACTAGTGAAATGTAGTGACATGAGAGATGGGAAGTAACATTGCAGAAATGCTTGAAACATGAGATGAGCTACTGAGCGTGAAAAAATGTCGACCAAAAACAAGACATAAGAGGTTCAGGCTTCGTGATTCAATTATCACTAGTAGGCCTACAAACAAGTTACAAAATTAGGTTGAAGACATGCCTCACAAAAGTTAAATATATAAATGTGAAATCATATTACTATTATATTACAATTATGCACAATGTCTGTAATTTTATTTATAGGCCTACACAAAGTCTCATTTTTTATTTGACTTTTTGAATCTATTCATAGATAATACAAATGAAAGTAAACTTTAAAGCAAACTAGTCTCACACAAAAGATTATCAAATATCAGACCTTATTCATTCATTTTTGTACACTGATACGATGTACATTAAAGCAAAAAGTGTGGTTTTAATCAGTAGTTAGTGTTTAATTTAATTTGAAGTCTGACCAGCAAAGTCACCATGGGCCCTTTACAAACAGACTAAAAGTTATACATTAAAAATTATATATTTTGCCAAAATAATTTAACCAAATGTAATGATTCAAATGATGATTTAGAAATGAGGAAATTGCCACTGTTCTCATAAGGAAACAGTTTAAAAGTGCATACTAGTTTGCATATGTATGCACTAGTCTATGCCGTTTTGTAGTATAGTGTAAAATAGCGTGTTCACACTGAAAATAACAAAAAGAAAAAGTGCATCTAAAATGTGTGGAATATTGGACACTTCATGCACTCAACTGTTGCAACTTGTAGCCTACTAACTTGAGCACATTATTCAGTCTATAGGCTACTAGTGAAATGTAGTGACATGAGAGATGGGAAGTAACATTGCAGAAATGCTTGAAACATGAGATGAGCTACTGAGCGTGAAAAAATGTCGACCAAAAACAAGACATAAGAGGTTTAGGCTTCGTGATTAAATTATCACTGGTAGGCCTACAAACAAGTTACAAAATTAGGTTGAAGACATGCCTCACAAAAGTTAAATATATAAATGTGAAATCATATTACTATTATATTACAATTATGCACAATGTCTGTAATTTTATTTATAGGCCTACACAAAGTCTCATTTTTTATTTGACTTTTTGAATCTATTCATAGATAATACAAATGAAAGTAAACTTTAAAGCAAACTAGTCTCACACAAAAGATTATCAAATATCAGACCTTATTCATTCATTTTTGTACACTGATACGATGTACATTAAAGCAAAAAGTGTGGTTTTAATCAGTAGTTAGTGTTTAATTTAATTTGAAGTCTGACCAGCAAAGTCACCATGGGCCCTTTACAAACAGACTAAAAGTTATACATTAAAAATTATATATTTTGCCAAAATAATTTAACCAAATGTAATGATTCAAATGATGATTTAGAAATGAGGAAATTGCCACTGTTCTCATAAGGCAACAGTTTAAAAGTGCATACTAGTTTGCATATGTATGCACTAGTCTATGCCGTTTTGTAGTATAGTGTAAAATAGTGCGTTCACACTGAAAATAACAAAAAGAAAAAGTGCATTTAAAATGTGTGGAATGTTGGACACTTCATGCACTCAACTGTTGCAACTTGTAGCCTACTAACTTGAGCACATTATTCAGTCTAATTAAAGAAATGCTGTAAACTTCTGCCCACGAAAATGTTGTAAAATAATTATTCAAATGTGTAACAGTGAGGCCAGTCCACATTGCATTCCTAAATGCATGTTAAACTCACAGCAAATATAGACATGGAGTTGGCAGCATTGTGAACAGTGCAGCTCTGATTTGCTGAAAACAGAATAAAAAATAAGCTGACAAAAATAAGCAGCTTCACTCAGAAACACACAGAGCAACAGGCTATACTGTACAGTTATGTAACTGGAGTTGGAAATATCGTTATTATGAGTTCTGAGCATATGAATGTCAAAGTGAAGTTTTATTTACAAGTGGGAAACTCTGATTGCAAGATAATACACAAGTTGCCAAGTTGAAAAATAGAAATGATAGAAATTAATAATTGACATAGTTTTTAATTCCGATTTCAGGTATTTGGGTTTATTATTCACAATATAATTATTTTGCTTTGATTAGGCTACATCTGTTTTTTTTTCCAGCTTAAATGTGTGACATGTTGTAATAATGAATGTCCAATTTTACTGTTCTAAATCACATCAATTTTCACAACTCACAGATTTCAAAACTGTTTTGTTGAGTTTTTGTCTACTGAAACCAGTAACATGAGATCATAGCACTAGCAAATAACAACAATCCAATGATCCAATCAATTTCCGATGGACAAAATCAAGTCCCAACCGAAATAGTTGGGAATAGGGAAGAAAGATGATTTCAACTTCTGTTTTATGCAGACTTTAAGAAAATGTATTCTTTTTTCCTCCCCGTTACATTTGCATGACAAACTCCTATTTTGTATCCTTTTCTTGAACAGGAATCAGTAAACCTCCTGTCAACCTGGCCCTCTCTGCTTTTGACCAATCAGAGAAGTTATTGATACCGAGACTGTATGTAAGACCAGCTCTGTTCGTAGAGTGCACAAGCCTGAGGAGGAAGAGGATGTAAAAAAGAAAGCATGCATATCTTAAATTAGACAAGTTCACATATTGTTTACTATACTTCCACATTGCAATATTTGTTGTTTTTCCTCACCGAAGAGAATGTATAAAGTAGTTCTCACGCTCCTCATGCTCCTTCTCACTTTCATACTGACGATTAAACTTCTCCTTAAAGGGGCCAAACAGACGGTGGGCGTGGCTAACAGGGGAGGTGTTGACATAGTCTTGAATGGGGTTGGCCAATATTTGATGCTCCTCAACAGGATCAGGAAATTCTTCACAGGTCATTCCTAAACACATAAAAGTGTAAAAGAGCAGATAAAGGCTTGGGACACAGTAGACGATTTTCAAATCCTAACCGATTTTAAAACCATGGGAGACCACAGAAATGAAGACCGTTTCAACTAATTTTTAGCCTTATAATCTTCTGAACGTGCACACTAGATGAATCGACCAGACCGCGACACCACACACTTGTTGATTGTAGGAACGATTTCACAGTGACACAAAATCTCACAGAGACTTGTGAGATCAAACGTGACTAGAGAAGAAAGACACATGTAGGACAATCGATGCTGTCAGCTGGCTCTCCTGGCGCGCATTCTGTTGTACAGCAAAAAACAAAATAGAAAAAAAAAAAGAATATGGGTGATGTTCTTTCTCAGTACTCTACTTTCGTGGCATGTTTGTGGCTGCCAAGTTTTAGCTATAGAAGCACACAACATCTAGTAGGTGAGGCTTGCTCACTCTCATTGGCTATTATGTATCATGTCAGAGGCAGCGCGATCAAGAGTCATAAATATCAAACATGTTTGATATTTACGATTTGAGTTCGAGTATGCTCCGTCTCGATCGGGAGCAGTTAAATAAATGTAATGACACCACACAACAGAGGATTTTTTTGAAAAAAAAATAGTTCGTGACAAGCCTCAAATCAGGCCATGTCTCCCCACTAGTTCGGGGGTTCAAATCAGCTTAAAATCTGCCTTAAAATCTTGAAGTGTGTGTGGTCAGCCAAAAGCATTTCACTGAATGTTTGTTTTCCAGTTACCTCCAGATGGTATGAAAATGTCAGACTCAGTTTGTGGGCTGAAGTCACTGTAGTCAATAGTGTATTTGTCATTGTGGGACTCCAAAAGAGTGTTGAAGCCCACCATCTCAAAGCGGTGTGGGGTGGCTGGGGAATCATTTCCCTCTGGACGCGTGACCCACAGACGATACGTGTTCTTCTTATGGCCAACCTGTGTGACGTTTTTCCAGACCTCACACAGAACACCTTCATAATTTTCCATCTTCTCAAACTGCAACAGAAGAAAATAATTTAGGTTTGGACGAAATGATTTCATGACATTTTCATTTTTATGTGAACTGGGCCATTAAGTAGTACATATACTTCAAAGCCCTGCAGATCAGGCAGTGCTGCCTGTGGACGTATTGGACCCTCCTGGGTACCGTTAAGCTGGAAACACTTAATAGCTTGGATTTCTGTTGCAGTGGTGACTGGTGTGATTGTGTAAATGGCACCATAGTCCAAGTCATTTCCAATCAGATAGGTACGCACTTTGCCTGTATAGACAGCATCAATGTTGAGAAACTACATACAAAATCTATTTTGATTTCAATACTGTGTGACTTTATCTTGAGAAGATCACTGACCATTACGATAGTCGATTCGACTTCTGTTCCCCTCAAGGTCGTACCAAGCTTCAAACGGTTCTTTTATCTCAGAATGTGGCAGAGAGAGCTCACCTACATAAAAGGGATATGCAACTGTAAAATTAACTGTCCTGTACTGAGATGTACTGTGTGTAATTTAGACAACAATTTACCTTTGACATGATACATTTTTCCAAAATTGGGAACTGTTCTGCCGCCAATTGGTGTGGCATCTTAGGAAGAAAATAAAGAGAAATCACACAATTAATTTAATCAAATTAATTTCTAACTAAAAACACAGCCAAATATACTTCTGCGTTTTCTTCCTGCTGTGTGCTGTTTTCTCTTTTACATAGACAGCACTTTACCTGCAGCACACACCAGCAGCACGATCCCAGTGAGAAGAACCCACATAGTGTAACTAAAGAAACCAGTCAGACATCCACTGGAGATGTTAATAAACTCTCGTCTGTCTGGAAAAAAGTCCCAAACAAATCAAGAAAATTAAGAAGAGGTCTAACGATAGTGTTTGCACCAGCGACCAAACGTGGATACCAGAGGTTCCCAATATAACACACAAAGGAGGGACTGAATTAACGTCATATGTCATGACGGTCCATTGGGGGGTGGACAAATATTTATTGAACCAGGACAAGGTCTATGTTCGATTACACTCGGTAGGTTGCAGGGGTGATCATTGTGGGACCCCTGTAATCAGTCCAACATTCCCCTGCTTGCGACACCCCTGAGCAAACGCACTGCTAATATGTATCCATGCTTTTAAAAGTACTCCAATGCTTGCATTATTGGTTGAAATATGCAAAAGCCATTAGAACTTATCTGAATTAAATTAACTAAACTACCGGAATAATCTCAGGGAACAAATTGAGGGCTGGCCAGCTAGTAGAGTGTTGTATTTGAGTTTGTAGGTGAAAAGAGACAGTTTGTACGTTACGTAAGGCACTGTTTACAATGGGCTGAAATTCAACATGTTGAGCACTGATTTTCCTTAAGAAATAGCTGATGAATAGGCTATATAAATACTAAATAGAATTATATTCTTCAAAGTTATACAGATAGATCAAGGATCCAGATCTCAAAAGGACTAGTTGTGTCGTGTTTATTTGGCAGTAGACTATAGTGATGTGTTGTTCTCTATGAGCCGGTTAAGGGAACGATATGAGTCAGCTCACAGCATTGTTTTTTTTACCTTCTTAATACAAAACAAAATAATGGGGTGATTTTTGACACTGCTTGTTGGCATGCGCACTTCATGTACTGACTTACAACTGATCCTTGAACCAAGCTTGCATGTATTGCTTGGTAAATTTGGATGTATACTTTGGGATGGCTGTCCTGCAGGACAGTCTATTGATCAACAAGCTTCAGTCTCTGCACTGAAGGCATTACAATCTTCATCATAATGGTCCGATACTTTAAAGAATCCATGATGCCCTTCATACAGTAAAGATTTCCACATCCTGCAACAACAAAGCACCTCCATAACAAGATTGATCTACCTCCATGTTTGACCATGGAGATGGTTTTCTTCTGCTTATAAGCTTGCCTTTTTTGCACCAGACATACCGCTGATCCATGGGTCCAAAGAGTTCCAGGTGGGTTACATCACACCATAAAACATTCTTGCAGAACTCCACAGGTCTATCCAAATGAATATTAGCATATTCAAGTCAGCCTTTTTTTAATGTTCTTCTTGGTCAAGAGTGGCATTCGGCAAGATGTCCCAGCGTGAACATCTCAGTTGCTCTGATCAAATATTTTTATTCCGTTTGAAGATATTGTATTTTTCTTCACCGCCCTCGAAGGTTTTCTTGTGCAACACATTTTAAACTTACGAATAAGACTGCCAGCTGTTTCACCAGTTCACCCTTACATCTAATCTGATAGCAAATAGTAAACATATTTTGGCGTGCTGTCCTGACTCTGAGGGAGGGCTCTGAGCCCGGAATATAGCCCGAACCCAGAGAACACCCCTATCCCTAATATGGGATAAAAATAGATTAGGAGTGAGGAGTTTCTAATGTAATAAAAGAGTTTATTTTCTGTAGCTTTTGTGAGAACACTTTTGAATCCAGCAGATGCGAAGTAGCTTTAGAGAAAAGCTTAAAACTGTCACGGTTGGTGTGGCATCTTAGGAAGAAAATAAAGAGAAATCACACAATTCATTTAATCAACTTCTTTCTAACTAAAACACATAGCCAAATATACTTCTGCGTTTTCTTCCTGCTGTGTGCTGTTTTCTTTGCCAAAATAATTTAACCAAATGTAATGATTCAAATGATGATTTAGAAATGAGGAAATTGCCACTGTTCTCATAAGGCAACAGTTTAAAAGTGCATACTAGTTTGCATATGTATGCACTAGTCTATGCCGTTTTGTAGTATAGTGTAAAATAGTGCGTTCACACTGAAAATAACAAAAAGAAAAAGTGCATCTAAAATGTGTGGAATGTTGGACACTTCATGCACTCAACTGTTGCAACTTGTAGCCTACTAACTTGAGCACATTATTCAGTCTAATTAAATTGTTAGTTCACCCAAAAATGAAAATTCTGTCATTAATTACCCTCATATTGCTCCAAACCCGTAAGACCATTGTTCATCTTCGGAACATAAATTAAGATATTTTTAATTAAATCCAAGGGCTTTCTGACCCTGCATAGAAAGCAACGCAACTGACACGTTCAAGGCCCAGAAAGGTAGTAAGGACATCATTAGAATACCCCATGTGAAATCAGTGGTTCAACCGTGATGCTATGAAGCTACGAGAATACTTTTTGTGCACAGAGAAAACAAAAATAACGACTTCATTCAACAATTTCTTCTCTTCTGTGTCAGTCTCTGCTGTGCTGTCACAAGAGTACCACGACGCATGCGTGTGGTGCTGCTGACGCAGGAGCAGATGTGTTCCATTCGTGACAGCTGAGCTAAAAAAATAAAGATGGCACCTAAAAGTTGAGGTTGATGGTCAGTTTGTGTGTAAATGTATGTTTTTGGTAAATGTATGTCTTTTTTCACTTTTGATGTCATTTCTAGCAAGAAATTAGTAGTAATTAAATATTCACTCACTCGCTCTATTTTGTTGTAAATCATTCAACTTCATGCACAAAGGCTGCCTGCAAAGTCATTGCCTGATAGAGCAGCGGGGCAAGTCAGCTGCCTAAGCTTTTAGATGCAGCCAAGGTCTTCAGACTCACTCAGGCAAGTGTGTTGAATCCTCAAGAATAAAATCCTCAAGATTTTATTTTGCCATTATATTGGTGAAATGCTGTAAACTTCTGCCCACGAAAATGTTGTAAAATAATTATTCAAATGTGTAACAGTGAGGCCAGTCCACATTGCATTCCTAAATGCATGTTAAACTCACAGCAAATATAGACATGGAGTTGGCAGCATTGTGAACAGTGCAGCTCTGATTTGCTGAAAACAGAATAAAAAATAAGCTGACAAAAATAAGCAGCTTCACTCAGAAACACACAGAGCAACAGGCTATACTGTACAGTTATGTAACTGGAGTTGGAAATATCGTTATTATGAGTTCTGAGCATATGAATGTCAAAGTGAAGTTTTATTTACAAGTGGGAAACTCTGATTGCAAGATAATACACGAGTTGCCAAGTTGAAAAATAGAAATGATAAAAATTAATCATTGACATAATTTTTTATTCCGATTTCAGGTATTTGGGATTATTATTCACAATATAATTATTTTGCTTTGATTAGGCTACATCTGTTTTTTTTTCCAGCTTAAATGTGTGACATGTTGTAATAATGAATGTCCAATTTTACTGTTCTAAATCACATCAATTTTCACAACTCACAGATTTCAAAAGTGTTTTATTGAGTTTTTGTCTACTGAAACCAGTAACATGAGATCATAGCACTAGCAAATAACAACAATCCAATGATCCAATCAATTTCCGATGGACAAAATCAAGTCCCAACCAAAATAGTTGGGAATAGGGAAGAAAAGATGATTTCAACTTCTGTTTTATGCAGACTTTAAAGGGGTCATATAATGCGATTTCAAGTTTTCCTTTCTCTTTGGAGTGTTACAAGCTGTTCGTGAATAGATAAGATCCCTGAAGTTGCAAAGACTAAAGTCTCAAAACCAAAGAGATATTCTTTATCAAAGTTAAGACTCTGCCACACCCCCCTAAAACGGCTCGTTCTAACACGCCCCCACATATCTAGGTCACTAATGTGGGAATATTTGCATAATGCGCCCAAATGTGCACGCAAAGAAAGAAGGCGTGGTTTCAGGAACAGCAGTTAGTGTTGATGCAGTCTTACTAGTTTAAGTATTTGCTATTGACTGTTCAAATGCGGAGTTTTGCGCATTGTGTGTGTGTGTGTATGTGCGCGCGCGTGTGTGTGCGTGTGTGTGTGAGAGAGAGAGAGAGACAGCGTCACATCACAGTAGAGTCAGCTGTCTTACCCACGGCTTGTGTACTGCATCATTACTGTGTCTGTTCCCCTTTTGGGCTTGAACTGATGGTAAAACTAATGACATTATTTACTGTCTTTACATTTATTTTGAAAGATGAAGCTCGCGATTATGGTAAGGGGCGTTACATTTCCGACGAGTGCTTGCGGTGTTCGGCCAATCACAATGCACTGGGTCAGCTGGCCAATCAGAGCAGACTGCGCTTGTCGGAAGGAGGGACTTTGTAGAAAACTAAGCGTTTGAGAGAGGCGGGGCATAGAGGACCTACAATAATGTACAGTATTTGAAAAATAATGTGTTTTTTGAACATTAAAGCATGTCAACATATTCTGTTATACCAAATACACAAAATAATGATCTTTAAAAAAGCATCATATGACCCCTTTAAGAAAATGTATTCTTTTTTTTCCCAGTTACATTTGCATGACAAACTCCTATTTTGTATCTTTTTCCCGATCTGGAATCAGTAAACCTCCTGTCAACCTGGCACTCTCTGCTTTTGACCAATCAGAGAAGTCATTGATACCGAGACTGTATGTAAGACCAGCTCTGTTCGTAGAGTGCACAAGCCTGAAGAGGAAGAGGATGTAAAAAAGAAAGCATGCATATCTTAAATTAGACAAGTTCACATATTGTTTACTGTACTACCACACTGCAATATTTGTTGTTTTTCCTCACTGAAGAGAATGTATAAAGTAGTTCTCACGCTCCTCATGCTCCTTCTCACTTTCATACTGACGATTAAACTTCTCCTTAAAGGGGCCAAACAGACGGTGGGTGTGGCTAACAGGGGAGGTGTTGACATAGTCTTGAATGGGGTTGGCCAATATTTGATGCTCCTCAACAGGATCAGGAAACTCTTCACAGGTCATTCCTAAACACATAATACCTCAGTGAATCTCTGGTGATCTGTAAGTGTAAAAGAAGCAGACAAAGGCTTGGGACACAGTAGACGATTTTCAAATTCTAACCAATTTTAAAACCATGGGAGACCACAGAAATGAAAACCGTTTCAACTGATTTTTAGCCTTATAATCTTCTGAATGTGCACACTAGATGAATCGACCAGACCGCGACACCACACACTTGTTAATTGTAGGAACTTTTTCACAGTGACACAAAATCTCACAGAGACTTCTGAGATCAAACGTGACTAGAGAAGAAAGACACATGTAGGACAATCGATGCTGTCAGCTGGCTCTCCTGGCGCACGTTCTGTTGTACAGCAAAAAACAAAATAGAAAAAAAAAAGAATATGGGTGATGTTCTTTCTCAGTACTCTACTTTCGTGGCATGTTTGTGGCTGCCAAGTTTTAGCTATAGAAGCACACAACATCTAGTAGGTGAGGCTTGCTCACTCTCATTGGCTATTATGTATCATGTCAGAGGCAGCGCGATCAAGAGTCATAAATATCAACCATGTTTGATATTTACGATTTGAGTTCGAGTATGCTCCGTCTCGATCGGGAGCAGTTAAATAAATGTAATGACACCACACAACAGAGGATTTTTTGGAAAAAAAAATTGTTTGTGACAAGTCTCAAATCAGGCCATGTCTCCCCACTAGTTCGGGGGTTCAAATCAGCTTAAAATCTGCCTTAAAATCTTGAAGTGTGTGTGGTCAGCTAAAAGCATTTCACTGAATGTTTGTTTTCCAGTTACCTCCAGATGGTATGAAAATGTCAGACTCAGTTTGTGGGCTGAAGTGACTGTAGTCAATAGTGTATTTGTCATTGTGGGACTCCAAAAGAGTGTTGAAGCCCACCATCTCAAAGCAGTGTGGGGTGGCTGGGGAATCATTTCCCTCTGGATGCGTGACCCACAGACGATACGTGTTCTTCTTATGGCCAACCTGTGTGACGTTTTTCCAGACCTCACACAGAACACCTTCATAATTTTCCATCTTCTCAAACTGCAACAGAAGAAAATAATTTAGGTTTGGACGAAATGATTTCATGACATTTTCATTTTTATGTGAACTGGGCCATTAAGTAGTACATATACTTCAAAGCCCTGCAGATCAGGCAGTGCTGCCTGTGGACGTATTGGACCCTCCTGGGTACCGTTAAGCTGGAAACACTTAATAGCTTGGATTTCTGTTGCAGTGGTGACTGGTGTGATCGTGTAAATGGCACCATAGTCCAAGTCATTTCCAATCAGATAGGTACGCACTTTGCCTGTATAGACAGCATCAATGTTGAGAAACTACATACAAAATCTATTTTGATTTCAATACTGTGTGACTTTATCTTGAGAAGATCACTGACCATTACGATAGTCGATTCGACTTCTGTTCCCCTCAAGGTCGTACCAAGCTTCAAACGGTTCTTTTATCTCAGAATGTGGCAGAGAGAGCTCACCTACATAAAAGGGATATGCAACTGTAAAATTAACTGTCCTGTACTGAGATGTACTGTGTGTAATTTAGACAACAATTTACCTTTGACATGATACATTTTTCCAAAATTGGGAACTGTTCTGCCGCCAATTGGTGTGGCATCTTAGGAAGAAAATAAAGAGAAATCACACAATTCATTTAATCAAATTAATTTCTAACTAAAAACACAGCCAAATACAGCTGCAAGCAGCAATTGCGGGGCCAAGCACTCCAGAGGCAAAACAAGAAGCTAAGCATGGCATGTAGCATCAGACCAAATGCGACAATGAGTAATAAACACAGTCTGAAGATGATTTGACTCAATTTTGGTGAAAATCGGACCAACGAGTGGCGAGGAGTTAAAAAAAGTAGGTTTTCAACATAAATCAAAATGGCGGACAGAAAGTTCAGCATACTCTGGCATATTTGGTATCTATGTTGTAGGCATAGGCCAAGGAATATTTTGATATCAGTTTCATTGCAATAGACTAATGCAATCAAATGTTATTAGCATTTTTAAAAATGTAATTATTAATGGTTAATGAACGGTTTATTACTCTTGACCAATAGGTGGCGCTGTTACCAAATTGATGTGGCATGGTCAGTGTGAGGTGACAATGGCACATACAAAGTTTGGTGCAAATATGTCAAAGTTTTTCAGAGATACAGCCTCAGATGCATTTTGGCATCATGCCTAAAATTTGTAGCAGCGCTGTACGAAAACGGTTTCGTCTATCGACACGAAATCCATAATATTTTGTCAGCACAGTCTGAAGATGATTTGACTCAATTTTGGTGAAAATCGGACCAAGGCTTGAGGAGGAGTTCGAAAAAGTAGGTTTACAGCATAAATCAAAATGGCCGACAGGCAGTTCAGATTTGCTAAGCAAAAATTCATGTCTGTTGTCGACATAAGCCAAGGAATATTTTGAGACCAGTTTAATTGCAATAGGCTAATGCAATAAAAAGTTATTAGCATTTTTGTAAATGTAATCATTAATGGTTAATGAATGGTTTATTACTCTTGACCAATAGGTGGCGCTGTTACCAAATTGATGTGGCGTGGTCAGTGTGAGGTGACAATGGCACATACAAAGTTTGGTGCACATACGTCAAAGCCTTGCAGAGATACAGCCTCAGATGCATTTTGGCATCTTAACCAACAAATTCGTCGATGCTCTAAACGAAAACCGTTTCGTATATCGACACGAAATCCATAACTTTTTGCCAGCTTGGTCTGAAGATGATCCGAGTCAAATTTGGTGAAAATTGGACTAACGGTCTAGGAGGAGTTCGAAAAAGTAGGTTTTCAACATGAATCAAAATGGCGGACAGGAAGTTCAGCCAATTATGGCAAAATTGGTATCGATGTTCTCAGCATGATGCAAGGAATCTATAAACATCAGTCTCATTACAATATTATAATGTATGTAAAAGTTATTAGCATTTTTATAAATTGCTTTATAACTTTTGACCACAAGGTGGCGCTGCGCCCAAACTTTTTGAGTGCCATCAGGGCATGGTGCCGAAGATGCATACCGATTTTCGTAATAACAAAGTCTAAGCGTTCTTAAAATATTGCATTTTTTGACAAAATTAAAAATGGCCGATGCCCAAAATGGCTGACACGAAAAAATTTGGTATGGTTCGACTCGGCATGATGCACCGAATCTACAGAGACTAAAGAGACAAAATCCGAGCCAATTTTGGTGAGAATCGGACAAACCGTCTAGGACGAGTTCGAAAAAGTAGGTTTTACGAACAATTAAAAATAGCGAAAAAACTAAACCTTGCGATTTTTGAATTTTCATTCGACTCGGCATGAGCCAAGGATTCAGAGGAAAAAAGAATTTTCATGTTGTGCCTTATGGTTCAAAAGTTATTAGCATAAAGAAATTTAAACTTTGGACAAGTGGTGGTGCTAGAGAGTTGGAGATAGAGACTCCAAATTTGCTGTGGTTAATGTTGATACTGTCCCCTATCAGTGTGCCAAATTTCACAACTTTCCCGCAAGCGGTTCTATGGGCTGCCATAGACTTTCGGCGGAAGAAGAAAAATGATGCTAACGGATACAATAGGTGCCACTGCATCTTCGGTGCTTGGCCCCTAAATATACTTCTGCGTTTTCTTCCTGTTGTGTGCTGTTTTCTCTTTTACATAGACAGCACTTTACCTGCAGCACACACCAGCAGCACGATCCCAGTGAGAAGAACCCACATAGTGTAACTAAAGAAACCAGTCAGACATCCACTGGAGATGTTAATAAGCTCATCAACAAATCAAGAAAATTAAGAAGAGGTCTAACGATAGTGTTTGTTCCAGCGACCAAACGTGGATAACAGAAGTTCCCAATATAACACACAAAGGAGCGACTGAATTAACGTCATATGGGATGAGGGTCCATCGGGGGGTGGACAAATATTTATTGAACCAGGACAAGGTCTATGTTCGATTACACTCGGTAGGTTGCAGGGGTGATCATTGTGGGACCCCTGTAATCAGTCCAACATTCCCCTGCTTGCGACACCCCTGAGCAAACGCACTGCTAATATGTATCCATGCTTTTAAAAGTACTCCAATGCTTGCATTATTGGTTGAAATATGCAAAAGCCATTAGAACTTATAAGAATTAAATTAACTTTAAACTACCGGAATAATCTCAGGGAACAAATTGAGGTCTGGCCAGCTAGTAGAGTGTTGTATTTGAGTTTGTAGGTAAAAAGAGACCGTTTGTACGTTACGTAAGGCACTGTTTACAATGGGCTGAAATTCAACATGTTGAGCACTGATTTACAGTGATAACATTAAGCTATTTCCTTAAGAAATAGCTGATGAATAGGCTATATAAATACTAAATAGAATTATACTCTTCAAAGTTATACAGATAGATCAAGGATCCAGATCTCAAAAGGACTAGTTGTGCCGTGTTTATTTGGCAGTATACTATAGTGATGTGTTGTTCTCTATGAGCCAGCTCATTTAAGAGAACGATATGAGCTATATGATATGATATCAGCTCTCAGCATTTTTTTTTTTTTTTTTTACCTTCTTAATACAAAACAAAATAATGGGGTGATTTTTGACACTGCTTGTTGGCATGCACACTTCATGTACTGACTTACAACTGATCCTTGAACCAAGCCTGGATGTATTGCTTGGTAAATTTGGATGTATACTTTGGGATGGCTGTCCTGCAGGACAGTCTATTGATCAACAAGCTTCAGTCTCTGCACTGAAGGCATTACAATCTTCATCATAATGGTCCGATACTTTAAAGAATTCATGATGCCCTTCATACAGTAAAGATTTCCACTTCCTGCAACAGCAAAGCACCAATATAACAAGATTGATCTACCTCCATGTTTGACCATGGAGATGGTTTTCTTCTGCTCATAAGCTTGCCTTTTTTGCACCAGACATACCGCTGATCCATGGGTCCAAAGAGTTCCAGGTGGGTTACATCACACCATAAAACATTCTTGCAGAACTCCACAGGTCTATCCAAATGAATATTAGCATATTCAAGTCAGCCTTTATAATGTTCTTCTTGGTCAAGAGTGGCATTCGGCAAGATGTCCCAACGTGAACATCTCAGTTGCTCTGATCAAATATTTTTATTCGCTTTGATGATATTGTATTTTTCTTCAACGCCCTCAAAGATGTTCTTGTGCAACACATTTTAAACTTATGAATAAGACTGCCAGCTGTGTATAGGAACTTTTAGTGGTTTAGAAATCTTCTTATAGCCATAGACTTTCTAATGTAATAAAACAGTTTATTTTCTATAGCTTTTGTGAGAACTCTTTTGAGTCCAGCAGATGCATGGGCAGATGGGAAGTAGCTTTAGAGAAAAGCTTAAAACTGTCACAGTTCACAGGTGACTCACTCTGACTCGTGTGTCTGTCACTGACGAGCTGATTGGCACCAGCTGTGGCTCGTCAGCTCCCCCATAGTGTTGCTGTGTTTGCTCTGCCTTTGTCAGATTGTTTGGGTTCTCATGTCGTGTCTCTTGTGCAGCTTGTTGGTGTCTCCGTGTTCCAGTTCCCGTTCCTGTCTGGCTTTATCTTGTCTTCTCAATTACGGATTATTTTCTTGGATTTCTCAGAGACTGGTTACCCACTGCAGTCCCTGCGCTACCGAGGAAGACTAACTCTCTTCACCCTCGACATTTGACTTCTTGCTGTGTTTACCTCTACTATTTCCCTAATAAATTGTTACCTGCATTCGCAACTGAATCTCTCGTTATTTCCCCGTGACATAACAATCTGACCATTATGGATTCAGTGAATTCATCGGATCTAGGGGAGTTTCTGTCCAACAATGCTCATATGGATCGTCAAGAGGAACAGATGTTGGCTACAGGTCGTGCGGTGCAAGCCTTGGTAACGCAGGTGTCCGTGATTTACGCCAGGGGAATCTTTCCATCTCTGATTGCTCCATCGAATTTTGCATGCTGGCAGCTGAGTGCAAGTGGAACGAGGCGGCGCAGTGGGACATGTTCCTGCATGGGCTGCCTGATCGTATTGCAAAGGAAATTTTTGCGCCGATCTTGATGGATTGATTGAATTAGCGATTTGTGTGGACGCCCTCCTACAACAACGTGATCAACGAGTCACACAGAGTTATGTCCCGGTGCCAGCAGATTTTTTGACTGCGAGTTCCAGCGATACAGTCAGCCCCACAGTCGATCCGGAACTCATGCAGGTGGGTAGAGCTCTGCTTTCCCGGGAGGAGAAGGACCGCCATAGAGCACGAGGACTATAGCCCGATTCGGACAGTAACTGTTTCTCATATGGACGTCTGTAAAAATAAATTTACATATCACCTCAGTGATAAAACTCATGGATTCGGACGGCGATTTATTCACAGTGGAGGAGCGAGTTCTGTGATCCTACAAACCCGGGAAGGCGCTGCTCACGTGGCCAGTCACATGATTGTTTGCTGTAAATAAAATGAATTTTATTTACAAATGTATTCTTATTGTGTAAAATGTATTTAAAAAATACTTATTATGGAAAATGTATTCTTATTATTCCAAGCATATTTTTTTATAATATATAATCCTATTTATTATTTGATTATTTAAATTTCCTGTTTAAAAATAGGAAAATAGACACTCTATAGTTGTATATAATTAAACATGATATATATCTGTTTATAAAACACATTTTAAAATTGTATTGCATACCTGCTGCTGCCATAATAACGATTTATTTCAAATGTTTACGGGCTTTTCTTCTCTTTCTGCTCCCAGTCGCTATGGTGGAGCAGTTACGAAGTATTGTTCCCTTTCATGGGAACTTCGAACTGCGTCCTCTAGGGGTCGCTATGGGGAACGCCTCGTCGTGACCGATGCTGAGCCTTCCCAATCCTCCTGCCCTGCGTATGATGAGCTTTTGAAAGTTATGGATCGCCCCACGGCGAGGCTTTACTTGCCGTGAAGAGGGCGAAGAAAGTGACGTCGCGAGGTCTCGATGAACGTTATTTTTCTGGCCATAACCCTCCAGCTCAGGTGAGCCTTCCTTTCTTCCTGTTTTC
>NW_015544192.1:2088037-2088464 GCF_001515605.1 Sinocyclocheilus anshuiensis | reverse complement strand
GGTTACGCTTTCATGCTACCCTGACTGGTCTACCGTATCTGGGTCGCCCTGAGGGGCTTCCCGATCACCAGGATATTCCCTCTTGCTGAGGCACTGAGCGGGAGGTATAGGTGGCATTACGAGAACCTTCCTGTGTAAATGCTGTCTCGGGCAGTGCTCCCCTCAACCTTGAGGGTTGTATTGGAGCTTGCCTCTCCCGTTTGGCCCAGTACTTCCGGGTATCTGCAAACAGATGCTTGTTAAATCCACTAAATCCACACTATGGTAAGTGCACACGTTAAGCTTTGCACACTTTCTAAAAATCCACATGTGTGCACGTTGTGCACGTTATGCTTTGCGCACTTTCTAAAATCCACATAGGTGGTAAGTGTGCACGTTATGCTTTGCCCACTTTCTAAAATCCACATAAGTGGTAAGTGTGCACGTT
>NW_015544192.1:2087710-2087990 GCF_001515605.1 Sinocyclocheilus anshuiensis | reverse complement strand
CTCTGAGTTGATTTAGACCCTGGTACCTCACTCAACACTCAACTAGTGTGTCTCTGTCGACACTCTCTGGAAGCATCGCTCCCCTCACCATTGAGGTGAGCATGGTGTATGGTGCTTTCTTTCAAGCGTTAATCCTCTCTGAGGAGTTGGATTCCTCGCTCCATGGGCTGTCCTCGTGGTAGTTTTGAGCAATGCTCCCCTTTTATCAAAGGGTTACCTGGAATGAGCAACGTTATTCCTCTGAATTCGGAGTTCTCCTCTCACATGAGAAGTTTGAGTT
>NW_015544192.1:2087491-2087652 GCF_001515605.1 Sinocyclocheilus anshuiensis | reverse complement strand
CGCCTCCCCCTCTCGCTGAGAGCTGGGTTTGTGCTCCCTCAGCTAAGGTAAATTACTGCTAGCCATTCCAGCATTGGAACATGCTGTAGACCGAGCCCCCTTCTCGACTGAGAACTGGGGGTGTTGCTCCCTCAGCTACAGATTTACTGCTAGCCACTCCA
>NW_015544192.1:2076420-2087384 GCF_001515605.1 Sinocyclocheilus anshuiensis | reverse complement strand
TCTTTCAGAGTGCCACGAGAACCCCTTAGAACGGTATTTTTAAAATCCATATTATGGTAAGTGTGCACGTGAAGTCTTTGTACACTTTCTAAATCCACACTGTGGTAAGTTCGCATACTAGTACTCTGCGTTCTTTTCTAAAAATCCTGTATGGTAAGAGCTACGCGCAGCAGCCTCGCGCTCTTTCTGAGCGGTTTAAAACCCCGGTTCCGCCTTGGGCACCACTCCACCTATGTATCCTCTGGATACCTACTTTAACAGGGTGTTGCTACTAGGGGTCTGTTGAGACAGTTCTTTTAGCATATGCAGAGTGTGCGGTAGCCCCTGTGTAACAGTCCAAGACTTAGTATGATTCTAGGCTCTTGGTCGTATTCCCTTAAAGGAATCTATTCCTGATTCCAAGCCTTGAGCTCTACCCCGGGTCCAGGAGTTCTGGCCCTAACAGGTAAGTTTTTTGGGGTATGTAGCCTAGGCCTTTGGCCGTAGGGAATAATGTCACTGACAGCCGTCTAACGTCCCAGGGGCAACTCCCATGGCAATATGGTAGAGTTGGTACTTAGAGCTCGCCATGGTTTCTGGCATGCACTCCCCTCAGCAACGAGTCGTTCCCCATAGCGACCCCTAGAGGACGCAGTGTCTCGTTCCCTACTCAGGGATCCATGGTTACATAAGTAACCTGAGACGTTCTTTTAAATACTTTACAGGATTTCAGAAATAAATATGTATGCAAATTACACAAGTACAGCATTACCTTACGGTGTTCGGGAGTGCTCAAAAAGTGTTTAAACGCTGAATTTTGAATCGATTTCTTCTCGTAAACTCAGAGATGTGGATTCGGACGGCAATTAAATGACCACACGACCTTGGTGTTGGTAAAAAAACAGTAGGTAATTCGGCCGGGGATTTTTATGGGGATGGTGAGAGAAAAAAACAGTCATCCTGGATTCGGACGACATTAAAATCACCAACTACACCCTGTAAATGGTGAAAATCACTTACGTCCCCCTGAGAAACAATTACCGTCCGAATAGGGCTTAAGTCTGTATTGTGGTGCTCCTGGTCATATTGCTGCAAGTTGTCCAGTAAAAGCCCAAACCCAGCAGTAGAGTCGAGGTTACTGTCTGGTGGGTTGACTGTTGGTAAATCCTTGTCTGCTACTCTCCTCCCGGTTAGACTACAATGGGTGTCCAACCATCACACCTCTCAAGCCCTGGTGGACTCTGGAGCAGAAGGTAATTTCATGGATGTTAGCTTAGCCCAACATCTCCAGCTTCCTGTGTTTCCTCTCAAACGGTCTATCTCTGTCAGTGCTCTTAATGGACAAACGCTTCCTGCTATCACTCACACCACCTGTCCACTGATCCTCATCACTTCGGGTAATCACACAGAGGAAATACGGTTCTTGCTCACGGGCTCCCCTCTTGCTCCAGTTGTTCTAGGACACCCTTGGCTTGTCCTTCATAACCCCCGTATCGACTGGCTTCACAGTATGGTCTCCTCTTGGAGTGAAAGTTGTCATGCTCCCTGTCTTGTGTCTGCTGGTTCGTCTGTGTCTTGTTCTGTGTTGCAGAGTGAGCCGGTGGATCTGAGGAGTACCTTGACCTGAAGGAAGTGTTCAGTAAGTCCCGGGCTGCTTCTCTTCCTCCACATCGTTCCTATGACTGTGCTATAGATTTATTGCCAGCTACATCTCTGAATAAGGGCAAGTTATTCCTGCTTTCTGCTCCTGAAAGGGAGGCCATTGAGAATAATATTTCTGATTCTCTGGCAGCCGGGTTCATCCGTCCTTCCTCTTCTCCGACGGATACTGGTTTCCTTTTTGTGGAAATGAAGGACGGTTCTCTGCGGCCGTGCATTGACTATCGAGAGTTGAACAACATCATGGTAAAGAATACGTATCCTTTGCTGTTGATGTCTTCAGCCTTCGAATGGCTGCAGGGGGCATCTTTTTTCACAAAATTGAACCTGCGCAACGCTTATCATTTGGTCCGCATAAGGGAGGGGATGAGTGGAAAACTGCTTTTAACACCCCCAGAGGGCACTTTGAATATCGGGTTATACTTTTTGGCCTGTCCAACTCACCTGCGGTTTTCCAAGCACTCGTTAATGACGTGCTTAGAGATATGGTTGATCAGTTCATTTATGTCTACCTGGATGACATATTGATATTTTCCTCTTCTCTCCAGGAACATGATCAGCACGTCAGGCGGGTGCTCCAGAGGCTGCTTGAGAATGGGCTTTTTATCAAGGCGGAGAAATGCATTTTCCATGCACAGTCGGCCCCATTTTTGGGGCTCATTGGTTTTTCCATCTCGTACCGTCCGACCTGGGATGTAGGTGTACTGTGTAATTAAGCAGATATATGTGACCCTGGACCACAAAACCAGTCATAAGTAGCACGGGTAAATTTGTAGCAAAAGCCAAATATACATTGTATGGGTCAAAATTATCGATTTTTCTTTTATGCCAAAAATCATTAGGATATTAAAGGGGTCCTATTATGCTTTTTCACTTTTTCAACTTTAGTTAGTCTGCAGTGTTGCTGTTTGAGCATAAAAAAGGTCTGCAAAGTTACAAAGCTCAAAGTCCACTTCAAAAGGAGATATTTTATTTAACAGAAATCACTTGTCAAAAACTACAACGAACGACTCGTTTGGACTACAATGCATATTTTCCGGGATTTGTGATATCACAAATATCGACGAATGAGACGAGACCTGGTTGAGCTGCGCTAGAGAAGGCAACGAGTGTTATCACTATGTCGGATACACGCTAGCTTTCCCAAGGCAGACGAACGTAGAGTGGTTACAATCATCCGGGTTTAAATCGCGCTCAAATTGATGTGATTTTGACACAATATTTACACTGAAGCTTGCAGGCGGCTATGGTAAGGGTTATGACATTTCCCGACCAGGCGCCGAGTGCTGCCAATCACAACACACACTGGCCCAGCTAACCAATCACAGCACATTTCGTATTTCAGAAGGCGGGCATTCATTTGATACAGGAACTATTAGAGCCGTTCATGTCAGAATGGGGAGAGAGGTGTTGTAATAATGTAAAATATGTGAGATTTTTTTGCACCCTCAGATTCCAGATTTTCAAATAGTTGTATCTCAGCCAAATATTGTCCTATCATAACAAACCATACATCAATGGAAAGCATTTATTCAGATGATGTTGAAATCTCACTTTCACAAAATTGACCCTTATGACTGATTTTGTAGTCCAGGGTCACATGTACCTTTCACATAATACATCTTTCCAAAATCAGGAACTGTTCTAACACCAACTGGTGTGGCAACTGAGGAAAAAACACAGAGCTCACACAATTTATTTAATCAGTTTTTCTATAACTAAGAAAAAACCGTATACTCTTGCATACTTAGTAGGTTACTTGGATGATCTAGTGTTAAAAACATTAACTTACAGGAAATGTGCCGAACAATTAAATCACGGGGCGCAGTAGAGTAGCCAGCTATTTATCTAACTATAATAAGGTCTGTTTGATTTTTATCCTTGACAATATTCCAGATGAAAAGATCAATCTCCTAAATAGCTTATGAACATAGTAAATGTATACAGATGGAAAGACCAGTTGTGGCATGATTGCTGCCTTTATAGGAAATGTTCTACTTTCCACTTCAGTCCTAACTAATTCATTTCGTTCAAGTGTTATCTTATTAAAGCCAAAATGTATATGAAATATTTAGTCAATATCTATCGAACTTTGAATAAAATGGAGCGTCCCATTTGTTGGCATTCACTGCGCTAAATCTTCATACTCTAAGCCATATTGCTGACGGTTCCAGAATTTATTTTAGCAAATAAATGCTATTTTCACGGTGTAATATACATACAATAAGCATCAAATGGTTATTCATATACGTAAATATACATGACCGTAAAGGCAAGAGAAAGCATTGTAGATGAGATGAGTAAAATTAATGAAACTTTACCGTCACTGGTTCTCTCCTCCGCCATGCTTGAAATTTACAGGCACAGCCAGTGGGAAACCGAAACTGAAATGGGAGATGGGAAGTAACTGTGCAAAAATGTTTGATACTGCCACAGCGGGAAAAAATTAGGCCAAGTTAAATAAGGAAGCAAATAAATGCAATAACATTTAACATATCAGTCATTCTTGAGACGTGGGACAAAACAGGTCCAGCAATGGTAACTGCCATTAGCTTTAAAAAATAAAAATATTTTCAATTTTAAATGTCATGAGGGAATAATAATAGAATGTATTTAACACAATTATCACCTTCAATTTAATTTTCTCATTATTGTACCAAATCTGTTTCTTAATGTCCTCTCACTACATCTAAAACAGCGTGTCCACAGAGAAGGGTTCAATCATTCATATGCAATAAAATGGATAAAAATGTCTTTTTAATGATGAAAAAGAGATTGTTTTATCAAAAGCAACACTTAATAATATCTCCTATCAAAGCAAGGTTGTTTTTTTTAATGACACATGCATGTTTCATAAGATTTTAAAGTTGCGTCCCCACTTTTTGTCAACACCGTCAGACATTCAATAAAATGTAATAAAATCAGGGAATATCAGGGGCAGCGGTCACTCTAAAGGAGCCCCTTGCCACAGTTCAACTCTGCAGAGTACATCAGCGTCAGACTGTCAGAGTTTTAGTTTTAGAATATTTTAAATCCTAATGTTAATATTTCCTTTGTCACAGCCATGATATGTCAACACCATCTTCCAATTTCTGAGGAAATTATTTGAAATATTTAGATAATATTATTCTCCTGAAGCAGGTTCCATTATCAATTTTGCACCCTGTTTTGTCCCACTTCTCAAGAATGACTGATATATTACAATTATACAGAATGTCTCTATCATTTTATATATTTCGTTTTAGTTCACCCTAATGCAAGTAAAAATAAACACTGGTTTCAAAACAGATTATTTAATAATCTGACAAAAAAAGATATACAATAAAGCGATGACTTGATATAATATAGTTTTTTGTAAAAACTGATGCAATGGGCATTTATTTAAAGACAAAATGTGTGGTCAATGTCACCATGAGACCACAAGCAGAAAGATGAAAATACTATTCTCATAAGAGGACCGTTTAAGTTAGACAATGAATTCCCTCCCCCAGATTTCATGACTCTAGCAAATTTGGCAACATAAAGAAATGTGTGTGAGGACTATTAAGGTAGGGTGATCTCATGGGTGATTCTGTCCATTACAGATTGCTACTGTAGTTGGAGATGAATGGAGTTAAATCAGTTAGGTCATGTCATACACCATGACGTGTTCTAGAATTGGTTCAAAATGTAAAAACATGTTTGATATCCCCAGACCGGATGGAATCATAGTTTGAAGCTAAGGCCCTGCTTACACTAGTGTGTTTTCATTTCAAAACGGTGTTTTAAAATAAAAACAATCCTCGTCTACACTTGCGTTTTCACTGCGTTTTTAGAAACGTTCTCTGTCCACACTACACAACTGAAAACACATGTCACATGACCATTCATGCAGGTACAGCCATAGATATGTATAGATACCCCATTCGACGGCTCCAGGCACGTGGATACGGCCGCCATCTTGGAACAGTCAACTTGACGTCATTCACCATACTGTCGTGTAAACAGGATTAGATAGGATCTTTTTAAGCAGAATTGATACCTAAAATATGTCTGCTACCACCGCTACTTTATTATAAGAGTATCCTACTAATCCAGGGACAATAATTTAAAATAATAATCATTTAAAAATTAATTTAAAGATAATAAAATAATGTTGTGTAGTCTTTAATAATATAAACAGTCAGTTTTACTCACTGAAATATTTATTCGTCATAAAATTATTACTTCTTAATTGTATTCGAGTCTTACACACATGCTATACAGATAATGTAGAGTCGTGCATTAATTTGAGTGGTGACAACTATTATGGGAGTGGCTTGATGGAGCGCAGGAGATGCAGATCATAGACATGTATAGACGCCCCATTCGACCGCTCCAGGCACGTAGACCCGGCCACCATCTTGGAACGGTCAACTTGACGTCATTCACCATTCTGTAGGTTCCCACAGAGCCGTTGAGCCGTTCTCTGCAGGATTGTGGCATCTTTAGAATATTCAGTGATTACTATGGTGAATGACGTCAAGTTGACCATTACAATATGGCGGAGGGCTTACATATAGCGGCCCATAGAAACAGTCGCTAATGAGGCATCTACGTATCTATGGGTACAGCAATGAGCATGATGTTATTGTTTACTCGGTCGTCAAGGATATGCAGAGCAAATGTGGGCAGCCACGCCATCATTTTCAAAACTCTCCGTTTTGGTCCATTTACACTGAAACGCAACCCCGGAGTTTTCAAATGCCAGGGTAGTGTAAACCGTTTTCTATGGGTACAGCAATGAGCATGATGTTATTGTTTACTCGGTCGTCAAGGATATGCAGAGCAAATGTGGGCAGCCACGCCATCATTTTCAAAACTCTCCGTTTTGGTCCATTTACACTGAAACGCAACCCCGGAGTTTTCAAATGCCAGGGTAGTGTAAACGACAGGCGTAACCATAGCAAAAGTTATGCATTTTAAAATGAAAACGCACTAGTGTAAACGTAGCCTAAAAGTCAGAGTTTGTGCCCATCGCATACTATGCAATGTTCTGTGAAATGTGTCAACTCCAACCGTCCACAATTTGCAGACTGGCTCTGACTTTTGCCAACTAGCTTCAACCCGTCCAGACTGCAAACTGGGTGAAATAATCTAGGAAATAGTTGTGTAGTGTATTATAGAATGTTACACAACCAAAGTCACAGGGTGACTATGCATAGGTTAAACAAAGTTCACTCAGAACAGAGCTGCAAGTTGGTTCTAACAGGTAGACTAGTGTCCACCCAGCTGTTGGGGCTCTGAATCACACTTGACCACACACTGATCTCATCTTCTGTTGAGTCCATCCAGCAGACAGACTGACCCTAACTCACACCTGCAACATATGAACACAGTCTTACCTCTCAGCTATATTAAGTTATATATCAAGTATATTATGTTCAAATCTGTGTTACCTGAGCCAGTGCTGAGTCGTACTTCACCCAGACAGCCAGGGGGTTGCGGACTCCAGACCGTTATCTCTGCACAGGCCTGAATAAGGTCGCTGGACTGAAACATGTCATAAACCATGGTGTGGTTAAACACTGGGTTGACAGATCCTCACACCACCCTAGTCTGCTGGCCACTGATGCCACTTTCATCTGGTAATACCACACTGTACATATACAAACCACACTGATGTGCTCAGGAAATAACAACAACAAAGATCAAACAGCAAACTACTATGAATGTGCACACACACACCTTTTCACATATGTACTGGGTGCGCCACGTTTTGTGGGAAGTAGACCAACAATCTCCCTCAACCAAATATAGAGCTCACCAGTCGGTGGACAACCACTTCCTATAGCCACAAAAAAATAAATAGGGCTGCACAACTAATCAAAATGAAATTGAAATCACAATATGGCTTAGTGAAATCACTAAAGACTGAATTTTAGTCGGATACATTAACATTTTTGTGAACAGTTTTCAGCATTTTATCAGACTTGTAACGAGAAGCGTTTATAAATCAAAAGAGCAAATAATTATTTTCAACCAAAATGAAAGCTTGAGGGTTTCACGTTTAAAAATGAACAATTAAATTAACATTAGTATTGCAACTGGTAATTTGTAACTTGTATTGTAATTCAAATATATTTTAAATAATTTTCAAATATTAAGTTTTATTCCTTTTAATAAAAAAAATTATATATTTTACTATATATTAAGCAGTAATATAATTCTGTCTTTAATTTTTTATATTTAGAGTTAACAACAACAATAATAATATAAAAACAATTAAGAATGATAATATAAAAACATTCTTTTTGCCTGTTTTCAGCAACAGAATTTAAGATGCATTCTTATCAAATCGCAAACTGAAATAAAACACATACTAAAAAGATTACATATTTTATTTGTTATACCAAACCTAGTATAGTCAAGTTCAGTGCTGCCAGAGTCCATTTCCCACTCTGAGTCGATCTACAGAAACACACACACACACACACACAGACACATAATACAAAAGGTTTTCAGGGATGTGTGTATCTGAACAACTGGCCTTGCCGAACAGACCTGTAGAGTTGGTAATGTACTTGGCAAAATTCTCCTCTCTTTGTCCCCTGACTCTCCAACACTTTCTGGGACGTGAAGGATATATTAAGTGAGAAGAGTTTAGAATCATTTACTGTATATTTTGTAAACCGTCATTTATCAGATGATTTGCCTATCATTATAGTTTATTTTACCTTTAAGACAATTTTCTTCTGCTGCATTATTCTGTTCAAAGCAAGAACATTAGAAATGTCTCACATACAGTAGCATGTATTTCATAAGCATATAATATAATCTGAAATGTAAATTGACCTTTGAGATGTGTCTTGTCCTGGATTGTCTTTCAAGAGTTACCACAGGAATGGGACTAAAAAGGAAGTATCACAATATAAGACACTGGATCATATTTAGACTAATAACTGATTACAAGTGATCTCTGCACAGAAAACAAATCATTCAAAATTACTGTTTTCAGACATATTAATGAATCATGATTTGCATGCTAACATGTTCCTACACATGCTTTATGCACATATACTTGCGTACAAAACTAGTGAATGAGACCCAGAGAGTTTTCAACCATATTAGATGTTTAAGCAGCATTTTAAACATATGAGATTTCCTGTTTCTCATTCAATAATGATGTATGACATGATCTGTATGTATCATCATATTAATACACAGACTGTTTAGATGCATTCAGCTTGTTCAGTCGTACATTAAGGTAGAGAGATTGCACCAACCTTTCCCCATCTTCTTTTTCTCTTTCCTTCAGTTCCTGACCCTTGTCATCCTTGCTTACACTTATATTTTCCTGCAATTCTATCTCTGTACTTTTGCCTTTTTCTTGCTGCTCATGTAATTGAGAAGAGTTACCTTTTTCTTTATCAAATATTGCTGTCAGAGGTATAACTACAAAAATAAAACAAAGAACAGAGTATTAAGTGCAGAGACAACAAATGTATGTTACACACAAATACATAAACACTACACTAATGAGTAAGAGATCATGTGACCTTTTTCACATCTCTTACGGCGTATAGAGGCATGAACAACATCAGTTCCACCCTTCTGATATCTCTTAGCACGCTCTTCATGAAACCACGCTCCCGAGAGAGCGCGCAGACAGACAGGGTCTGACACAGTCTGCTGAAGCTGTTTTTATACAGTCTATGCTGAAAACAAACATTTCATCTTGCATTGCTCATAGAACTTATTTTTGCTAAATAAGTTCAGTATTGTACACAGACTGACCGTATTCTCCCTTCCTCTTTGTTGCGTAGTTCAGCATCTCTCTGCAGAACATTGAGAATTACAGTCTGCTCCACCTCAGACACAGATCTAGTAAAGGTTCCACTTCCATTACAGGCACACCTCACAATGATCACACCTGGTTAAGATAATTTAGATGAGATTTGTGAGAAACCACACCCAAGAGTTGTGTTATCATGAATGCACGAATGAGAGAATACAAAATAAACAATTAACAATAAAAAAAAAATAAGATTTTGAAGTTGTTATTATTGTATAAGAAAAACTAAAATTAATTAATGCTCTAACCTGCATTAAATGTGTGTATTCATGCTCTCCAGGTGCAATACAGAGACAATAAATTCCCTAAAACAAGGAAAAACAGCATAGGCATGTGAACAGCCCACTGATACTCTTTGATATTTCGTTTTTATTGTTATTGATTCCACAAGAACAAGTACTGTTACATAAATAACGTCAATAACATCGTTAGAGAGTATGACATTTCTAATGCTTTTTTAAAGATTTGTTTTACTTTATTTAAAAACTTGAATTTTAGTTTTACCCAATATAGAATATTTCTTTACAGACCAAAATGTCATGTTTAAAATAAAATAAAATATTCCCACACATCATAACTTTCTCCTCCTACTATAATTCTCTAAATCCTAACATAACAATATTAAATAGAGAAAAGTAAACCAAATAGATTTGTTTTCCAAACCACTAAATCAACAAGCGTATAATAGCCTATGCAACAATTGTTTATATGTACAGAAGTCTATAATATATTTAATTAATTCCTATCCGACTAACTGTATCAAAGTTCATTTCACTTCAGCTGTTATACAGACCGAGCGATGCTTAAATCGCGCAGGCGCACAACAAACAAGACAAAAGTGAACAAATTACTTACCACTTCACTGAGGTCAAGTGTTATATCTAATTCCACATATAACATAAACTTACTATAATGCACTTTATATCAAGCTGAAGACTCAAATGTTCAACACTCGAGGACAAATTAACGGATGGAGTCGCACCTGTCAAACTCTCCCACTTGAACCAAATTCAATCGTGAAAAAGAAAGAGAAGCAGCAACTGTTGTTGACATAAACAACAAAATGTAATACCTTTGCCTCAAATAATGTCTTCTGGCTCGGTCATTCTCGTAGTTTTTCTGTGTCAAGTTTAGTTGTTGGTTGTTTCTAAACATACTCGTTTGTGTCTGGTTTGGCAGGACTGGCACGCTCACACCCGTCCTCGGGCGCAGCCAGTAGCCCCTCACTGCAGAACAAAGATCCAGGGGGCGGGGTTGGATCCACATCTAGGGGGTGGAGATGGTAGGTTTAGGGGTGGAGATGGGTGGGTTTAGGGATCAGGGGTAAGTGGGAGGAGTTGGATCTGGAGCCAACCTCAGTGAGGACCATCTCGGGCACAGAGCAAAATACGAACCGGATTCTCACACATCACCGAGTATGCACTTATTTTACTAATCACTTCACGTTCACACCGCATGTTATGTATGTCTCTCTCCCCCACCTCTCTCTCTCTCTCTCTCTCGTCAGCAGGCT
>NW_015544192.1:2075750-2076277 GCF_001515605.1 Sinocyclocheilus anshuiensis | reverse complement strand
CGTTGTGTCAGATGAGCAGGAAAATAGTTCTATCCTACACAATTACTCGCTAATAAAGGTTATTCGTCCAATTCAATGCATATTGTACGCATTATTATTCTTATTATTTTTGTTAAATAAACAAAACCACTGGTAAATAAAATGCACCTTAGTATCGATATTTTTTGTTTGAGTATCGATACTTTCGATACTCGCATCAGTATCGATATATCGATACTTTGGATCGATACGCCCATCCCTAGCAGGCTGATGTCCTAGTCAGTAAAAAGCCTAGTCACTTCTGCGTGATTTTGAACATAAAGCTTTTCACGTTTTTCACGCAATTTGGGGCACATTGGACTACTTTTTAAAATCCACGTTTAAATTGATTTTGGTGTTATGGTGTGGACTATGTGATGAAATGTAGTGACTAATAACATTTCTCACTTTTTGGAAAAACGCAGGGTTAAGCCTTGGACTTTTTAACACACTAAGTTAGCAGTCAGTTAAAGGGATAGTTCACCCAAAAATTAAAATTTGATGTTTAT
>NW_015544192.1:2075309-2075717 GCF_001515605.1 Sinocyclocheilus anshuiensis | reverse complement strand
CAAAACCAAATTAAACCCTGTGGCTCGTGACGATACATTGAGGTCTTAAGACACGAAACGATCGGTTTGTGCAAGAAACTGATCAGTATTTATATAATTTTTTACCTCTGATCCGCCGCAATGTCTGAGCACGTTCACAACATCCGGCACGTGACGCATGTACTTGCTCTGGCATAGTAGACATAGATATAAGTAGATGCCTCATTAGTGACTGTTTCTATGGGCCGCGATACGTTCCAAAATGGCGGACGCGTCAATGTATCTATTCTGGAGCGGTCGAATAGGGCGTCTATACATATGATAGTAGAAGCGTGTGCGGAATACTCACTCGTTATTTACACAGTGCAGAGAGATTGCGGACGTGTTCACTGGCACTGCGATGATCTAAAGATATTTAGGCCCAATCCC
>NW_015544192.1:2072007-2075253 GCF_001515605.1 Sinocyclocheilus anshuiensis | reverse complement strand
AGGGACAAGGGTGAGGGGTAGGGGAAGGGGTATAAAATAGAATTGGGATTGGGCCTTAGAAGTACAGGTCATCACAATAGAAGACGATTTTGATCAGACAACGTGGAATTTTTTTTGCCCAACCATATTTATTTGACATCAGGCGCTGTTGTGAACGCGCTCAGGACAGTTGGACATTGCGGTGGATCAGAGGTAAAAAATTATATAAATACTTTTCAGTTTCTTGCACAGACCGATCGTTTCGTGTCTTAAGACCGCAATGTATAGTCACGAGCCACAGGGTTTAATTTGGTTTTGTCTGTGTATGTTTTTTTTACTCTCAACGGTGGAGCCCATTGACTGCCATTATAAGACTGATTAGCAGGGTGCGAACTACGGGGGAGCTAGGGGGAGCTCGGCTCCCCTTAATAAGACATGGGCTCCCCTGAAAACGTGATTTGTGAAATTTTGGGGGGGTCTCAAAAAATATTGACAATGTGTTATTTTGACGTGCAATTTCAGTTTTGTGTAATGTGTATTATGTGTAAAATTGCAAAAATATAATTCATTCGTGCATGACGGCGATTTAAACCTAATTCACTTCAATAAAGATAACTAAATGCTATTCTTGTCATGAGCATCAAGGTGTGGGGGCGCTGCGGTGCAAATTCCACTCATGTTTAGTACATGTCAACTCAAAGATTCGTAGAAAAAATATAAACGTTGGACTCTGGTCGATTCTGTGTTAAGGTAAGGCATGTTGTTCGCAATTATGTGTTGTGGCTGGGTTGTTCTAGATCTGCGTGACTCTCGACGTATTAGGCCTAACTGAACGTAGGAATTATGGTATTAATTATAGTGCTTGCATAAAGCAAGTAGTGCATACACTTGTAGCTGTTATGTATCTTTGTAATTCATTGTAAGGATATACATGCATTGTTCATTGAGCCATGTAGTGACTGTTTTAGTGCGATTCCTATTTGCTAAGTCTGAAAGAACATTATCAGGAACATGTCAGAATGGACATTTAAAGTTCAAAAGTTCATCAATATCAGCATATTGCATTTCAGTTTGTCAATCCACAAGCTAAAACCTTAAATTATGTAACACCTGTTGTTTTACAGCTGTTCACTTTTAAGAGGAAGCTACGAGTTTTTACCTAACTTCTGTTGACTTAGATTAGGTTGAAGAAACACTTGAGTTAAAAGAACATCAGTCATAGTACTATGAGCATGATTTGTGAAAAGCAAGTTTTCCAGGTTCTAATAAAATTCTGATTTAGTAAAATAGTGAAATAATACTTTGGGGGTTGGAATGTGTTTATTTAAGGGATTTTTTTTACAAAGTAATGTTTTGCACATTTGTATCACTCCAGACTCCTACAAACATTCAAAGACCCGTACAAAAAAAATCATATATAAACACAATTATGCACACTCATACATGCACACACCTCTCAGACAAACATCTAAAGTAAACAACATCACTGAGTGACACTTCACTGACAAATTCAGTATCTTTATACCCTTCCCATTTATAATATTCAACCACAAGACACAACCAATCACAACCCTTCATCCCTGAGTCCAGCCTCATAACTCATCATGAGAGGCTGCTTCATCTGCCTTGAGTTTAAACTCATCCTCTGTGATTTGTCCATCCTTGTTGCGGTCCTGGTTATCGTACATGTTCTGTATGATGCGTTGCGGGTCAAAACCGGGTGCCAAACGACCTTTGCCCTCTTTTACCTGCTGCAGGATGTAATCTGAAAACTGTAAAGAGACAGACAGTGGAGCAATTAGCTTAATAAACATTTTGGAGATGTATTGCTAAGCACACACTCGTGGTATAAAACAATATACCTCAGTAGTGTCCACTTGTGCATCTTTGTTCTTGTCCATCTCACTGAAAAGATTGGGTGAGACATCGCTGTTCCACACAAACATGTAGCCTTCAGGAAGACCTTCCTCCAGGTCCACCAACACAACATCAAACACCAGCACAGCACTGCCAGGGACCTCACCATCTGAGCAAGAAATAGTACTTAATCTCTTTTTTGTTGGAAATATGGAGGTTTGAATTATATTTATACAAACTGGTGTAGAGTTGCTGTTTTGTGGACCATCTGTACATCCCTCTTTGTTACATAATTGAAACATTAAAATAACATTTATTCACTGACTAAATGACAGCTGATGCTGTTTGATAAGACAAATGCTGAATTGGAAACCCTATACTAGCATAATACTCTTACTATTACTGCCATAGAAAGACATGGCAAAAATAGTAAGAGTAGTATACTACTCTGTGGTCAGCAAAAAACCTCCCTGAAAATCAATATATCGGCACCTAAATCGTTTGTTTAGCCAAGTAGTTTTTAGAAGAATTTACTCTGGCTCCCTCTGGTGGGTGTATCACAAACTAGTAGTTAAAGGGTTAGTTCACCCAAAAATGAAAATTAACCCATAAATTACTCACCCTCAAGTCATCCTAGGTGTATATGACTTTCTTCTTTCAGATGAATCCAGTCGGAGTTATATAAAAAATTGTTTTTGATCTTTCAAGCTGTTTAATGCCACTCAGCAGGTGTTGCAGTGCATCAGTACAAAATAAGTTAAATAAAAAGCGCCCATCCTTAATAAAAAGTGTCTCACACGGCTCCGGGGGGTGAACAAAGTCCTCCTGTAGCGAATCGATGCATTTTTGTAAGAAAAATAACCATATTTAAAACGTAATAATCACTTTAATCTAGCTTGCGCTCACTGTTGTACACGGAAGCAGTTCCGGGCTGATGACGTATGAGTTCGGCTTTGCGCATGCGCCTCTCAGAAGTGACGAACGCGGAAGCGCAGGGAAGAGATCAAAACAAAACAACGGTCACTAATTAGAAGTACAAAATGAGGATTTGTAAAGAAGGATGTTGGAGGATTTCGATATAAGCCAAGAGGAGACTGGTTTTCCTTTGCTAAAGTAAGGAAACTTTGCTTCCTTTGCTCCTGTTAACAAACGTTGGTTTTCACGAGAAATCACCAGCGCATGCGCAACACTGAACTCATACATCATCAGCCCGGAGCTGCTTCCGTGTAGGACTGTTGGCGCAAGCTAAATTAAAGTGATTATTACGTTTTAAATATGGTTATTTTTCTTACAAAAACGCATCGATTCGTTACAGGAGGCCTTTGTTTACCCCCTGGAGCTATGTGAGGCACTTTTTATTATGGATGCATGCACTTTATTTCACTTCTTTTGGACTGATGAACTGCAACA
>NW_015544192.1:2059397-2071404 GCF_001515605.1 Sinocyclocheilus anshuiensis | reverse complement strand
GCGCAACACTGAACTCATACATCATCAGCCCGGAGCTGCTTCCGTGTAGGACTGTTGGCGCAAGCTACATTAAAGTGATTATTACGTTTTGAATATGGATATTTTTCTTACAAAAACGCATCGATTCGCTACAGAAGGCCTTTGTTCACCCCCCGGAGCCGTGTGAGACACTTTTTTTATTTTTATGGATGGGCACATTTTAATTAACTGCTTTTGGACGGATGCATGCAACACCTGCTGAGTGCCATTAAACAGCTTGAAAGATCAAAGACAATTTTTTATAAAACTTTGACTGGATTCGTCTGAAAGAAGAAAGTCATATGCACCTAGGATGCCTTGAGGGTGAGTAATTTAAGGACTAATTTTCATTTTTGGGTGAACTAACCCTTTAACCATTTTGAATCAGTCAGATGAGTCCTTCACTAACTGAACTTAAAATGAACACTGAATCAGTTAGATTCACTGTTCACTTTTAGTAAAATCCATTACTTTTAGTAAAATATATCTCAATGTAAAGCAAGTAGTGTACTTAAAGTTTGTGAAACACATTTGCCTATATATTAATATATTTAAATATTTGTATTTATCATGATATAATTATTTAACGTAAATATTAATATATTTGTATTTTTCAAATGAATATATTGATATATATTTAAAATGTGTGTCTGTGAGAGGATGTCTTACCTACTCCCCTCTCTCCATAGCCAAGATGAGGTGGAATGACTAGCCTGCGCTTCTCTCCGACACACATTCCTATAAGCCCTTGTTCCATGCCTATGACCACCTGTCCAGCCCCCAGAACCACATCGTATGTCTTACCAAAGGTTTGCCTGCAGATACACACAGACACAGTGGAAAACACAAATTAGTTAGAAACAATTTTTACAATATAAACCATTCATTTTGATTCCCATTTCTTAGCAATAACATAATCAAATATTTGTAATGTTAAGTTAGACAACATGCCAAAACAACATGATACACAAATGTATAATTGCAACGCACGTGGAGCCGATGTAAGTGCCATCCATGAGAGTGGCATTGTAGTGGTATTTGACAAAGTCACCACGTTTTGCATTGTAGATGCATTTCTCTGGCTTCACACTGGTGATCTCAACTATATCAGATGGGTTATGGAAATCAATAATGTGGACATCAAACACCAGCACAGCTGAGCCAGGGATCTTAGTTCCTGTATGAGGAGATAGAAGAGATTAATACAAAGATAAGTTAACCTCGTGTTCTTTTGAAATAAAAGGACTGATCAGCACACACCTGTGCCCTCTTCTCCATATGCCAGGTGAGGTGGGATAACAATCCTCCTGCGCTCTCCAACACACACACCCAGGAGTCCTTGGTCCATTCCTGCGATCACATAGCCTTTACCGATGTAAGTGTCATATGTGCGATTCCTTGAGTAACTGAAACATAAACACAAATGTAAGCATAAGTGCACTGTATATCACTTAAAAAAAAAAATAATGTTCAAATCAAGGGTTTTTACCTGGAGTCAAAGAATGTGCCATCCAACAGGGATCCATTATAATGGTAACGCATGAAGTCTCCTACTTCACTCTTGCGTGGACAGTGATCTGGAAGGCTTTGCACTTCTACTGTGATTTCATCTTTGGGGTTATGAAGGTCCAGCAGAATCACATCAAACACCAGAGAGGCTTGACCGGGGATGTCACTTCCTGTGAGTGGAGATAACTGGATGTTGTAATGCTTATTTTGCATGCACTGTTAGTATATATTACTAATAAAATGACTCTCACCATCCCCATTCTCTCCATAGCCAAGGAAAGGTGGCATGGTGACGATGCGTTTTTCTCCTACACACATTCCCAAAAGCCCCTGGTCCATTCCCGCAATGAGCCAGCCAATCCCCACGTAAGTGTCATAGGTGCGCAAACGCGTGTGACTGCAAATGAAAGAATCAGAATTACTAATCGGGAAATGCATAAAATTCAGAAATACGTTCACTTTTAATTCTCTAAAAAAAAAAAAATTATAAATATGTGTCAAATATTTTTTGAAAAAGGTTTTGTTTCTAACTTATATTATTATTTTTATACTCAGCATATTACTGTTAGATGTATTATGTATTTGAATCTATTTTTTTATTTATTAATTGTAATCAATTTTTTTATTCTATTGTAATCCTATTTTGTTTTATTTATTTAATAGTTTTTTTTTTAAATAAACAAATAAACCTCTGTTACAGGCTGTCATTAGTGATAGGGATTTTTTGTGGCTCTTCCTGGATGTTACATGGTTACACCAGTAGGTGGCGACATGTGAAAGTCTATCTGAGTCATTTGACGACTTCATTCAAAGGACTTGTTCAAAAAAGGCTGATTAATATAACTTCAAATGAATGAGTAATTAAATCATTGGGCTAACTGATTTGTTCATAAACATCCGATCATTCCCTCGCTGTTGTAACACGGCAGCTGTGGAACTATTGTTGTTGGCATAGAAAAAAAAAAGTTTAATAAAAGTTATTCAATATAAAATGTGAGTTACAAAAAATATCTATCCATCTATTTTTGAGGTCCACATGACTCATCTCACCTGGAGTCGAACAGCGTGCCATTGAGCAGAGTACCATTGTAGTGGTAACGGACATAATCAGACACTTGTACAGTGCGGACACAGCTCTCTGGCTTGTGGTAGGTCTTTATCTGCACTTTGTCCTCTGTGTTCCAAATGTCCAACATCAACACATCAAAGTGAAGGATGGAATCTGGGGGGATGATATCACCTGACAAGGAATGACATAAAAATACTGTGAGAAATAAAACCCAAACCAGCTTGGCAGCTTTGAAATCTGCCCACTGAAGCCTGATTAAAACCAGCTACTCTAAAGAAGGACAATAAATGCTTTAGTCTTTGTGTTTACTATAAGGGCTGCATTATTAGTTGTTGTTTGCGCACTACAACTACAACTCACTACAATAAAACTGTGCAAGGGGAATTTTGCCACACTGTGTATTTTGTATTTCACTGAAAGAGCTGATCATGAGATTAATGTGTCTGAGATTACTTATAATGTAAGTCTGTTGTATGTATGTGCAGTTAAACTATACACATCTGTTTGTGTCTCCTCCAGCTGAATTGGGCAGACACACACTTCACAACTAGTTCTGACAAGTGGACATGGCTCAACATTCTTCTTCCGATCACTCCCATTGGGAGTTCACACCCCCATCTGTTCATCTCCCCCCTCCTCCCTCTCCAAATGGAGATGTCATGCTCCTCTGACTCAGCAGGAGTTCAGAAGGATAATGGGCATTGTAGGTCTCAGTGAGTTTCACGCATTAGCATGCTACCTAGTGGTATGTGCCTATTTAATTGTAAATGTGCTGATGGCACCTACATTGATAGACATTCATGCATGAAGTGGTAAACAGAGAGCTGTGTTTTTAAAAGTGTGTTTACCATAACCGTCCTTTCCGTAGGCAAGCTGTGGAGGGATTTTGATCATCCATCGTTCATTAACACACATGTCCACTAAAGCTTTGTCCATTCCAGCGATCAACTGCTTCCGACCAACAAACACATTATAGGTGGTGCCACGGTCATAACTGCAAACACACAAATCAACAAACATTTAAACTGCAAAAATAATTTTCTTAATTTTTTTTGTCAGTAAAAACATCCTTAAAATCAGATTTTTTTGAGAAGCAACGTTTTGTAAGATATTAAGAGCTTTTAGAAAATATATTTTTTAATCATTTGGCAAATAATTAAATCATTTTCTTACATTAAACGTTTATCAAAATCGAGTGACCTTAAAACAGTATTTTTAATTTAACTATTTGCCAATAGAACAATAAACTTAATTTAAGATATATTCTCTAATATTATCTCACACAGTTTTGCTTCTCATGTAAATGTGTCTTTAAAAAAAAGATTTCTTCATAAGAAATTAAATTCAATTAAAATTAAAAGAGGTTAGTGCAATAATAATTTTACGCAATAATACATTTGCAAAAAATAATGCAATAATTTCACATTTTACTTAAATCAATTAAATCTAGGGCTGCCACTAACGACTATTTTTATTTAGATTAAAATTATAATCAAAAAACACTTTTTAAATGAGTATTTACCAGAAATATTATTTACCAGAATTTATTTAGGAGAAAAATTTAAATGTGCAGTATTTCTGGAAAAAAAAAAAACCTTTTTTTTTTTTTTTTAATAAAATCAATTAATTGGAGATGCTTTTGATTATTCAAATTTAATGGATCCATTAAAATGGAATCCAGAAAATAATGGTCACTTTATATGGAGAATACGCAGGAAACGGCTCCGTTTTGCAGGGAAAATGCGGAAATGCAGGCCTGGAGGCTGGAATGCTTTCTACGTGGCACAGAGAGGGGCGGCTCGCGCTTTATGATGGGGGTTTATGAGCATGTAATTATAGAGGGCTCGCCGAGCAGTGCAACAGGCCTTTTTTAACTTTATATTTATTAGATCAGATCATCATATGTCTCCTTATTATAGTAAAGTACGTTTTGATAAATGCATATATTATATTATATATTATTACTAATTCTTCTTACACCCAAATGCATCCATTCATTTTAGTTTCCTTTGAATTAATAAAACAAATTAGTTTGCAATCTATACTTTTGTAATGTGAATAATGTTAGAATAGTTTAAATTACATGATATATGCACAGCAGATATTGTAATTATCTATATAATGGCATATTTTACATGCTTTCTTGTATAGAGTTTGGACACAAATATCTTAGAGGGACAAACTGGAATTAAACTGTTCTGGTTTATGGTATCTGGTTTAAACTATTTACAGCAGCCATGTAAAATGTTCGCAAATCAAGGCAGAATGAACTTTCATAGTTGTATAGGCCTATGTGTCTTTTTGGACCCTTCAAACTTAAAAGTGAATGTTACTGGTGGGATTTGACGAATAAACATATTTTTTTTAGTAAATCACTGTAATGTTTTTTTTTTTAGCTGCATGGGGGAAGGGTGCGTTCTGACGGACTTTGGGGACGTGGAGAGACTGTGGGGCGGGCGGGTTTTGTTCTCTCACACTCCTGCGTACTTTGGGATTCCCATACGGGACCATGGCCTCCTCATCGCACTGCCTCAGGTTTGCATTTCTTTTATTCTGTTTTACTTTTTGCGTCCTTGCGCAGTATGAGAAATACAACTTTCGTAGTTTCCCACGGCACGAGCTTATGCCCCTGGACTCGGCGTACCGACACGCTTTAGACCAGTACAGTGAGAAAAAGTGGTCCGAGAGCGTGGAGTTTCTGGAGATGAGTCTCCGGCTGTACCGGCTGCTCAGGGACAGCGAGGCCTTCTGTAACCTCAACTGCAGCACGGTGCGTCTCGATGACGAGACGCGCTTTAGCGACTTCCCCGAGCTGCACGCTTTCGGTAATGTGATGAAGCGAGCTCAGTGTCTGAAGCGATGCAAGCAGGGCTTACCTGCCTTCAGACAGACGCTTCCCAGCCGTGAAACCATCGAGGAGTTTGAGAAACGGGAGCCCTACAAGTACCTGCAGTTTGCTTACTTCAAAGTGAGTCCACTACTAAACATTAACTTTCACTCATTGCCTCTACAATTATTTATAAAGCAAGTTTAAGGGTAAATGAATGTTGTGCAATACTGTAACATGGTAATAGATTAATAGGACTTCAGATGGTTCACAGTGAAAAACATGGTAAGTACGATGGTTGATTTTTTGTTGTGTAGATTGTATTAGATGGTAATATGGTACTGAACCATGTACCCATATATCAAAATACATGGCATTTCAAAGTACATAATGTGCAATGAAATGTGCAAGTACATGTGGAAAATGCTTCATGGTATTGCCACAATACCATGTCAAAAACATTAAATTTACATTGCATTTTAATACTTTTTGAAATGTAGACGGTATAACATAGTAATAATACCATGGTACTGAATGTTTACCTTATTCATGTACCATGGTCAGGGCTCTACGCTTATTTTTCTTTTTAGGAGCGCTTGTGCTCCTAACTTAAAAAAATGTAGGAGCACAGTCAAAAATTTAGGAGCACCAAAATTTGATCAAAAAATAGCCTTCCCATTACGAGGTGATATTTGACTCCTTAAAGTGATTTACAGTAGAATTTTGTTTTTACCTTTGTAATGGCATTTTTAGTTTTTAATGCATATCCAGGCATTCACAAGGGATATAGCATATATTGTTGAATACTGTGTGTTCATGTTTCTTCTACAAAATAGTTACAATTGTTAGTAAGCTGTTTAAAAGCTTATTTTTACTTGTCTTGTGGCTGACAAGTTTAATGCATTGTCGTGCTACCATTTCTTCGGTGAACAATAAAAAAACGTTTGTGCATTGAAATGTTGTTCTTTTTTCCAATTTATTTGAAACAATGTTTAATACAATAAATCATACTTATGGGGCTTTTATTTTGAAGTGTATCACCACAGGCGGGAATTGGAAAGGGAAATGGGTGTAGTCGCAAATCTGTTTTGCATCTAATGAATACAAGTTTTTACTAGTAAGAATACAATTATAGAGCTCTGTAACTAGATTTCTTACTAGTAAGAATTGAATTAGAGAGCTCTGTAATTACATTTTTACTAGTAAGAACTGAATTAGAGAGCTCTGTAATTGTAATTCTTACTAGTAATAATTTAATTGTAGAGCTCTAATTTAATTCTTACTAGTAAGAATGCAATTGCAGAGCTCTCTAATTGAATTAGAGAGCTCTCTTATTGTATTTATAACTAGTTAAAATAGATTTAGAGAGCTCTCTAACTGGCATTGTTACTAGTAAGAATTTAATTGTAGAGCTCTCTAATTGAATTGTTACTAGTAAAAATGCAATTACGACGAGTAACGCTGGGGATATTTTAAGCTAAAACGGCTTGCCATACACCCTGTCTGCACTTTGCTTATGAAAGGATTCATGAGATATGTCTGTGATACATTACTCAATGCTGCAAAAACACATAGAAACCTTTGAAGCTCCCCTCAGCGATCACAATCACAAGTATGATGATGATCTGGTCAGTCGCACTGGTGCTACTAAATATGTTTTCATAGTCGCACGCAGTAGTTTTCAGTCGCAAATGCGACTGAAATGGTCGCACTGTAGAGCCCTGACCATGGTACATTTTAAAGTGCATGCACTGCATGGTATTCTAAAGAAGGCCTACTTCAGAGAATAACATACTAAAAATCAGCGGTTTTACCATTGTAGTACCATGATTTGTTTGAAAATTTTATGTGTAGAGTTTTGGTTTGGAAATATCTGACAAAATTGATTATTATGAATTATTACAGAGTGATCATTTGGCCAAAGCTGTATCTGCAGCGTACACATTTCTTCTGAAGCATCCTGATGATGAGATGATGCAGAGGAACATGAACTACTACAAGAGTTTACCTGGAGCTGATGAACATATGAAAGACCTGGAGACCAAGTCATATGAGGTGAGACCCCACACACTAAACACTGAATAAGAGGAAATCAAATCCTCATTTTAATCCTCTTGTTAATGCAGCTTGAGAGCTGCTGCCATTAAAGCAGATGGGGGTCAAACTAAATACTAAGAAATCCTGAAATTCATGTTAGTTTTCAAATGACATTTTTCTTTCAGATATGCTGATAATATTACTTACAATGACAAATGTTTATTAAATTATATGCAGAAATACACATAACGGTAAGTTTGGGGACAGTGTGATTAATTAATACTTTTATTCAGCAAGGATGCATTAAATTGATCAAAATACATTTATAGTTGTACAACATATTTCTGTTTCAAATAAATGCTGTTCTTTTGAACTATTCTTCGTCAAAGAATCTTGAGAAAAAAATATTATGCAGTACAACTGTTTTCAACACTGATTATAATCAGAAATATTTCTTGACCACCAAATCAACATACTGTATAAGAATGATTTCTGAAGGATGTGATACTGAAGCTTTGTCATCACAGAAATAAATGACATTTTAAAATATATTAAATTACAAACAGGTATTTTACATTTTAAAAATTTCACAATATTACTTATTTACTGTAATTTTGATCAGATGAATGCAGCCTTGGCGAGCAAAAGAGACTTCTTTTTAAAAACATACAAAATCTCAAGACTCCAAATTTTTAAAAGGTAGTGCATATATAATATGAATCTATAATAATATATGTTTACATTTATGCAATGCAAGCTCAGGTAACATATGCAACTGTAATACGTCTGTTGAATGTAATAAACAGTGTTGTAGTTTACAGTTACATATGCTTAATGTGGGTTTGTCTTATTCAGACATTGTTCATTCGGGCCGTGCGGGCGTACAATGGCGATAACTTCAGAACCTCAGTGTCAGATATGGAGTTGGCACTGAGAGACGTTTTCAAGGTGTATGATGAGTGCATCGCTGCATCAGAGGGATCCAGACAGATCAAAGACTTCAAAGACTTTTACCCGTCCATTGCAGGTTGGCATATACCTGCTGCTCTTGTCATGTCTGCCCTTGAGACCCTTTGTAACTTTAGCTGAAACATAACAACATGTTTGTTTCTCTGTCTTTAGATCATTACGCAGAGGTTCTGGAGAGGAAGGTTCACTGTGAGAGCGAGCTCACGCCGGTTGTAGGTGGATTTGTTGTTGAGAAATTTGTGGCAACCATGTACCACTACCTCCAGTTTGCTTATTATAAATGTAAGTCAAGAAAGTTCTCTGTTTAAACTACTTATGTGAACCATGAATGTGAAAAACTGACATATGAAACATACACTTCCATTCAAATTTTTCTCAAAAGTTTCTCTCCTTCATTCTCATTCAGTGAATGATCTGAAGAACGCTGTACCGTGTGTGGCCAGCTACATGCTCTTTGATCCCAGTGATGAGGTGATGAAGAATAATGTGGATTATTATCGGTACCATAGAGAAAAATTTGGCCTCACTGATGAGGATTTCTTCCCTAGAGCGGTAGGTGTCTCACATCATGGTAAATATTGAATAAACACATTTATTTTCTTTTAGATGTTCGATGTTGTACTCATAATGCATTCTCACATGACAGGAAGCAGTACGGTACTACAATCAAACGACGCTACAGCTGCAGATGCTAGAATCTGCCAAACAGAAGTTTCTGCCAGATGATGAGGTGAGAGCTGAGAGTTGGTGCGTGGGTTATTTGAATGCTTGTTGAATATTCACAAACATGTAGCTGTTTTACAACTATTCGGAGTAGTGCTGAGTGCTGACCGCTTGTTTGGCCACTTGGGTGAGCACTATGCTTACTGATTCACTCTGAGCCGTTTACTGCTTCACACCGCCCTCTAGTGGCTGATAAATGGAAGTTTCTATATGATTATTTAATTACAGTGCTGTGCTATTTTTGTATCGAGATTTTTTTTTTTTTTGCAAGATTTTTTCAAGTTAAACTAAATAAAAAATTAGACATTTTGCTTTAGCAACTAGCTGAAATAAAATAAGTTTAATCTTTTAAAAGACTTTTTAAAAGATTTATCAACATTTATTTTTTTTATTTATTAACAATTTATGGTTTTAGTTTTAGTTAACTATAATAACCCCGATGCCATGATTGCAGAATAAGAAGCAGATTAAATTAAAATAAAACTCCATTCGCTCTAACTCTTCCTCCAACTATTTTCTCTTTCAGGGTGAAGTCTTAGAGTTTCTTGATGAATATCTTAATGCTGAGGATGAATAAACGATTTTATTTGCACTGAAATAAAAACATTGTGAAAAAGACCATGAAGGTATTCTCATTCCTCTACAATTTTTGTTCTTGTATTTATTTAGGGGTTGGTGATTGGAAGTGTTGATATCTTTTTACTGTACACATCTGTACTATAATATGTACTTATATTTACACATGTAAATACAGGTTTTACACATGCACCACAAGCCAAAATATTATAAATCTGAATCCCTGTCAACTTACTGTATCTTAGAGAAAACAATGTGTGTTTTTGTTTTATTAAAGGTTGCTTTTCTACATTAAATAAAATCCAAATAGCAATCCAGAAGGGATACCATGATGATATCCAGGTAGACTTGAGCTGCAATAACTGGTTAAACACTGAAAATGTATTTTTTGGCTGATTGTTATAGATGCAGATGCTATCGTAATAAATAATGTGGATGAAAACTCGCCACTTTTGTGCTGTGAAATACTGGTTGATTTATCAGTCATTTTCTACATCTGTGTTGTTTTAATTCATATTTTGTTACTTAAAGTGTTACACTGTCTTTGTACAATCCTCCTTCTGGTGGAGAATTTGTGTTTTGGGCATTTCAGAAGAACTGACTTACTTTAAGATCTTGAGCTTAGCAATTTTTTGGTTATGCCAAGCCTCACATAATCTGTGTGGACCAAATGTTAGTACTAATATGTTGTTGATAACTTCACAAATGTTCACTTGGCTATTATTCAAAATATGTGTAAAATGGTGCTGCATAGAAGAAATCAAACAAACTTGTCTATTTTCAAAGGCTGAACCAGAATTTCCTGCCCCTAAAAGCAGTAAACCTTCAGACTAAATATAATAGCAAAAGACTAAACACTGGACCTTAAGCAAAACACTTGAAGTTTAAGAGTGCATGTGGACGGTCATTTTTTAATCCAAACTCCCTCCACATCTCTCGTTCCTCATCCCCCACTCCTTTCCTTTTCTCTGTGGGTTTTTCCTACTATGGTGTGATAAACTGCACAGATACTCCATGTTCAAACACATTTAAATAAGCCTCTGTTCTCTTGCTGTGTGAGTATTTGTATGCAGGAGTGTTTCTGAGTGTTTTTGTTTTTGTGGTAAAAACGATAGTATAGACACAGAAACCATGTCCCTCTTTTGTGATATCAGGCTTGGCCCTGCTGCTCTTACACACAAACACCTGGCAACACTACGCAAATGTTTGCAGTCTTATTTTAGGAAGGAAATGTTTTTTTAAGCCTATTTAAGCTCTCACAGCAATGTTGACACCAAGGAAGACTAAAGCGGATATTTTCCCCCCAAAGTAATTTATTCGTTCATTAGTATTCCACAGCTATGTTTAGTCAGATACCCTCATGTCACATCTAACCGACATTGTTACAGTGTAATGTTGATATTACCAAATAGTTTTAGCTTCAAATGGAATTGAAATGAACAAAGAGCATGAAATCTCACAGTTCCTTATCACAATAAAAACACTTTACAGTTCAGAATATAACCATCAAAAGAGATCAGAGCAAATAAAATAGTTCCAATGGCCAATGGTTTACCCCACAAATAGTAAATGAGCAATTTTATGGTAAGCAGTTCATGTGCTTAGCAATGTAGATTTAAATATATCTACAGCAGCCAACTGGAAATTATTTCCTGATCTAAAAGTTTGCTTTTTTTTTACATTCTTTGCATTAAGACTGGAAAATAGCTTTTTTTGTAAGTAAATGCAAGTGTTTTTGGCTCTTGTATGATAAATCACTTGTGATGTTCATCATTTGTAAGTATCTTTGGATAAAAGCGTCCACTAAATGGCTAATGTAAATAAGACCGTACTAGCTTCTCTACTAAACAGAGATGTCAGGGCTGGAAAACATATTAAAATACAAGAGCAACAACCAACAACCAAAAATACCCAAACAGTCAGATAATGTTAATACTGTCAGCCGATCATTAATGGATACTTACAAATGACCCTGCAAAATTCATGAAGTTTTACTCCACTTTTCTTCATTTATAACTAAATCAAACAATGTAAAAAATGCTACATTTGCTCTAACAACACCTAGAAATAAATCGCTTTACTACACTTCATTACCTATTATTAATATTATCTAAAAATAGCACACTACACTCTAAAAAATGCTGGGTTGTTTCAACCCAACTTTGGGTCAAATATGGACTAACCCAACTTTTGGGTTAAAAATGTAATGTAAAAATTTAACCCAACAGTTGGGTTACTCCATATTTGACCCAAAGTTGGGTTGAAACAACCCAGCATTT
>NW_015544192.1:2054059-2057981 GCF_001515605.1 Sinocyclocheilus anshuiensis | reverse complement strand
CAACTTTGGGTCAAATATGGACTAACCCAACTTTTGGGTTAAAAATGTAATGTAAAAATTTAACCCAACAGTTGGGTTACTCCATATTTGACCCAAAGTTGGGTTGAAACAACCCAGCATTTGTTAGAGTGTATGCTATATATGTTTGACCTCAGTATGACAATTGAAATAAAAAGCGATTTAGACATAACTGATAACTGTGTTTGTTTTGTTTTAATTCACTAGTTCTAATTTTTTTACATTTATAATACACATTATATAAATATGCCTCATAAACGTTGTTGAAGTCGACTGAATATCTTGTACAAAACACGGCCAAAAAATTTGCACTGAACATCAATGAGATATTTGGGAAAATATATGTAGAAAATAGTCTGCTATGATATAACTTTTATAGTACTACATATCTTTTAAAGAAACTGAAACTCAACAAACTGTAAACGTGTTGAAAGCCAATCAGAATCCACCCTCAGTTCCTCTGAGAAGAATGTCTCACCTGTCTGTGAGTGTGAATCTTTCTGAGTCCTGAGTTCAACCCCAAGAAACTCACTTATTTATAGGAAAAAGGTTTGAAATGAACAAATGCTCATTGTATTCTAAATTTAGGGATGAAAGCTATTTTTCTACCTACTCTAGGTCTGTATGAGCTGAAAGCCAATCAGAATTTACCCTCAGTTCCTCTGACCAGAATGTCTCACCTGTCTGCAAGCTGGAAACTTTCAATAGCACACAGAGAATACTGAGTTCAACCACACTCTCTTTTAACTGACTGCTCTCTTTCAAAACCAAAATAGGCTAAAGTCACAATGATTCTTTCACACACGCTCACTCATAATGGACAAAACTATAAACACATACAAATCTGTTAACAAGGACAGACGGGCACCATGTACACACATGCACCGACCCGCAGTCCAGTGCAGTCCGTCCAAAGCAAGAGAAGACATCTGATTCATGATACAACAATTATCCACAATACAATGAAAATATAAAGAAATAGAAAACATGGTAAAACAGAAATACTACCTAAATAAGGAGTGTTGAACACAGACACACTCCTTGTGAAAGTCAGGGTTGTGTGGCATTCAGAACTGAATTAAGATTTTTTTTAATGCAATTTCAATTCTTGAAATTTAGGCAAATTTAGGTGAACTAAATTTCATATAACTGTAGTTTTACTAGAAAATTAGAAGATAGATAGACAGATAGATAGATAGATAGATTTCAAATTCACTTTTTTGAGCCCCGGTGGACATAGACTGTAACGTTCACACATGAATGGCTTTGTGTGGATGCTCATGTAAGCTGTGTGGTTTTATGAGGATCTGTATGACTCTCACACAGTCTGTTGTAATTCAATGCACTGTGTTTGCCTGTTAGTTCCATTAAGCTGGTAGTGCGAGCTCTTTTGTTGCCTCTTTTTATAACACCACACCCCCAAGACCACACCCACTACTGCTGCTATGATGCCAATGATAATTGCTGTGATCATGTGCCCGCGGCCTGAACCGTGACAGGGGTCTTCTGCACAAGCACCCTCTCCAGCTTGGTCTTGTTGATCCAGGCTGTGATCTCCACCACGTTCCATCACACTCCGATTTTCAGGCGTTTCAGTTGGGACATGAACAGGGATGTGCTCCAGGAAGTGGCCATCACTGGTTTCCCATGGATCCTTAATGACAGGAGTGGGCATGCTGGTGATATAATCAGATGTACCATCCAGATGTACCATCCCAGAAGGTGTGGATGTTTTCTCAGGGCCCAACCCGCCTTGACTGGCACTCACATTTTCAGGAGCAGAAGCCGGTGTGTATGGCATGGGCCACTTGTGTACAGCAATATCATCTGGACTGGGTGTGATCTGAGTAATGGAGGTGGTGGGCTTCACCTCCACACCATTTGGACTATCAGTAAGACCATCAAACCCCAATGTTTTGGATCCATCAGAGTCTGTTTCCTCTGGTGTGTACGTTTCTTTCCCCATTTCATCTTCTGAAAGTCCTTCAGTTGTTTCCTCATAAGGTGTTACAACAGACTCTCCCTTTTCAAGTCTGGTTGTCCCTTTACCAAGCTCCTCCTCGTCTCCCTTCCTGTGGTTCTTGTCCTTTTTAATTTCTCCATCTTCTTCCTCCTCAGGGTTGTCAATCAAACCCCCCGTCTTTTCTTCCACAGGGTTTTTGATTACATCCTCAAACACCTCTACTTCTGAGTGGCCAGTCAAGGTCTCTGTTTCCGACTCCGCACCTTGTTCTGGCCCCGCCTCCCCCGTTGACCCACCTCCAGCTTTATCTTCATCCTGAGTAACAGGGTATCCATCTAGCCAGAACTCGTCCGTGCCACCAACACTGGGACTGGCAGGTTCACTGGTGGGAGGATCGGTCAGATAGTCACTTTCCTCTGTGATCATGTCAGGACCAGATTGGCTGTAGGTTGTTTTGACCATCATGTGGCTCTCGTCTTCATTGGGGCTTTTAATAGAGGAGGAATCAGTGGTGATACCCGGCTGCTCCTTCTCTTCCTGGAAGGCCTCTGAAGGGAACCAGAACATGTGCTTCTGACTGAGCTGAGACACTGGAGGTTCAGTTACTGTTACTGTTGAATCTTCATCATTCTCTTTCTCCTCCTCAGACATGACTCTCCGCTCAGGCTCAGGAGAGGATTCTTCTACTTCATGATCAGTGGACTGTGTTCCTCCTGGATTCAAAGAAATATGATGCTCCTCCCTCGGATTCTCAAGGAGATGGCCCTCTGTGAACTTATCTTCATAGTCGATGTGGCCTTCAGGATCATCTGCAACAAATAAAACATATTGAGGACTACACAGCTACACCCAAAAGCCAAATAAACACTTTGAACCTCAAGAATTTAGTATCTTGGAACCTCTGTCTCATATTCGACATGGCTCTTTTGGTTTTTAAATCTCATCATTCGCAGCTCACCTTTGACGCAATGCTGCACCAGGCTGTACCAATCTCCACAACTGTCGCAAAGCAGGCTGAAGGCCGTATCTCTATTGGGCAGTTTGTATCCTGGGTCACAGGCATACAGAAGTTCATCCCCTAGGTCAAGCCCAGTTTTCCCCTGCAGATGTGAGTGTGGGAATGAAGGTGGCTGCCCACATGGAGTATCTGGTGGATGAAAGGGAAGTGGAACAAGGTCAGTCATGAAGGAGAAGAGTTTGTCATAAATTATAAAAGAAAAAGTGCATAAAGTGAAAAGGATAAATTACATATAAAGTCTGTTTCACACTGCACACTTGCTCACATTGTGACAGCATTTCTGCAACTGCAGATAGCTACAGAAAAGAAAAGTAATTTCTGGGGTAATATACTGAAAAATTATTTTATAATCCAGTCATAAATTATATCATAGATATAGGATGTTTGGCTGGTGAGAATCTTTACCAACCTGATGGTAGTGAAATATAATCTACATGAATTTACTAGAAGCACGGCAATTACTCCAAATCCCAAACTAGCCATAAACTCCTTAAAGGAACACTCCACTGTTTTTGAAAATAGGCTCATTTTCCAACTCCCCTAGAGTTAAACAGTTGAGTTTTACCGTTTTCGAATCCATTCAGCCGATCTCCGGGTCTGGCGGTAGCACTTTTAGCCGTAGCTTAGCATAGATAATTGAATCTGATTAGACCGTTAGCATCTCGCTCAAAAATTACCAAAGAGTTTCGATATTTTTCCTATTTAAAACTTGACTCTTCTGTAGTTACATCGTGTACTAAGACTAAACTTAGTTTTAATTACTTTTTCTTATTTGTAAGTCGCTTTGGGATAAAAGCGTCTGCTAAATGACTAAAAGTAAAAGTAAAAAAGTAAAAGTACTAAGACCGACGGAAAACGAAAAGTTGCGATTTTCTAGGCCGATATGGCTAGGAACTATACTCTCATTCCGGCATAATAATCAA
>NW_015544192.1:2018672-2053117 GCF_001515605.1 Sinocyclocheilus anshuiensis | reverse complement strand
GTACACGATGTAACTACAGAAGAGTCAAGTTTTAAATAGGAAAAATATAGAAACTCTTTGGTCATTTTTGAGCAAGATGCTAACGGTCTAATCAGATTCAATGACCTATGCTAAGCTGCAGCTAAAAGTGCTACCTCCAGACCCAGAGATCAGCTGAATGGATTCGAAAATGGTCAAATTCAACTGTTTAACTCTAGGGGAGTTGGAAAATGAGCCTATTTTCAAAAATAGTGGAGTGTTCCTTTAAATGGTCTGGATTAAGTCAGATTTGTTTGTTTTGTTTTTACTTTGAGAAAATGTGAGAACAAAAATTATTTTATATGCACACTAAAAAATTTCTTTACACTTGAAAATACATAGCTACTTTTATTTTTTATGACAGGAGTCTCTCATAAGAAGATCATCATATTTGGGGGTCCTTGACATAAATGGTTTGAAAACTCCTGTGTTGCGTTGAAACTCTACTCACACACATGCTTTTGCTCTTCTGCTTTCACATGCGGTATGAAACAAGCTAAAGTATCTGAAATAGTCCCTCATGATCCCTCATAAGTGAAAAAACAGTCCCCTTCTCCAGTTTCTTTGTTCCAGTGATTTAAAACTGACCGCTCTCTTTCACACAGAACACGCCCAGTCTCTCGGTGTCCGCGGTTAAATTCTCCAACTGCACATCAACTGGCCTCAAACTCCCCGGGACGCCGCTGCACACTGTAGTCCTGAAATCACATGACAGCAAGTAGGAATTCTTTCTAAATTTTTTGTCTTCTCCTTTATTAAGGCAACAGACTTGATGTCACTGTTAAATTCTGCTTACATAGGCAGCTCATGTACTATTTCAACACACACACACACACACACACACACACACACACACACACTTTATGCAGTATATCTTCCTCACATTGCTAATGTCTCCAGTGTTTGTATAAATTTACATCACAGGTCTGTTTTCTGTCGTGCGTGTGTATGTTTTTAAAGCTTGTGTCGGCCAGTACCACTCTTTGATTGTGTGTCTGTTAGAACAAAAATGCGAGAGTGATTCAAATATGCAATAAGCCACAAGAAACTCATAATATTTGGGGTCCTTGGCATCAAAAATCTGGAAAACCCCTGCATTACAGTGATTTTACCATAGCTAAAAGTGGTGTTTGTAGACAATGAAAAACAGAGTGCCTAAAAACCGTATAATAGTGATCAACAGTTAATCAACAATTAGAAACATTGAATCAATAAAGACACCAGTTTTCAACAAACAGTTGAACAAATTAGATGTATTAATAATCACCAGAATAAATAGCTTTTGCACCAAGTGATATTGTACATTTTTTTAACTGTAGGATGTTCGCAGTTGCCAAGCAACATAGCGATGTGCTGCATTAATATAGAATGTGACGTTTGCATTTATAATAACTTTACAATTATTTCAAACAGAACTATCAATTATTTAAAACTTGACTTCAAGATGTCAGTCAAGGTTGCTGAATATACCGTGCATATCTACAACCAAGAATGTCTGTCTGTTTTGTCCCAATTCTTTTAGTGACATTCCTCTAAATGTTTGCGAGGGAAGTATACCTCACCTTTTAGCACTCAGCTGTTAGGTCTTAATCAGAATTATGAGCATGTGGGTATGTCAGAGTGGGTGCAGAGGGGGGCTCAAGCCACAACCAGACTGCTTGAGTCCTTACCAAACTCTCCTGAGACAGTGTTAAGTTACTAGGAAACACCCTGTGTCAAAGTTTAGTGATTAAACCTCAGCTGCACTGAGGTAGATTTTCACATGTATGTCATTTATGTGTCACGTCCGAGAAATCCATGTGTAATCTATAGGTTGTTCTGAAGGGAAGGCAAAACTTGCAGATGCAAGTGATTTTCAACAAAGGCTTCAGACATTCACAAATTTATACATGATAACAACAGAATGCTTTGAATTTTGTAGTCCAGACCTATTGGAAGCTTAGAACAAACAATATATCTTGAATTAAGCTTATTTCTCTTACCCCATTGCCTTTTTTTCTTGTAAGTAAATATATATTATTGTTCAACATTTTAAGTTCAGTAATACTTACTAATTACTAAGCAAGGATGTATTAAACTGATGCGTGACAGTAAAGACAAAATATCTATTTCAAACAAATGCTGTTCTTTTGAAATGTCTATGCTTCACAAAAAAACTGAAAAAAACGTGTATAATAAGGAATTAAGCACCACTATTGTTGATCAGCAAATCATCATATTAGAATGATTTCTGAAGGATCATATGTAACACTGAAGACTGGGGTAACGATGCTAAAAATTCAACTTTGCCATCACAGGAAAAAATTACATTTTAAAATATACTAAAATTAAAATTAAAATTAAAAGTATTTCAATTGTAATAATATTTTACAAAATTACTGTTTTACTGTATTTTAAATAATGCATATATGCAGCCTTGATGAACACAAAAGGCTTCTTTCAAATATATGAAAAATCTTACTGACCCAAACTTTGAACATATATATATGTGTGTGTGTATATATATATATATATATATATACCAAATTGTACATTATAATGTATATTACAATAATATATAATAAAATGTAATATACTATATTTTATGCAGTAAATATTATTATAATATATATTATTTCTTACTATATACAAATAAAATATTCTGTTTTCAGATGCCATTTGGTTTGATATTTTGTTATCTAAGGTGATGCAATTTATATTTTATGTATTTCTTTAGTATACTTTTTGGGCCCACTCTATACATATGCACCACATTTTCGATGTGATAATTATTTTGGGATTTGTGCTCAGTGGTAAAGTAATACACCTCAGCAATGGAGCAGCACAGAAAATGAACACATGGAAGGTGCTGATGTGTTCCCTCACAGCAGCTCAGGTCCATTTCTCTCAGGCCCTGAGGTGTAAATAGGAATGTTCTGGATGAATTCACAGGTAGGATTCTCTCTGTCTTGCAATCACACAGAAAAACACAGATATACGCAAGCAAGCTATCTAATTATTGTGGCTCAAAAAATGCCCGTTCAACAAATCAACACGTTGATTGACAGCATCTGTTCTTCAGGTAATTAATGTTCTTACCCAATGCTCGGTCCGGAGAGCCAACCACGCGAGCAGGCTGAGAAGGCACATTCCAGCACTGCATGATGCAGGTCAGTCCTGGATGCCACCTGGGCCCCTTGAGCCATACAGGCATGTGTTGCTGCCTCGAACCCTTTTTCCTGTACACCTTTTGAAAAACTCTCCAACTCCAGTAAGAACACACGGCCTAATGGAGAGACTGGTAAAAATAAACCAGCTTAAATAGAGTGTTACTGCTAGAATGCACATTTTACATTACATTAGTGAGAATACATTACCTCAAACAGGGGAAATGAGAAGGACATCAAGAAATTAGGAGAATGCATGGATATAACCACAGCAAGTTGATATGTACAGGTGGTATGAACGGTATGAATTACAGCACCAAAGAGCTTTGTATGTCAAAAGGCCATTTTAAAGGGCAGGATACCCTGAATAAAGTCAGTTACTATATAAAGTGTATTTAGCAGTGTTTTGGGCAGAGTGAAGGTGTAAATCTATAACAAATGAGGGTTAAAGAAACAGAGAAGTACAATAAATACAAATACAATCCACATACACTCTTATAAATAAAAATAAAGGTTATTTATCGGCATCCATGGAACTGTTCCATTGCACAAAAAGCTGATTATATTAAAAAAAGGTTCTTTAGATTATTAAGAAGCTCTTCACACTAAGAAAAAATTGTATTTTAAGAACTGATTACTGAAAGGTTCTTGAAGGAACCCAAAATGTTTCTTCTTTGGCATTGTTACAAAAAATAAAGAAATAAAATGTAAGATTGTACAAACATAAATCCATTTTTATCACAAGCATAAGGCAACTTCTTAATTACATCATTAGTTTGTCCCAGTCTCACACAGAGGAATTAAAATAGCTGCTATTTTAAACCATCTGAAATTTAGCTAATTTTAGATAAATATTAAACCGAGGTTAAGTGAGCATATCACCAAACAATTTTTTTTTTGCTCATAATACAATAATGTCTCATAACTCCATGTCTAGAAAATACACGAGTTAACATCATCATTTGGGAACAATTTGAATTGGAACAGATAAAGTTAGCAGGTTGGTGTCAGTGAGGTATCCAGACTGAGTCATGTTCAGAAGTCTGACTAATCAAGCTGACCCACCACAAACAACCCGTCATCTATCAATCGTTTGTTACAAATTCATTAGTGTCATATTGATGAGTCTGTTATGCTGATGTGAAGATATTAGGGGTTTGTGGCGGATGAATTAGATCTCTAGTTAAAGGATTTTAACTCAAAAGGAATGTATGACAGCAAACATTAATGTGTGAGAAAGGCCAGTCAAATGTACTTTAATATATTTCAGCATAAAATACTAAGAGCCTCTTAGACTCTAAAACTATGGGACAAAACAGGATAGATGCTTTATTTTGTGTTTGGATTACTGTACATAATAGAAAAATCTTAAAAGGAAAAAAAGTCTAGCCTACAACACCAAACCAAAAGCATGTAGACCTTTTTTTTCCTTTTTCTTTTTTTTACTAATATCAGTCATGAATATGTTTTCTTTCATTTGACTTGAAATAAATAGTTCATTAAAAAGGTGAGAATATGTGATTTTTCTCAAAAATCGTACTGACGCTGACAAAATTATTTTAAATATTAATATTTTCCAAAACAAAAACATTTGATAAATAGTAACATTTATCTTTTTTCCTCAAGAATTTCAATCTTTGAATGAGCTTCCAGACACCACCTAGACTTTTTTTTAGTTGCATTATAAAATCATTAAAACTTGAATTTATTAAAGTCAATCTGTATAAGCTGATTTTATAAGTGCTTTTAAATAACTTAATAGAACAAAGATGGGTCACTGACCCATGCATTTATATACACACACACACACACACACACACACACCACCAAGAACAAATATGACATTCACACAACTCTCTAATATTTTGGAAGCAAGACACACGCACGCGTCCATTCATCACCTCGCATAAACGCGTATTGCAGAGGCGCGTAAAACAAATGACCGCACCCAGATCATCAAGAGAAACCCACCGTCCGCGCGCGTCAGGCAAGCCAAGTATCCCAGCAGCGGCAGGAGCGCGAGCTCTCGGTGACAGGCTCGCCCCATGCTGAAACAGTGCTTCTGGAAAAAACGGAGGTAAAACTTTTCCAAATCTGTCAGGAAAGGTGAAAAATCCCAATTGAATTGCGCTCTCCAAACGGACAGGTCCGATGATTCCAATAGCCGAGAGAAAAGAACTAATAGACGCAGTGACAAAGGTGCAAGGGGAGGTTTATCTGACCAAGAAGTACATTACCGAGCTGCTGGTGCGCTCGTGCGAAAACTCGCATGGCTTTGTCAGTAAATACGTAATGACTCAGAACCTGTGCAGTGCCGCATGAGAACAGAGACTCTAAGCACTGGGATTGTTCCAGTGCCGTGGGGAGTCCAGCTCAGAGGTTCCCTGGCACAGAGGAAAGTTTGCCACCGTGTAATGTGTTTTTTCTTTTTTAGGACCGGACCCTAAATTTTGGTGAGTCTCCTTGTCACCATAGCGCGCCTGGCTGCATGTCAGTTCAGAACGAGCAGGACAAAACCAACTGTGTCTGCGTCCCAAATTCTTGGGGCCAACCTCAGGACACAGTAACTTTGATGACGCTGCCCAATATGGGCGCTGTTGGACACTATATGTGACGCGAAAGCATAATGGGTGTCTTAGCCCACCGCAACCACCCACAAACACACACTCCCACTCACATTCATTCAATTGTAAAGGCTTTTATGTGTACCTCTGTGCTGGAGAAAGAGATAGTGAGTGTGAATTAGCAAGTATGTTTGTTTTTTAGTGAGTAAGTGGCAGGATTGTGGCCAGCGCAGACTGAGTGTGTCTGAACAGCTTCTGATGTTATTTACTTCAATAACTGAGCTGTGTGATCCAAAATTCCTTACCTTATTATTTAGTCAAGGTATTAGCCAAACAATTACAGCTTTAAGCCGGCACATAGAGTAGTGCTAGAACATTTGTGAACCTGCATAAATTTGAACAACACTGAGATCATAATTTCATCAATGAAAGCAACACGTCCTGGTCCAGAGGAACAAAGCCACCAATATACAGCTGACAGACTAACAAAAAGATGTTCTAAGAATGCTTTTATAATGTTCCTATTAAGTTATGAAAATTATTTCTGAATGTTCTCAGAAAATTCAAAACAACAAGCTTTTTAAAAAACTTTTCTCATTTATGGGAAAGTTAGCAAAAACATTAAGGGAATGTTCCATTTCTATCACTTTGCAAACATTATGGGAATGTTATTTTTGAATGTTCGCTGAACGTTTTGAAACCTGTAGTAACATTTAAAAAATGTTAGACAAACATCCAATTAAAATGTTTCAGAAGAAACATTCTATTAATGATGTACAAATAACATTTTTGTGCTAACGTTTTGAGAACGTTATTAAAGACCAGATAACTTCGAATGAACATTCTTTTAATGCTACTGGAATAATGTTAGATCTTAACTTTAAGAGAACGTTGCTTCTGAGAATATCCCGTTAGCTGTGTCTTTTTTTGGTCATATTTAACACTTCTTTATATCAATCCGTTTTATTTCTGACATTCATTTGTTGACAAAAAACATTCTTTTCATAGTCTTCTGGCTCATTCACACAGTCTTTGGTAAAATGTTCTTGGCTACCATCTTGTTGTCCTGCCATGCACACCATTCTTGTTCAGTCCCTGATGGTGGACTCCAGGACAACCTTAGCCAAGATGCTGAGAGGCCTGCAGATGCTGATATTACTTCTTTGGAACCTTCTGGAATCTTGCTCTTGGAGTGATTTTTGTTGATGTCACTCCTAGGAAGAGTAACAGTAGTGTTAAACTTCTTCCATTTTAAAGACCAAACACCTTAGTTCTGTAGTCTTTTCCAGCCTCAAACTGATGCAAAAATAAAGAGGTTTTAGCACCAACATCTACGCATTAGGGACAAACTGCATCTCTTGCTGGGAAGTACCTTATATTAAATAGTCCTATTAAACACATCATGTTGTGATGCTGAATAATGACTAACCGGGAAATATATAAAGACTAGCCAATAGCTGAATAATAACTAACCAGAAAAGATTCAAGCGCCATTCACAGACTTAAAATCACGAAAGGTCAAAAATCACCTGCAATGCGGCTCTCTTTCGCCCTCTGCTGTTGACCAGAAATACTGCAGTGCAAAAACACATTTAGTGCCTATTCAAAAACAGAAATCAGCATTTTATAACATTCAGACTGTCTGATTTTGCAGGGCTGTAAAAAAAATTTTTTTTATATATATTTTTTTTAGATGTAAAATTGTTTTTGCTATTCAATTTAGACTTCCAAAGTACATAGTACATTTTTTGCACGTCATCGTGATATTGCTGAAGCAATCATTTTATGACTATTCAACTATCAGTCAACTATAAAGCTGTATTTAACAGTCTCAGCTAATTGGTTTCAGGCAGTTTAACATCTGGGACATTTAAATTAAATAACAAATACGTAAATGCAGTAAAATGTGGAAATGTTTTACTTGTGTGTTTGTTAGATGCTTCGAAACTAAATTGAATAGAATTTTGACAGTATCCATATTTTCACATAAGCATATTTTCTCAATGCACATCTGCTCTGCTAACAGAGACATTGTACCAAAATATTGTCGATGACATTTAATTCTGTAGGAATACATTTTATTCTGTATGAATAAAGTGTCGCTTTTCATTTCCCTACACTTCTATTTGCGTCCTAACCACGGCACACCTATGCAACCTCATACAACATTACCAAAACAAACCCACCACGCGTTTTTCCCGCAAAAGTGACGTCACGACAACCACTCTTTTGAAACCCTGGAGCGCACGAGCGCGTTCTTAACTCCAGTGCTAATAAAAAGGATTATTCTTTAAGCTTATTTGCCAGACACCTCTTGCATTTTATTGGCGTCGTTTAAAGATTAAGCGGCACTCACTTCGGGCAGGAATTTGCGCTCGAGCGGAAATGTAGTCAGAGAGGCAGCTCGGGAGGCGGAAGTGAGGTTAGAGCAGCAGTCTGCTCCGTCCATGTTATTATTGTTATTTTGGCTGTGTGATGGTTCACGGACGGCGGCCAGCCCGGGATTTCTCCGGTTACCAGCGCAGACACGAACGGCTCGCAGGCCACACGTTACAGCTGCGCGTCTGTCTCACAATAGTTTGATCGCCAGCGTTGACAAAACGCGCAAACGTCGCTGTGCGCAGCGCTTGCCGAGGACTGTCTTTATTATTGACCCTGCAACAGACATGAACGGCATCACCAAGGGCAGATTTGAGGTAACTCATATCGAGCGAACTGTGGACGTGGTCGTTGAACCGCGATAGTTTGCCCGAGGAAACGAAAACGGGCGGTGGCAGGCTGTCTGAGCGATGACAGGGTGTTTAAGCGTCTGTTTGTGCGCGTGAGTGACTAACTGACTGACTGCGTGCGTGCCCGCGCGTGTGTGTCTGCGAGGGTAGTGTGTGTGTGTGTGTGTGTGTTTTGGACCGAGCAGAGCTCTATTTTTACGTGCCGTATTTAGGCTTTTGTTCGTCAAGGGTAATCCCGTCCTAACACAACGGCACCAGCTGACCGTGTCAGCAACGGGCGCTGCGCCTGAATCCGTTTAACATTAGAGTTGGCTGGTGTTCTTGGAGTTTAGATCAAGCTGATTGGCTTGCTTACGTGCCCTGAATGCGAGGGCTTGAGAAAATGTCACAAAGCAGCAGTGTTATCAAAGACACTCGCTGATGCTATTTGTCCTTCTTGTGCAAGTGTTATGGGTGAAGTTGCACCAGGCCGAGGCGTGTCTGAACCAGCTTTGGGCATATTGATTGTGCATGAGCGTAGCTGGTGCTGTGTGAGCTTTATGTAATTCATCTGTGTCATTTCATATTGTCCAGGTGTTCTCAAACAGTGATGAGGCCCTAATCAACAAAAAACTTCCCAAAGAGCTTCTGCTCCGGTGAGCCCATCATAATTAATGACTCTTATTGCAATAGATGGCAGATTACGTTGTAATAAAATTTGTAAATATCTATCTTCATGTCTGTCTCTGTATCGATCATCTGTATGTTAGTCTCTCTGTCTATCTGTCTGTCTGTCTGTCTGTCATTCTATATATAGTTCTGTCGTTCTTTCTGCGTGTCTATCTTGTATGCATATCTATCTATCTATCTGTTTGTCTGGCCATCTGATTTTTTTTTTAATTTCCAAAATTCAAATTGCTTTATTGGCTTGACATACTTTTGTATGTACTGTCAAAGGATTACAGGAAGTGGGTAGCAAGGAAAAAACAGAATAATAAACAAAAAATAAACAATTAATCAAAAGTCTCTGTTTTTATTTCAGGATTTTTTCCTTCCTGGATGTAGTTACATTGTGTAGGTGTGCCCAAGTATCCAAGGTATGTTCAGCTGCTTGTTTAGTTAAAATGAAACAAAAATGTCTAGAATTAAGATTAAGTTTTCTAACAATGCTTCCTCCTTTTCTCTGTGGATGAACAGGCATGGAATGTTCTTGCATTAGATGGAAGTAACTGGCAGAAGATTGATCTCTTTAACTTTCAGACAGATATTGAGGTGAAAAAGCATGTGTAAAGTAAATGTTTTGGTTTGTGATTGCAGATACAGTCTTGTGTGTTATTGGCTTTTGCTTTGTATGTCTTAGTACTTCATCAGTAATATGTTGCTATGTGCTTTAAATTGTCTGTCTGTGGGTGTTATGTGTGTGGGATTAACACTGGGTCAGTAGGCTTTCTACTGAATCCATAGACTGTAACGTCATCCCTGATCCTCTGCCTGATCTCTCTCTCTCTCTGTCTTTCTATTAGGGACGTGTCGTGGAGAACATCTCGAAGCGATGTGGGGGGTTTTTGAGGCAGCTCAGTCTTCGGGGCTGCCTCAGTGTGGGAGATGCCTCCATGAAGTGAGCCGCATTACTTTTTGTTAATTAAAACATGCACTGTAGGATTGCACATGAAACTGTCCAATCAAAAGTATAAAATAGCATTCAGCTGCATTTAAGCAAGTCAAAGTAGCAAGTTATGAAAGTGATTTCAGTTAATCAGTTTTTGTCCTAACGCTGTGATTTGTGAAGACTGACGGCATTTTGTAGAATTTTTTTCATGGATTTTTATTGGTTTCTATTTCATAGTGGCCCTGCCTACTATGCATATCATTGGTCTCTTTCCATATAATTGCATATTATATATCAAATATCTTTCAAATAACTGATTGGATTGTGCAGCAGTTTAGCTTTCATTGTGACAAACGTGTCATATTGTGGCTGGTTAGGAGATGGTATAATGATTATTTGTTGCTGTTTTGGACCATGTGTATCTGGTTTTTATTGTGTAGTTTTTCTGTTTAACATTGTCAGCTAAGAGGTTTCATTTGATTTGGCAGGACCTTTGCTCAGAACTGTCGCAACATTGAACATCTAAACCTCAACGGCTGCACCAAGATCACAGACTCCACCTGCGTCAGCCTTAGCAAGTTTTGCTCCAAACTTCGCCACCTTGACCTGACCTCCTGCGTGTCCATCACCAATCATGCACTTAAGGCCTTAAGGTGGGGCAGTTATAAGGACTAATTTAGGCTGGGTTATTTGTTTTGATTCTGTAAATAATGTTAAATATCATGACCATAAGTCCTGTTTGGGTTAGCACGAATCATGATGATTATTGGACAAAAAATGTATGTCCTCGAGTGTAAAATAGGACAACAATATTATTGCTTAATTTTGTCAGAAGTGAAAGACTAAATTTTTAAACACTTGATGACCTCAAAGCTAATGGACTAAAAAATGCAAAACTGTGAAAAACTTGAGATTTTATGGAGTCTTTAAAACTTAATTGGGGAATGTTAAATCAAAGCCTAGTTTTAATTTCATTGTGTCAGGAGGGTGACTTTGTTAATGATTATAAGTCTGTCACCTCTGTCACATTTCTTCTAATGATTTTTTTTCCACAGTTGTAGTAGGTTATACTGTATGAGCTGGTGAAACAGGAAATTCTGGGAGTGAATATTTAAACAGAAACTAAGACCAATTATTTACTCATTGTTAGACATTTGAGATAATTGCTGCTTATATTCCCACATCTTAACAGCGCAAGGTATGGTTTGAAATGCAAAAAGCACATTTTAAAAAGAAAATAATAATGTTTATATTTATTTTATTATTATTTTGTTTTTTATTATTACAAGTTTTGGAAACAAATTTTGAATGGTTTAATGATCCTCATAACGGGTTTATTATAACTGGAAAAGGAGAAAAAATTATTTTTGTTTTTTAATAATTTGATAAATTAATATTTAAAAAAAAATTATTTGTATTTTTTTTTTGTATTTTTTTTTTAAGTATTGTTTTTTACTCTACTGGTTAGCGGTTCAAAAGTTTCCTTTATTTTTCTTTTAAATAACTTTATTTTGGGTTTTTTGTGTTTGTTAGGTGCAGTGGTGTTTAAGTTATTTTTTTAGCGTTTTGTTTGCTTCATATCCTCGTATTGGCTCTTTCTGCCTGCTAGTGAGGGCTGTCGGATGTTGGAGAGCCTGAACCTGTCCTGGTGTGATCAGATCACGAGTGATGGCATCGAGGCTCTCAGCCGTGGCTGCACAAGCGTCAGAGCTCTGTTTCTGAGAGGCTGCACACAGGTACATACATCTATACAAGCACACACTCACACAAAACACTTTGAGTGAAATCATTGATAATGTGACATAATAATTGTTAAATGTGTCTTTTTAGCTTGATGATACTGCACTGAAGCACCTTCAAAAGCACTGTCCAGAGCTCATGACAATCAACATGCAATCATGCACAGTAAGACTTTGAATTATTACTATACTTTTGTTAAATATGGCTTGTGAAAAACAAATACACAATGTTAATTTGTTGTTTTATCCATCTTGCAGCAAATCACAGATGACGGCTTTGTGAGTTTGTGCCGTGGTTGTCACAAACTGCAGATGGTTTGTGTGTCTGGCTGCAGCAACATCACAGACGCTTCTCTGACTGCCCTCGGCCTCAACTGCCAACGGCTCAAGTAAAGCTTTCTTCATCTGTACGCAGATAAGCACACATGCCCACACAGAGTCATTCATTCACATTGCATGTGTCTTCCTCAGGATCCTGGAGGCTGCTCGCTGCTCACATGTGACTGATGCTGGTTTTACTGTTCTTGCCAGAGTGAGTAATCACACAAACACCCCAAAATTACAAAACATAAACACATTGGATTTAGAGAGACATCGCTGATGTGACAGGATTCCTAAACAAGCTATGCCTTCTGTTTTAGAATTGTCATGATTTGGAGAAGATGGATTTAGAGGAATGTATTTTGGTGAGTTTAAAATCCATAAGTTCTTATTTGGTGTATATTGCCTAGTCATCATGGACGGGTTCACTTTTGTGCATTGAAGGGTAAATATAGGTTGTTTTTTTTATTAGTATCTTAGTAATGTGCTATATATTCATTATAGCTGATAATGTTATAAATATTAATATAAAATAAATATGGACTATCATTCAAAAGCGTGGGGTTGGTAAGATATTTGAAATGTTTTTGAAGAAGTTCCTTATTCTCACAAAGACTGCATTTATTTGATTAAATACAATAAAATACACTGAAATACAGTTTTCTATTTCAGTATATGTTCAAATGTAATTTATTCCTGTGATGGCAAAGGTGAATTTTCAGCAGCCTTCATTACTGCAGGTTTCAGTGTCACATGATATTTCAGAAATCATTCTGATATGCTGATTTGCTCAAGAAACATTTCTTATTATCAATGTTGAAAACAGTTGTGCTTCTTAATATTTTTATGGAAACTGTGATTTATTTGAAATATAAATCTTTTGTAACATTTACTGTGACTTTTTATAAATTGAATACACCCTTTCTGAATAAAAGTATTAATTTCTTTAAAGAAAGAAAAACTTACTAACCTCAACATTTTGAATGGTTTTATATTTGGGGAAAGTTGTCACTAGGCAGCCTGCAACAAAATGTAAACCGTAAAACAACAATAAAAAAACAGAATTAATGAAACAATGTAAAAACAATGACAAATGTGAACAATTTATCAAAATAAATACATTTTTGATATTCTAATTCATAAAATATTAAATATTAGAATTCGTTATTGAATATATTAAATGTATAAAAATTAATACAATTAAAAGGTGAAAAAAAACTTGTGCTAACAGCACAGATCAAATTTTCAGTAAAATCTACCTCTACTATATAGCCAGGTATTCTGAGTTTTTTTTTTTTTTTTTACTGCTGTTGAGCTGTGTCTGTTTCCTTGCAACAATTTATCCTGATTAGTCAGCATGCTAATATTAATGTTCTGTGTCTGTATGTCCCATTCAGGTGACTGATAACACTCTGGTTCAGCTCTCAATCCACTGCCCTCGGCTGCAGGCACTGGTGAGTGTTTGAGAGAGAGTGTGTGGGAGTATTGTTTCCATGCTTGTTATTTATGGCTTTCTGTAAAGGAATTAGGAAGCATGTCCATTTGTTTTCAGAAGCTCACTCTTTATAGCTTGCTCAGTTTGGCATGTGTGTGTGTTTTCTAGAGCCTGTCTCACTGCGAGTTGGTAACAGACGATGGAATCAGACACCTGAGCAGCAGTGTGTGTGGTCAGGAGCGTCTGCAGGTCGTGGAGCTGGACAACTGCCCCTTGATCACAGACATCACACTGGAGCACCTCAAGAGTTGCCAGCGTCTGGAACGCATTGAGCTCTATGACTGCCAGCAGGTCACCCGTGCAGGCATCAAACGAATCCGGGTCTGTGGAAAATAATAGCTAGATATGTCACAACTCCCACACATAGTCTCAACTCTAACAACCGCATAAAGACAAAAATGATCCCCATTTATGTGCAGAATTCAAATCTGCAGTGTCTGCAGTGCCAACACCAGTGATCAGTCATGAAAACACGATAATGTGACTTTCACATTTCAGAAATGTGAAATTTCAAAAATTTCAGTTTTACACTGTTCACATTACAATCTGTAACATCTACGAACAAACGTCAAACAAGGGCCTCATTTGTAAGTTGTCATTGGTTACAGTGCCCACAGTGGTTTGATAACATTCAAGTCAGGTGATTTGTCTGGTCAGGGCAGATGTTGAAGTTCATTTTGGTGCTCCAGCTGTCCAGGTTTAGGTTTGCTGTCACTTTTCTTCAGTAGTTCTGTGTTGTTTGGACACAATCCTCCTTGGTGCTCAATGATCCCTATGATTTACTTTCAGTTTCATCCTCTATTTTCCTTCACTGATGAAGTCTTGCCATGCTTCATGTACACAGTCATAATCATAAAGACTGTTAAAACCTCTTAAAACCTCAAACAATTGGGCTGTTATAATATGCTGTGTATTTATAATATTTATTCATATCATTATATGCCTAATATGAAATTTATGCAGTATATTTTATACAATGGTATAGTTTTATAATTAATAATAGTGATATTATTAACAAATCTATTATTCATTATGTTTTACTGTAGAAGTCTTATTCATTTTATTAATTTCTACTTTTTTTTTTTAAAGTAGCAATAAAACTATTAAAAATCTATATATTAATAATGGTAATCAGACACTTAAAAATGGACTTATAAAAAAAAATAATATCGTTTTATTATAGACTTATTCTGTTGAATTCCTCCATTTAAAGTCTTCTGTGTTAATCTTGAGTTTTGGTCCAAACCAAACATGACAAGCTATTGGACTTTTCTTTTTTTCAGGGTGTAGAGAAAAATGACTTAATCCAGTTGTCATGTCACATTCTGCACTCTGGCTCATTCTGCTGTTGTTTCTCTTGTAGGCTCACCTTCCTGAGATCAAAGTCCACGCTTACTTTGCCCCAGTGACACCCCCTCCTTCAGTGCACGGAGGTGGTCAGCGTCTCTGCCGATGCTGCGTCATACTCTGACAGAAGGAGGGGCTTCTGGGAGATCCTATAGAAAGTCAAGCTGTCAGACAACTTCTAAACTCCGCCCTGCCTCCGCTCCACACCACTACGAGATGCTGTGTGGGGTTGTGGCTACAGGAAGCATGGCTTGTTCACTGAGCGGTTGCCTGGCAGCAGGATGGACCTGAACAAGTTACGCAAAATAAATACAATGCAACGTGACAAATACTACGCACATACAATACCACCTACTTGGATATAAAAGAAGAAAAATCAAGGAGCTACCATGTAAAATATTTAATATTTGGATATATAGAAAACAAATTGGAGGAAGTACTTAAAGCATTATGGAACTAATGAATATAGAACGAATCCGCAAAGAACTTTGAGGCATTTTGATGCCGTTATGACGGCTACACAGTGTTTACGTCCTGCTCCTCTTCCTCAACCAATAGGAATGCATTCTCTTATGATGAGAACAAATTGAAACAACAGGAAATGAGCAGCAGGATGCAAGTCTCTGGAGTTTTGTAGGATACGCCTCCCACCGATTGATCATGTGACTTTCTCGAACCTGAGAGCAGGAAGCTTTGAGCGTTTCTGTCTGGTTTTGCGTGTGTGTGAGGATGTTTAAATATAGAAAACAAAATATAACACTACAATGAATCAGCTCGTATTAAAACTGGATTAAAATGTTTTTTTTATTTTCTGTTAGTGCTCACCCTAATTTTGAGAGGACGAAAAAATCGCAATTGAAATCACCTGAGCGAGCGAGGGGAAGAAAAGGACTGAGATTGTGCATGCAAGATAAAGTGGATTTTGCTTCAGTGTGGAGTTACAGTATGTCATGATTGATGTGAATGTTCAAATTTAGATAATATACATGTGCTAAGGGTTTGGGGGGAGGGGGGATACATCAGGAATAAATTATCATAAGTTTCACAATGTTTCAGTGCAATATTGAAAGCCCAGGCATATGTAACTGTGGTATGTGACAGGATTTAGAACACTCCTTATTCAGGCATTTCCTCAATATTTCAAAGTATTCTCATCGCAATGTCCCATTCCTGTATATTTACTGCCAATTACACATCATTAAAGGCGTAGTTCACCCAAAAATGAAAATTCTGTTATCGTTTTCTCATCCTCATGTCATTCCAAACCTGGAACACAGAAGAACATATTTTGAAAAATATGTTTTTGTGTCCATTCGATGTTCATTCTACACAATGTCATCTTTTGAGTTTCACAAAAGAAAGTCATACTGGTTTGAAACAACACAAGGATGAGTAAATAATGACACAGTGTTCATTTTTTTGGGTGAACTAGATCAGATCTGAGTGTAATATGTAAATTATACAAAAATCAACAGTACAAATACGCCAAGGGAAAAATATCAAACCTTAACCAAGCGATCATGATTTAAAGTGATGGTTCCACAAAAAATTAAACTTCTGTTATCTTCTCACCCATCTTCAAACCTGTCTTTATGTGTGGAACAAAAAATGTTAGTTTCAGTCTATATTCACATTCATTGTATAGACCAAGATGCAATGAAAATGAATGGTGACCAAGAGTTTTGGTACAAAGTGAATGATGACAAAAATGGGTCCCTGTAAGTTCATCCCTTAAGTCTCGTGCATAAAACTGATGTGCAACATTGGTTTGATGCGTAACATTGCATATTTAAAATCATGTTGAGTCTTGCTGATGAAAACAGCTGCTGAGTTGATCATCTACTCAATGGAAATGTTTTTTGTTGGTGTGAGTGCCTTTGATTTTGCAACTGGTGGGAGGGGTGGGTTACAGCCACAGAAATGCTCAGGGCTGCAATGTAGTTCATCATATTTTTTTCTCTTGTATTCTTCTCTATTTAAGTTGGTTTTTGCCATTAGATGTGATGCTGATGCTGATGTCATCATTTCCTGTCAGTGCATACACAGTGATTCCAGTATTCTTTATCTCGACCACTTTAGAAGGCAATGCTAAACCTGTCTGCGAAATGAAGTTTATTTAGTATTGTTCTGTAACAGTTAATCTGTTCCCCTCTTTCTCTCCCATATTTTTTGACAAAGATGAAAAGTTACCTGAATGTCCTTGTGTTCTGGTTGTTAATGTGACATTTCTTTAAATAAAAGATGTGAGCTGTGTGTCACATTCTGGATGGTTAGTTCTTATGGTTTCATATACTCGGTTTATTGTTGAAATGAATCATTTGTTTATAAACACGGTTATAACAATACATGATTTAGCATCTTGAAATTTTAGACCATTTTACACCACTGATTCACTTAAACAGGACCTGAAGCCTGTTGTTGTTGTTTTTTCTCTCTTCACCATATATGTGTTCTGTAGACATGTTTGCATGTTTGAAAATGTAGCTTATCAAGTAGCAATGTCAAGACACTTTTGATAAGAGTTGCAAGCTATTAACAAAAAGCTAGCTAGCTACATTGTAACTGCTTAATTTTAAGATTTTATAATGAATATAAAATAGAATAAATAATAAAAATGATCATGATCTAAATTCAAACAGAAACATAATAGACTAAAATAACCATATAACAAACATTTATTTCAAATTATTGGGTAAGAGAGTTTTGCATTATAGCACCAGTACTAGAAAGCCCTTGAGACAAAAACTTACAGTTGAATATTGATATGGATTTTGGTAATCTAATAATATTGCAAAGTAATACTGTGTACAGGTGCATCTCAATAAATTAGAATGTCATGGAAAAGTAAAGACTTAAACTACTTCAGTCTGTGTGCATTGAATTTATTTAATACACAAGTTTCACAATTTGAGCTGAATTACTGAAATTAACTTTTCCACGACATTCTAATTTATTGAGATGCACCTGTATATGTAAAATAGACTCTAAAAATGTAGTATGCTCTGTAGTTTAGTATGTAGTATAGAATATCTAGTACATTCTATTAATGTGGTATGTATCACCAATTCATTCATTCATTAATTCATTAATTCATTCATTTATTTATTTTCATTACGTTTGACATATACATTTAATGCCACTAGGGGGAGACGGAAGAGCATATTTAAAAAAATTTGTGTTGTGGATACAAGCGTGTGCATTATTCAAAGTAAGTATAATCTTCTTGGTGCTTTTAAATGCACAAAATGGTTATTTGAAAGTCTATGTGCGTAAATTATTACAAGAAGAAGAGGTCTGTTATAATTAAGAAGTAATACTAATTTAGTAATATATTCAAATATGCAACAACTTAGTTACCAAATGTGATTCAGTCAACAATATCACAAGGAAAAGTGTCAGCATAGGCCTACTGGAATAACCAGAATCATCATCAAAAATAAATTCTCATTGAAGCCGGTTGGATACATTAATAATAATAATAAAATAACAAAAAAATAATAATAACAACAGCAACAACAATAAAACATGTATAGTCTCTCTCTCGATACTATATAATAAACATGTATGTTGTCTCTATTCTGATACTGTCGCACTGCACAGCCTCTGATAAATAATGAATTGTGTACCAAATGAGCATATTTTCATTCAGGCATCATGCTGGACATCTGTGCGGCGTTGAAGGACCTCAAGGCCTCGGCCCAACTCTTCCTTGGGATCGTTTGCTATTCAACACTCCACTATTGCGGCTACTGGCGGTCTAGTGGCCGTGATTGAGTCGTGAGCTCAGGAGGCAGCTGTCAACCAGCCGATTATATTTGGATTAAGTGTAAACAGGAGAGCCGTGAAAGCAGCGCGCGTCCCGGCGGCTCATCCACTCATCACCCGAGCGGCGTGAAGCGGGCTTTTCTGAAATGGACGCCAGGAGGGAGGAGAGCCCCGGCGGCAGGCCCCAGGATACTCGACCATAAGAGTTAAAGCTAGCCGAGTTAGCCGATACATTTCCACTGTTTTATACGCGCCTCGCAGCGGATCTCTTTTACTTTGCTTTGCGTCCGTGGTCGCCCACACTTTGTTGTTCAGTGGAAACACACTTTTTGTTCGGGGGATCAACCATTTGGTTCCTGGGAAACTCTGTCAAAGTTGTTTGTTTTCCGTGACTGCGTCGTTAATGCACTAAACAACAGACTTCAGCCACCCTCAGAGAGTGTCTTTAAACCCAGTATTTGACTTCCTCTTTGTACACATTTCAGTTTCTCGTGCCGTTTACGCGACTCTTGACAGTCACTCTGTCGTTGTTATTGTTTCGCCGCGACCTGAGGACTAACGTTAACCACAAAGCTTCCCGATGGAGGAAAATGACAACATGGACTATTTTTACCAGCAGGTTTTGCAGAAGGACGTGACCCGACGGCTGCAGGTCGGCCCGAATCTCATAGACTACCTGAGCGACCCGCAGAGGTCCTGGGATGTGGAGCAGGACAAACCCCGCCTGGATAAAACCATAGATGAGCTGACGGGATGGGTCAATTCCAGCAATTACAAGGTACATAGTAGCGTGTGACCTGCTTTGGGGGTGTATATTTAAATTAAGTGTCATAAAAGGTGTGTTATAAGCCGTTTGGCACGTATGTTATGAAGGATGCCTGCATTGTTCTGGAGTGACAGTCTTGAGCCAAACCTAATAGTTTATTCTCATAAAATGTATTATTGCATGTAAATCACTAAATGCATCAGGTTTATGTGATTGTACATTCATTTCTGTGCCTTTTTGTCAAACTGACAGGAAAATGCTCAAGTAATTGTATTTACGATAAGCTTCTGTGTGTAGAAGTGTTTAGGTAAAAAGTGTTAAAATAGTACATTAATATCAATGTGCATACATTACATATTCATTTGTGTCTACTGTCTAGGAGAGAGTGGATTTTCTGGTGGGGGTGTTGTGAGGATGGGGGAGGGTCGCGTGGGGTGTTGTTCTGTTACACTGGGGATGTAAAGGCACATGTCACTGCAGTTTATATGAGTAATCCATTTACATTTGCTTTTTGTGTGTGTGTGTGTGTGTGTGTGTGTGTGTGTGTTATGTCAATTAAGAAAAGCATATTTAAATGGCCTGTGAATGCAAGCTGAAGCTTTTATGCTGGCTCATGCTGCTGCTGATGTTCAAGGCTGAGGCAAAAATGGACACTTCTGCAAACAGTGACATTGAAACGGGAAGTGTGGAATGAAATATGATTGAGTATTGATGTTTTAAAAGCAGCTTTAGACATTCATCCGTTTTGTCTTCAGCTGGTAGTTCTGGCCTTCAGGGGCTGATGTTAATAGACGGCTATGACATCAGACTCATTGAGGTTGGATTTTAGAAATGATGAGGGTGATTCATAAATTGGAGACACAGCTGCAGAATTCTACAAATGTATGTGGTTTGATAAATGCAGGGTGTCAAATTCTTTGGCCCTCTTGTTGAAGATCTGGTAGACCGTTTTCATCTCTCCACTAAAATATTTTTGTAAATAATTTAGTTTTCTTTTTTTTCTTTTTTTACTATTCAATATACTCTGTCGTTTAAAGGCTTGGGCTCAGTGAGATTTTTTTTTTTTTTTAAGAAATTAATAAATTTTTCAGCAAGTACACATTCAATTGATCAAAAGTGACAGCAAAGACATTTATTATGTTACAAAATATTTATTTTTCAAATAAATGCTATTTTGAACTTTAAAAAAAAAAATCAAAGTATCCTGAATTTTTTTTAGCAGCATAACTGAGAAATTGATAATAAAAAGAAATGTTTCTTGAGCAGCAAATCAGCATATTAGAAGGATTTCTAAAGGATCATGTGACACTGAAGACTGGAGTAATGATGCTGAAACTTCAGCTTTGTCATTACAGGTATAAATTATACACTTTAAAATATATAAAAATAGAAAACTATTATTTTAAAACAGAGTAATATTTCATAATATTACTGTTTTCACTGTATTTTTAATCATGTAATTGCTGCCTTGGTGAGTGTAAGAGACTTATTAAAAAAAACATTTAAAAAAATTGTACCGACCCCAAACTAATGTGTAGTAATGTGCAAATGTATTTATAATGAAATAATATTTTTTTGTAATTTAATTATTTTACAATTAATGTATAATTATAATAAAATATTATGAAAATCTTATATTTAAATAAATATATTTATTAATATCAATGTTATATTTGTTGTGTATATTTAAATGCAACACTTCGTACATTTTCTTAATTGATTATTAAGAGAAGTAGGTTAATAATACATAACATTTTAAAATATATTAAAACAAAAAATTGTGTTTATTGTAATTTTTGGTATTTTTGATCATATAAATGCTGCCGTGGTGAGTGTAAGTCACATCTTTCAAAAAAATAATTTTAATCTTACCCACCCCAAACATTTACATTTACAAAAAAAAAATAAAAAATACATTTATGATTGTTTAATTCTGAAATCTAATGTATCTGTAATAGAGGTACCATTTTTGGTAAGAACAGGTCGAGAAGCGATGCTTCATATAGAGTTAAATGCTGACAAAGTTCAATGAGAAATGATCTAAGAATGGACTTGATTTACACACACACAGTGTTTTCTCCACAAGTCACACAAGAGAAGAAACCAGAAATGCTTGCTGATTGTATTAACTTGAAAAAATTAGGTTAATCCCTAAAGTGTGGCTAACCTCATTGCGAAGTGTGTAGTTGAACGCTGTCCAATTAAAACACATTTAAGCAGTTTCCAAAATGAAATGCCCAGGTGTTTTCCAGTTTTGCCTTTCAGGTGCACCCTCTCTGTTGTCCTTACTCAGGACACTCTCTGGCTGCTTTGCCTAAAATAGGTCATAACTAGAGCTTCTTGGATGTAGTAAATATTTGATTGTTTCTCTGGAATGTGAACTTCCATCCTACACTGCCAAAGAAAACACTACAGCGATCCCACCACAATCCTCAAATAAAGTCCGTCTCACAATCTCTTATTTTCATTCACCCACCCACACACAATAACAATAGTCCTTCTTAAAGACATAGCGCACATCAACACAAAGCTCTGTAACAGATACTGTATCAGATACTGAATAAGCAGAATCAGAGTGCTGTCGTACAGTTTGCCTGCGTGAGAGGAGGAGTGAGGTTTGCTGTTTTCAGCTGATTTGTCTCTTGTTTGGTGTCAGGTTGCATTGCTGGGGATCGATATCGTCAGCGCATTTGTGGATCGGATGACTGATCGCTTCAGAGGTTATATCATCACAGGTAAGCGATGTGTGCACGTTTGTTGTTTGTTCCACTGAAGTCACAGCTTCAATAAGGCAGCATTAGCTAAAGATCTTCTCCATTGCATAATCAGCAGAAAGGGGAATGCCAGGATGACTTGCTGTGTACATGACACAATCCACAGGCTCAGTGTCATGTACACAGCATGTACACTCTCTCAGCTGTTTGAGCCCCGCCTCCTCCTGTTACCATGGGAACGGGTTGTTATGATAATAACAGATGGCCCCCCTCACTCATCATATGCCTCATTCATCTGAAAACATGGAACAAATGGAGTATAGTGAAAGGAATGAGATGACTTCACACAAAGAGGTTGTTTGAGTCTGCCTGGTGTACAACAATGTAGAAAGTTAGATGAAATGATATGTCTGGGCCTCTAGCAGCGCTAAATGGAGTTGTCTGTCATTGGTTGGCCAAACAGATAGACCTGCCCCCAACTCACACCATTGGTTGAGCCAGTGTTACTGCTTTGGGTTGCTCAAAAACATATATTTGGGGGAATCAACTTTGATTTACAAATGGTTGTATTTGCATATTGCATTCAGGCATATGAAAAGTATGTTTTATTAAATGTACACATTATTATAGGGCTGCACTTTTAATCTAAATAAAACTGAAATTGCGATATGGCTTAGTGTGATCATCAAATCACAAAGGCTGCGCCAAGTAAATATATGTGCTTTAGAGTGAAGCCAGTACTGTGTTCATTGACATGCGCGCAGCTCATGATTCAGTGTTTTCAGCATCTCAGAGCGACTCGGTTGACAGTAAATGCTGTCCATACGATCTCATCTCTGATCGTAGTTTGGGTCGCTTATAACATATATTAAAACGCAACATGCGCCAACCATCTTCCTAAACTTGCACAGAGAAGTGCTTGTGATCTTCCTGTGCTTTTTTTGGCCAAAAATAAAAGCTTAATGGTTTAACATTTGAAAATGAAGAAATTAAGACAACCATAAATATTATAGTTGTAATTTTACAGTTGTACTGTAAAATAAAATAATAATTATTATTATTTTCTTATATACTATTTTTAACCGTAAAATATTACATTCATAATATATTACAGTTTACAATGTAAATATTACAATAGGAATATTTCATATTACTTATTCCTTTATAGTGATAAAGATTATTCTTTATTATTATTATTATTAGCAGTAGTAGTAGTATATTATAGTCATTGATATAATTACAAAATATGGGGCCCTACAAACAAGTACAGCAAACCTGGAGCTTTTGTTTTTAAAGAAATTGTGCAGCCCTGCAATTTTTAGATCACCTTTTAAACCTCTTTTTTTGCTTTTTTTTCCCACTCAGTGGTGCCTGCATTAGTTGACCGTTTGGGTGATGCGAAGGATCAGGTTCGAGAACAGGCACAAGCACTCATTTTGAAGCTGATGGTGCAGACGGCAACACCCATGGTGAGCTAACTGTACAGCGAATGGGCAGTTCAGTTTGAAATGATCATCACACCCATTCATACTGACAAAAAAATCATAATGCTGCTGTCTAGATTTTTTTTGTGTATGTGAGCTGCTGGGTGAATAGATTTGATCCTTTTTGCTAGTTACTACTGCCAGTGATTCTTGATTTACTTCATAGCTCATTGTCTCTTTCTCTCGCTGCTTTTGCAGTAATGGATATGTGATGAACCAGTTACACTGTTTCTTTTCCTCTGTCTCTCTGTGTAGTATGTTTGGGAGAGGCTGTTTTCTGGCTTCAAACACAAAAACTTCCGCAGTAGAGAGGGACTCTGTTTGTGCTTGGTTGCCACTCTAAATGCGTAAGTCCTTCATGCAATCCCATCCATTCTCACTTTGTAAACAAACTCACATTTTGTACTGAAAGTCTTGTCCAACAGGGGGCGCTGGTCTTCCATATCACAGTATTTTGACGCAATCACATGCCGGGTTTATCACCAACAGGAGTGATTTCTGTTAGTTCATCATCTCAGACGTTGCAACTTGTTTTGACATCTAAATTCACTGATATTTAGATATAATCTTCAGACATTCACACATACAGGTTCCCTGTCTGTCACACATTGTAAACAAACTCGGCCCACTGAGGTAATCCTCTTACCTGCCTGTATCGATACCAGGAAGGTCAGATTAACAGACATTCTCATTGAAGCACTACTTAAACACTCATATACAAACAAAACTAGTTTCTCAGTAACATTACTCCTCACTGTTGACACAAAAGAGCGTTCACATAATCCAAAAAGCATTAGACTACATTATTATAATAATAAGATGTTATGTACAATATAGTTTGCTTTAATTACAAAGCAGATTTGAAATTGCAGTTGTTTTGGTTTTGTATTACATTATGGGGTAGTTCAGCCTGAAATGAAAAATTCTGTCATCTGTCAACAGGTTCATGTTGTTCCGAACCTGTTGGACTTATTTTGAAAAGTGTCTCGGTGTTTTTTTTTTTTATTTTGTCCAAATACTGAAAGTCAGTGGAGTCCAGTGCTCATTGTCAACAACTGAAACGTTCCTCAAAATACACATTTTTAAATGCAAAATAAGCTTATGTATCCAACTGTGTATATATACATGCATGGTAATTTGAATTTGCTGTGAACTGTTTCTTTGTTTCTCTCTCTCTCTCTCTCTCTCTCTCTCTTAGTTACGGTGCTCAGCCCTTAAGTTTGAGTAAATTTGTTCCACATCTCTGTTCGCTAACAGGAGACCAAAACCCCCAGGTATGAATCTGTGTCTGTGTATGTATGTAATGCTTGGAATGTGTGTGAAAAAGTCAAGCGAGTTGGATGCACTCTCTGTTTCTGTCCTTCATGTGTGTGAGGGGAGGCAGTCCGCACTAATGTTAGGTTTCTAGACATGTACAGCTGAGTTCAAGCTCCCGCTGGGCGAATGGGCCACTCACAGAGAACAGCATTAGATTTAGAGGTTGAGATGAGAGAAATGAGGCAGTGATCTTTTAGAGATTTGAAAAGTCAAATCTAGAAAAATGGAATGAAAAATCATTCCCAATCGTCCACTCTTTTTGAAAGAAATTAATATATTAAGTAAGGACACATTAAGTTGATCAAAAGTGACAGTAAAGACATCTCTAATGTTACAAAAGATTTCCATTTCAAATAAATGCTGTTAGTTTGAACTTTAAACAATGAGAATATGGAATATGAAATAATGGCTAATTAAAAATTCAGCTTTGCCGTCATAGGAATAAATTGTTAAAATATACGCTGTAAAAATTATTTTTCGAAGTTGTAAATTAAACAAAGAATATTGGAGTGTTTCATAAGAAAATACTATTTCAGTCTTTCTACTTAAAAAAATTAATGTTTAATTTAATGTTACTTATCATTTCTTTGAAACAATTTTCACTTAAATGTTGCTAGTAAATTTCATAAATAATTCCAAAGTAGATCCTACACCAAATTTTTTGTTAGTGTATTAAAATATAAAACAGTTATTTAAATTGTAATAAAATTTCCCAATATTACAGTTTTTACTGTGTTTTGGATCAAATAAACCAGCCTTGGTGTTCATAAGAGACTTATTTCAAAACCATTACAAAATATGCCAACCCCAAACATTTGAACAGTAGTGTATGTAAAAATTAGCATTCACATAGACGGCAATTTAATCGGTTGCTGTCACTCATGTCACCTGCTCTCATTGCAAATGAGTGAATTTTCAGTGTGACTGGGACTGTAATAGGATGGATCTGTAGTTGTGTTTCTTGGTTAAGAGTATGTTTTGTGTTCCACAGGTACGGGAGGCAGCTATGACAAGCCTAGTGGAGGTGTATCGGCATGTGGGAGAGAAAGTGAGAATAGACCTCAACAAAAGAGATCTACCATCTGCGCGGTTAGTGTGCTTTACTGTTAAATGCGCAAGCTTTCTACAAATCTTAGTTTTATCAATTTAATGACACTGTGCTAAGCCAACAAGCATCATTCCGTTTCAAATGCACTCACATGTTATATCCACACCACAGTTGTGTTGACAGTTTCAGGATTGGTATAATTACTCCATGGGTCAGTTTTAATGACTTCGAGCTACGAGATTGCTTGTGCGCATCTTGGGTGTATTGTGGGTGATTTATTATGAAGAACTGTATAAATAGCAGCACATTCACATAAATTGGACACACCTATATTTAAAGTCGTTTGCGTGTGGTAATTGTGTATATGTTAGGAGTGCTGCTCATTTGTGGCTCTTACAAAATACCAGCGATTTTAGGTATGACTAAAGGAGCCGTTCAACCAAAATGAAAATTTGCTAAAAAATTTACTCACTAAAGCCATCCAACATGTAGATATGTTTTTTTTTTATCAGAACAGATATCAGAAGCAATATTTAGCATTACATCACTTGCTCAGCAGTGGATCGTCTGCAGTGAATGGGTGCCTCCAGAAACATCACCATAATAATCCACATGACTTCAGTACATTAATTAACATCTTGTGAAGTGAAAAGCTGCACGTTTGTAAGAAACAAATATATCAAGACTTTTTAAATTTAAACCATCGATTCTGGCCAAAATACTAGTCCTAATTAATGATAACACTACCTCCGGTAAAAAAAGTCCATCCCCTGTTGTGCTCTCCCTTCAAAATAGATATTTGTAGATAATGGTTTAGATCGGGGTTGCTTTGTTTTTGGACACTTGTGAATGGTGCTTTATCTGTTTAGATTACTTTCCTGTATCAGGAGATATGACTTTTTCACTGAAGAAAGCAATATTATGGATAGAGGACTTGTATTTTAGCTGGAAGCAACTATTTGAAGTTAGGCCTTAATAGTGGATTTGTTTATTACAAACACACAGCTTTTTGCTTCACAAGATGTTAATTGAGGTACTGGAGTCATTTAGTTTACTTGTGGATTATTGTGATGTTTTTATCAGCTGTTTAAACTCTCATTCTGGCACCCATTCACTGCAGAGGATCCATTGGTGAGCAAGTAATGTAATGCTGAATTTCTCAAAATCTTTTCTGATGAAGAAACAAACTCATCAACATCTTGGATGGCTTGAGGGTTTTCAGCAAATGTTAATTTTTGGTGCGAACTGTTTCTTTAAATATAACAGCATAAGATATGTATGTAGTGTATAGCCTATTTATTTTTTGTGTGTATTTTATCAAATTTGAAATATTTTGGAACAATTGCAAAACAAAATTGATTTCACTCGAATCAACAAATCAAAAACAAAACAACGTTATTTACACTTTTTAATTATTGTGACATTGATCTAGGCTATATCAAAAATAATTTCGAGCGTCAAATCTTTTAATCTTTAATTTGCACAAACCGTTACTATCATGTAATAAATTCACTTTGCAAGTGAAATTTGAATTGATACTGGACTGCATTTTAATATATATATATACATCTTCACTAGACTACATTAATAGATTAGTGTGGACATTTTTGTGTTTGCAAAGAAGTTTGCATGTTTTTATTCACAAAAGCTTTTTGTAAATCAGAACCTATGAACATATTAATTATCTTTCCACGCAGAAGCCCTTGGATGGATTACTTGACAATTTTCTCTTGAGATCAATAAAAATCCAAAGAGCACTGAATTATATTATTACACAACTCTATTTATTAGTCTGTCATTGCAGTTCTATTGAAAATTTCTGGACATTCAAAGGAGGTTATTTGAAATCTTTGTGATACGTGTACTGTATACATTCCAAGAAATTAACTCATGGGTTTCCTGTTATAGAATGATGACAGTCTATTTACATTGTGTTTAAAAGGATTCCTTGTAATCTGATAAAATCTTGCAGGCTGACATCAGTGTGTGCTGTTGATAAATTGAGTTTTTGAAGACTGTCTAATACTCCTGCATTCCTCTCTGTCTGATGTAAGATCCTTAAGGCGCTTGGACAGACTCCATTGGCTGCATCTTGAACATTTCACAATCAGTTTTCTAATGCCAGTGGATGATGCTGAATCAAGTTTTTTTTTTTTCTGTACATAATGGATTCATTTATGGAGGAATCTATGTTGTTGTGTGTTTTTTCCTCTTATGGTTTCATGGTCTTAGATTTTGGTACTGTTGCACTATATTAATTTTCCCAGGAATCAGATTTAAAGTTCAGAATGATTCATGTTTTGTGTAGTCCAGATGTTTCAATACAAACTGAACTATATAGGGCCTGGTCCGGAATGACCCACATGTTCCACCTGGTTTCCATAGCTGTGGCATGATGTGTCAGATTGTCTGGTGTGTGACACGGTTATGACTCTGACTCTGCAGGCTTCTGGAGGAGATGTAGAAGCATAAGAGAGAGTGGAGGTAGGAGGGTGCGAAGCCCGTGGCAGTTCTGTAGGCAAGCACCAATGTCTTGAACTTGATGCGAGCCGCAACTGGAAGCCAGTGCAGAGAGATGAGAAGTGGTGTGACATGGACTCTCTTGGGCTTATTGAAAACAAGACGTGCTGCTGCATTCTGAATAATTTGCAGAGGTCTGATTGCACATGTTGGAAGTCCATCCAGAAGAGCATTGCAATAGTCCAACCTAGAAATGACAAGGGCCTGGACGAGAAGCTGTGTTGCATGCTCTGTTAGGAAGGGTCTGATTTTCCTGATGTTGTGTAATGCAAACCTGCATGATCGTGCTGTTTTTGCAATGTGATCTTTAAAGGTCAGCTGATCATCAAGGATCACCTCAAGATTCCTGGCCAAACTCGATGGGATTATCGTTGATGAGCCCAGTTGGATGGTAAACTGGTGCTGTACTGATGGGGTGACTGGGAAGATGAGACATTCTGTCTTTGCCAGGTTGAGCTGCAGGTGATGCTCTTTCATCCATGGCGAGATGTCCATCAGGCAGTCTGAGATCTGAGCAGGTACCGTTGAATCATCTGGTTCAAATGAGAGGTAGAGCTGCATGTCATCAGCATAGCAATGCCTAAGAGACTAAGAGCTGACTGAGTAGCAAAGATTGGAATAAAGTCAGCTTTGTTGACAGCTGACTGACAATTCCAGAGGCCCATAGAAGAAGTGTGGATAGGACACAGGTTAGCCTGATTGCGCCATGTCCTGCGTGTTGTGTAAGAGTGTTACCTTTGAGAGACAAGAGGAATATAATGGAAACACATGTTGAAAGTGTTGGAGACAGGAAAGGAAAGTAAGTAGAATAAAAGAAAGATGCTACTTTGCGTTGTCGGTGTCGCGCAAATTAACAGGTAGCAAAAAGTATTTTTAGATTCTAATTACAGCTAATGGCAAACAACATGCACAATCAGCATAAAGTTTTAAATAAAATAAGCAGTAAGCTAATTAATCCTCCCACTAGCAGATATGTATTCTAAAGGCGGTTGCACACCGGACGAGAAGTGCAGTGTCGTGTCGCGCCATGTCTTTTTAAAATTTGAACACATTATTTTCTATGAGTGTACACGCACCGGCGGCACTGTTCGGCGTCTGTCCGTGGTGCCTAGCTACTTCGTGTTGTACTTGTTGTACGAATTGTTCTAGATGTAGTGCGACGTGGCACTGTGCTTCTCTTTCGGTGTGCGACCGCCTTAAACGACAGAAACCGAAAACTGGTATTAAGCAAAACTTTTACGCTGAAATTCTGAAATTAGTGTATTTTTATAAATAAAAAAAAATGATATACAGTGGGTACGGAAAGTATTCAGTATATATATATATATATATATATATATATATAGACACACACAAATATATTTTATATTTTGTTAATATTTATTAAAAAATAGTTTATATGTGCACAAATATATTTTGTATCTATTTAGCAATATATTTAAAAAAATGTAAAAATTTAAATAAAATCAATGCCGTTACAACTTTAAAAAGTCATTTTAAATCTAAAAATTATCCTTAAGTTCTTCTGTAGAGCTACTTTATAGGTGAATCAAATTTGTTTATAATTTATATATTTTGCAACATTGACACTATTGCTGAATTAATTTGAATCAGCAATTGAACTGACTGAATAATGACACTGTTGTCTTCAGTAGAGCTGCTTTACAGCAGAATTTGCCTCATATTTAAGAACTATATTAAAGAAAGGTGACTTGAATATTTGGGCTATGTGATATATTAGTATCTTTATCTTTCATTTTAAAAAAAATCATTATTTAGTTAAATTAGTATAGAATTTTAAACTCGTTATTTAGCGTTTATCGACAAGGAAAAAGATTTTTTACTGCTCATAATATCAGCCAGAATTTTATTATCAGTGGATCCCTTTTAAATATCCAATTCTGAACAATATATATGCAATATTGATTTAAAAAAAAATCTAATACCATCCAATAACAAATACTGTATAACAAATATACAGGATTTAGTAGAGAGTACTTGAGTTCACACTTTCTTTCTGCATATATAATTTTGTGAGGGTTCGATGTTGTTTGTTTCTTACACTTTGCCTTTGGAATCCTGTTGCATCACATCACATTGATATGATGTGATGTGATCCCCCACACTCGAGGGTGGGCACACAAGCCGAAAATCACTCTAAGCTACTGTACATACAAATTCTGTAATTCAGTGTCTGCGCTGCCCTCATCTGACCAAGAGATAATGGCTACAAGAAAGGACATGCATATTGTTGACATGGATACGGTTTGAAAGGACAGGACCGCGAGCTTGGGGTCGTGTCAGTCAAAACAGGAAGGAAAGAGACCGAAAGGGCAATCTGAACCGACTGAACCAAGGCAAGACGCGGGGGGCAGCAGTGAGGAGAGGGGGAATGTGATCAGTGCTTAAGTGTGTGTGTTTGTGTGTGCCCGTGTCTGGAAGGGGGAGGGGTGGGAGCCCTGTCTCTGAGCTCCACAGCTTTAGCCCCTCCCACTGGTGTGTGTTCCAGACAGGAGGTTATGTAAAGGGGAATAGAATCCTTGCGCTGTCTATCTCTCACACACACACACATATACACACACCGGTGGGCAGTTTCTTAGTTTTCCGTGGCGCACACGCAGACACACGGCAGTCGAGTCTTTTCAGCGCTCCTCGGCCACATATGAAGGGCAGTATGTCTGAGCAGGTGGGTGGGACCTCGCATGCCGTCCCTCTGTACCCTTTTCTCTTTCTTCCTCTCGTCGCATGTTCTCTCTTTCTTCTCGTTCTTGGCTGTTTATTCACTTTCTCTCTGTCTCGTTGCTTTTTAGCCTCTTGTGTCATCCGCAGCTGCACCATTTTGAATAGAAAGAGCAGAGATCCTAAATCGGGTGCGTTAATGGGGATTGATGATCTCTGTGTGTGTGTGTGTGTGTGTGTGTGTGTGTGTGTATATAAACACGCCTGATTCGTCTTCACTGCAAACACTGCGTTAAGTACACATGCAACATTTCACATGTGGCCTTGAATGTGCATTTACATGCATATTGCATGTGAGAATGTGAGCGTGTGCACATTATTGTATGTGTATATTATATATTAGTTCATGGTTGTCTGTGTGATGGTCTGCTGGTCTAGCACACTTACGAAATATCATTCAGTCTCGTGCAGGGTTTAAGCATCATTCTTGACATTTTGTAGCTGCACTTTAGTATTCGATCTGCTATACATTGGGCCAGTGAGGGACAGTAATTGGGCTGCGGTGTCTTGTTAATTGTTCGTTGCGCTGAAAATAGTCTTGGCCGACACTTCAAGGATAGTAATTAAGCTATGACTTTTAAGTGCACACTGTAGATGTGCAGCGTTTTAAATTTGGTATTTTTTTGTAATGCACTCATTTGTTACAGTGGTTATCACTGTGCTAGTGGTTCATCCGTGTGGTATTAGGTTAGCCTTTGCATCTTAATTGCCTTTAATACATATCTTAATGGCTTAAACATTTTTCAAGCTTGAAGGAAAAAAGTCAATTAAAGGCTGTTAAAGCTACTTAGCATAACATTTTCTGTGAGTGACGTTAGGTGGGCTCCGCATGAATGTGTAGAACGGCAAACTTGTCTGTATCCGTTTTAAACAGAAGCCGCATTATTGTGATGGACAGATTAAGGCCTTTGGTGCAGTTGCCACAGTTTTATTCTTTTTGAAGTGTGCAAGATGTGTTCCTTCAGAAAGCCTTTTAGTTGTTCAGTGCAAGAGAAAGAAATACATTTATTGAATTGCCATTGCACTATATCATCCTATTAGGGTGGGCTATATTACAAAAAAGAAAAGAAATCATTTTTTAAACTTTTTATTGATATTCAGTATGTATACTACCGTTCAAAAGTTTGTGGTTAGAAAGACTTTTTCAAATGATTTTTGAGTGTCTTATGCTCATTCAGGCTGCATCATGTTTGGTCAAAAATACAGTAGGAAAAAAAAAAGAAATATTATAATTTAAAATATTTTTCTGTTTCAGTATATTTTAAAATATAATTTATTCTGGTGGTGATCCTGCAGAAATCATTCTAATATGCTGATTTGGTGCTCAAGAAACATTTCTTATGAGTGTTGAAAATAGTTGTGCTGCTTAATATTTTTGTGGAAATAGTATTCTTTGATGAATAGAAAGTTCAAAAGATCAACATTTATTTGGAAAATAAATATTTTGTAACAATCTCTTTACTGTCACATTTAATAAATGTAATGCATCCTTGCTGAAAAAAATATTAATTTCTTTAAAAAAAAAATCCTGGTGACCCCAAAGTTTTGAACTATAGTGAATCAGAGAAACCATCATTTCAACCAAGTATTTTTTTTTTATCCATGCTTGGTAATAAAAGTAATATTTATCTATATTTTTTTTCTCACTAAAACATTTTAATTCATGAGTGATGCCATGATTGTATCTTTAAATCTGAATTTTAAATTGATTATTTGAAGCTGACAATTGGAACTGATTCACAAAATTCACTGAACTAAAACATTTTTCTTAATGCCTGCATACGTGTAAGACAAGAAAGGGTTGTGATGCAAAATAAAAAGCATGTTAAAATCATAATATTCACTGTTGCTTAATTGTATATCGCCAGCAAAATCATTGTGTATATTTGATATTGCCCAACTTTACACTTCATAATGCCTTAGTTTGTGATTGTTTTCTTGCTTAAGATGGCAAAATTATGTCCAAAATATTCACATTAAAATTATGTGCTGTTTATTGAGTGTGTATAGTTTTAATATTAATCTCAAACCGTTACTGTTCTGTGTGTTTCAGGTTACAGAACATTTTGAGCCGTTTTGATGAAGTACTGAATTCGGGGAACATGGCTCTCAGCCTGAGTCAAGGTAAGTTAGCTTTAACTTGTTTGTTAACTAGCTAAATCCTTTTTGCAACACTTGTCTCCACTGGCTTCAGTTACAATGCTAATATTAGTTTTGTCAGTGTCTTTGACCACAGTACTGTACCTTTGACATCTGAGCCCCAGCTTTAACCGGAATGCTACTTTCCTCTAAATGCATAATCATCATGTTTTTCATTAGCATTACTAGAGGGTGAACATCAACAAATCATTGTGTACGTCTAAATGCTGGGTTTCTGTGTGCGCTTCAGTCTCCAGTGAGTCCGATTTAACGTGAGTGCTGGGATCTAAATAGGGGAGATGGTGTCAGACTTCCACAGCCTTGGAAATCTCCATGATGTGTTTGGCATATGTCACATGTTGGAAGAGCTGGATCTCCAGGCGGATGACACTGTGCTCTTTTCATTCGGCTCACATTTGGTTGTGGTGTAGAGTTGTTGTGGCATAGTAATGTGTTTTACAGTGACTTAACAAGCTATACCGTGGTTGCAGCTGTTGACTTTATGGGGGTAAACATGTGTTTATGTGTTTATGGGTTCAGTAATATATTTGACTTGAGTGGAGGGATATGTAGGATTTCAGATTAGCGAACGATCAACATGAGGTTTTTAGAGAACAGTTCTTGCTCGAAATGCACAATACTTGTACCATATTGAATATTAGAGGTTTATATATTTAATTGTGCATGCTCATTTCCCCTATTTTTTTGTTTACTGTTGAAAACTTGTATTAATTTTAAAGGGGTCATATGATGCAATTTCAAATTTTCCTTTCTCTTTGGAGTGTTACAAGCTGTTCGAGTATAGATAAGATCCCTAAAGTTGCAAAGACTAAAGTCTCAAACCCAAAGAGATATTCTTTATAAAAGTTAAGACTTGTCCACGCCCTCCTAAAACGGCTCGTTCTAACACGGCACCACATGTCTACGTCACTGTGTGGGAAGATTTGCATAACACCGCCCAAATGTTCACGCAAAGAAAGAAGGTGTAACTTTTATTCTCGCTGTA
>NW_015544192.1:1983166-2017876 GCF_001515605.1 Sinocyclocheilus anshuiensis | reverse complement strand
AGTAGACTACAATGCTGGCTGTTCTGACTCACAGACTGTAAGTATGTTTTTTATATTTAAAGAATTTGCCACTGATGATTCAAATGCGAGTTTTGAGCAGAGTAGAGTAGCGCTTGTTGTTTGTCATTTCTCCGATCACAAATGCAGACATGGTTTTATGTTTACGCTGTGCGATATGCAACGCAACGCATAAAAAGACAGTATAAGTCATAATCAGTAATTATGTCCCCACTGGATGCAACAAATGCCTCGTTTGTAATAGGTTTTATTGGTTTTGTCTCAACCGCATCACAGTATGGTAGGGGCGTAACATTTCCGACACATGCTTGAGGTATTCGGCCAATCACAACGCACTGGATAGCTGGCCAATCAGAGCACACCTCGCTTTTCAGACCGATGAGCTTTGTAAAAATTGACGCGTTTCAGAAAGGCGGGGCATAGAGGAGAAACAATAATGTACAGTATGTGGAAAATAATGTGTTTTTTGAACCTTAAACCGCATAAACACATTTCATTACACCAAATACACAAAATAATGTTCTTTTTAGCAACATCATATGACCCCTTTAATCTGAATTATTTAACAGTGGAAAATCATTCAAAATAATTTATTAAGTTCATACTGTTCATTATAATGTCACTTGTAATCTTCACAAGATTAATTGTAGTTAAGTGTTTTATCTTTCATTTATTTAAAAGTAATATTAATAGAAAAATAAAATATGTAAAAAAAAAAGTTTTTTTTTTGACATAAGTTATAAAACTGTCAAATATTTATTGTTTTTTTATCAGCTTATCAGTATTAAAATAATTTATAATTAAAGTAATTTATTAATTAACAATAAAAGTAATTTATAAAATTTTAATATACTGTATATGGTTGCTCCGACCTTGTTAACATATGGTTGCTCTGACCTTGAATACTGGCTACATAGTTTAACAGTATAATCACTAAGTATATGCAGTGGTTTAATCCTGGTTCATGCTTGTTCAAATACTTTTCCAGTCACCACTTCCTTTGCTTTGTGTTTTTGAATCAATTAGTTATATTGCTTGACCTTTGACATAAGTGAGTTTGGTTGGGGTGTTATTTATGACTGGAGGTCCTAACGACTCTTTGAGTTTGTTTATATCTCAACTTGAAGTAGCTACTACTAGTTAATAGAATGTTAATAAATGTTAATAGAACTCCAAACCAGACCCATTGCCTGTAATCTGGAAAACAGATTTAGGACTTTTCGTCTGCAGCTACAGGCCATTAAGTGGATAAAATCAGATTCCATTTCAACAATGTCTTCTCAAACTTATTATTGGTGAACTTCCAAAAGTGTTAAACTGATTGTTTTACTTGGCCATGTGCCTTGAGATGTATCTTGCCAGAATTCAGTATAAGAACAGGAAGGGGGTCGATTGCCATGCAGCCAGCTTCCTCACTAGTCATTTTTAAATTCGGCAGAAGACAAAGTAGACGACATTCAAAGAGTTTTTCCTACCCATTGGCTTTGCCAATGGAGCTGCTGTGAGGAGAGGGTAATAGAGAGAGAGCTGAGAGCTGTGCCTGTCACGGCATTACTCTGACACAGCGTGACAGAGAGAGAGAGAAGGACGAGAGAAGGAGAGAGTGAAAGAGCTGCCTCTTCTTAGAAGCATTAAAGCCATGTCTGTGGGTGACGATGGAGATGGTGAGTGCGTTTATATATTAAGTAGTATAGTTGTGTTGTTTGTGTACATGAGGTTTACGGTATGCATTATGCTCTGTTTATTTGAATCTGATGCAAGTAATGGGGACAATGCAGAGTTATTGTCCAGAAAATAATCTCTCCTATTGGTAATCTGCATCTCTTTCAATTTATAATTTGCACTTCCGTTAAAATGAGTGTACCTACTTGTCCTTAACGTCTAAACAATGGAGTTTAATCAGAATATATTGCATTATATATCTCTCTTTGATATACTAGTTATATTGGTTTATGTGTCAGTGGGTTTTGTCCCTAGGGAGTTCAAGTGTGACCCGCTTTCTAGGGCATTTCGTTGCTCCGGCTACCCATTATTAGACTCTTCAGTTCTTGCCCTGTAAATTGAAGTACAGCAACTATGAGATGCTGTGTGTCCGTTGACTATAAACGAAGCGTTAATGCTTTTGAGTACTTGTGTTCGATATTGTTTTGAGTTTTGTTGGACTTATTGCACAAGCTGCTCTCTGGCTGTTCTTTTTTCAGTGTAAATGGCTTCGTTTCCTTCTCTCCGTAATCCTGATAACCAGATTAAATAGCTAGTTAAGTTACGGATTGACCAGTGAGGACTTGGACATCAACACTCAATCACCCACCCTCCAATAAGCAATATGTGTCAATGGCAGTTAGACTGACAGTATGTGTTTTTCCAGGTCAGTTTTGAGTGAGAAATGCGTCACATACTAGTGTGTAGTCAATTGATTTTATTTTTAAATGACCACTGTTGTGTTCCATATTCCTATTCTTCATAACTGGCAATATGTTGGTAATGTGTTATTATATCGATAACTGTGTCACATTAACAATATTACAATTCTTTTATTAAGAATTTATACATTGCAATCATTTCCTTCCTAGAATGATGCTTTGTAAAATTTAATCTTAATTTTTTCGTGTATATAGCATTCAAATTTTGGTCGAATATAAATAATTGAATGTGCGTTGACTTACAACTGCAGAACATTTCAGTGATGTCCCACAGACTTGATTGCATGATGGGCAGTCTTTTCGCCAAAATACTGTAAGAAATAGAAACTGTAAGTTTGGAAACTGTTTTAGGTAAAATATTGCTTTGAAAAACACTTATTTTTTAAAAATATTTCCCCCATTCCTACTACTAATCATGTATATTATTATCTAAGAAAAAAATGAAAAATATAAAAGTTGCTTTTCTGATTTCAGCTGGCCATTTTGGGCACACCAAATTTTAAACCTATGTAAATTTAGCCTTTAATTCTTCTTCTTATTAATAATAATAATAATAATAATAATTATTATAATAAAAAAAATTAAAACACTCCAGAATTCAGCCATTTTTGGCAGACCAAAATTCAAACCAATGTGATTCATCCTTATTATCATTATTATTATTAAAAGATGAAAAATATAAAAGATATGTTTTTTTTTTTTGTTTGTTTTTTCAGCTAACCATTTTTGGCAGACTAAAATTCAAGCCAACGTGATTCAGTCTTTTTTATTTTTTAATCTCTCAAAACCACTGATGCGGGCTGCTCTTGTTGTCATGGCAACAGCCTTTTTAGAGCGGCCAGCTCTCTCTCTGTCTTGCTCCTTCCTTGTCTTTTCTCCCTTTTACCTCTGTTTCCCTTCAGCATGTCCCCACTTTTTCCTCTCTCTCTCGCATCCTGTTGCTGTTTTGTTCCTTTTGGCTTGTATCAGTCTCGCTTGATCTTGCTCTCATTGGCCCGTCCTTGTTGGATTGTTGTTCACGCCCTCCCGTCTGAACAAAGAGTGGGTTATGCTACTATGCTAATAATGCTAAACACATAGGCTGGCACACAGAGCCCTTTCAGCCCAGCTAGTGGGGTCAGCATCCATAATGTGTCAGTGTAGTCAGCCTTTGGCTTAGTAACGGGGTCACAATGCAGATTGCCCACACACACACACACACACAGACTTTAATATCCAAAGACCACATCTGAGCTGTAGGGGTGTGGCCTTCGTTCTCATCTATATTTACACATTTTATTCATCCACAATTCCCCTGTGTGTGTGTTTGACCATGAATGTTCGTTTAAACAAAGATGATCTTGCAGCATCATGATGCTAAATAGCTTAGCTTGAGCTCCAGACAAAACAAACCTCATTGACATGCAAGAAGCATCCTCAAATCTCAAAGCTCACTGGCTGGTTAAAGATGATGTCATCACTCTCCTGATTGGCTCTTCGGGTGCTGGGAAGGATGAGGGACAGTGCAGAGCAAAGTGCGAGGGAGTGATGGAGGAGACGAGGGGGGATGGAGCGAGAGAGTAATTGAGAGGGAAGATGCCGTGCAGCTTTTGGGTGGTGGTTTCTGTGAACCGTGCTACGTGCCTTGCTGATCCGTCTCGGGATATTTCGGCACCGTGAGAACCGCTGTCATGTGAGCGGCAGCTTGGGCGTTCCCTCGGATACGAGAGAGAGCCACGCCCGCCTTCAGGCATGAGGCGCCTCATCTGCAAACGCATCTGTGACTGTGGGTGTCTTCTCGAGGTGTTTGAAATGTTTCTGGTGTTTCAAATGAATGTTGATGTCAGAATCAGTGAAGATATAGGGTGTTGCCCAGGTGCCGTGGAGATTTGGGGCGTTTTTAATAGCGGGTAGATGAAACAAAAGACTGTGTGTGTTCTTCTAGCCTTGCTTTTTACTGGATGTGCCCAATCTGGTCTTGTGTGTGGGTGGCTTTGTGGAATCTTTGAGTTGTGCAGTCATTGCTCTTTGTTTGTGAATGTGTTCGAGTGATTTATGTTACCTATACTTCCTGTTTTTGCTGTTCAGTAATTGATGGGCCTCTATTCGGTTCTTGTTCTGGGCTGGTCATTGATTACTTAAGATGATATTGTGGTTGGGAGGAATTCAGACCTGTTCTTGCCTTACTTGATGATATAATCCAAAGACCTATTGGGTTTCAGTGGGAATCGATTTGTTTATTGATATATTCTGATAGGTTTCCTTCCTTTTGTTCATTATTATTGACTCAGCTACACTGGAATGAGAATATGAGACTGTTGGTACAAAAATAAGTTGAATTTGCTTATCATTGTGCAGTAAGTCTATTTTGGAACAAAATTTGAGGCACTTGACCTCAGCTGGTCTATTTATATGCTACCTTCATGTTCAGACTTTGATAACCGATTGATTCATGCACTCATTGCTTTTCTCAGATCGTAGTTTTGATGATGATGACTCTGTGGACGGAAGCAGGCCGTCATCGGCTCAGGCTGCGTTTAAAGTGCCCAAAGTACCCAAGAAACCTGGAGACTCTGCCAGCAGTTCCAGACGACCCAGTGCCACTGGAGCTGCCAAGACAGGTGAGACAAGTGTGAGATTGCATTTACATATCCTAGGGTGCTGAACAGTTCAGTCTTTAGCCTTAATGTTGTTTTTTTATGTACGTTATCTGGATAAAATAAACACATGCTGTGCATTTTAAAAAGTCAAAATTTAAAATGAAAATCAGTTAAATAATCACTATTGACAGATTAAATTATTCTGTGCTGTCAGGAAGAATGTTATGTAATGGTAACTATATATGGGTGGAAATGAAATGGATGGAAATGAGTTAGAAAAAAGGGTTTATATTAAATAACCATGTGGTGATGCCTATTTTTAGACAATCCAGGAAAAAAAATACTTCACACATGAAAGGTACTTTGTACTTTGATTTTCTCTTCTTATTTGGAACACGATGGAGACAAACTAAAACATTACTCTTAACAAATTATTCAGTCTCGCATCAGTGCAAAAACAACTTCATATTACATAACAATGAGAACAAAGGACTAATATTATAAAATAGATTGTTCTAGTTTTAAATTCTAGTTTAATGAACCACGTTCAGAGCTGTTGTAACTAAGATAGTGGATCTACAGACTCCTCATCAGTTCACAATGGCAAGTTGTGATATGCTTGGCAGCCATGAATTTATTTAGCTTTGCATTATGGTTAATAACTTAATAGCCAGTTTTTCAATGTCTTGACTTGTTTGGGACACGTTCTGCTGCATTACTGTTTGTTTTTGCATTACATTTATATATGAAATATCTACTACAGTATAGAAAAAAAATCTACTGGCGTTAAATATCGCATGCGATTAATCGTGCAGCCCTATTGTAAAGTCATAAAAAGAATCTCTGTTATTGTATGATATTTATACACTCTAACCATCCAGTCCTACAAGCTTGAAGGAAAAGCTGCCGCAGAGATCAAATCATTGGTCATTAAACAAAACATTGACCATTAAAAAATGTGTCTTAAGAGAAAATAATGTGGGCTGAGTGTTTTGTTTGCTTTTTATTTCAATGCAGTTCATGGAATTTGTGTAGCCGTATGCACTGATGCTTTTACAAAACAAAAAGTTTGCACAAATCCCTTTTTTTGGTTTCTATCAGCAGTTCACAATGAATTGACATTTTTGCTGAGGCTCATTACCGAGCTTTCAATTTCAAAAGGTCCACCCAAAATGCATTGATATGGGGTTTCATGAAGGCTGATTGACAGCTCACTGATGCTGATGTGTTTATCAGACTGTTTGGGTCTCCCTCCTGTGTGGCAGATCTTACAGGCCAAACCCCCTCTGGCCTTCATGATTGATCATTCAATTACATCCGGATAGGAAGACAAGACAGGAAGTCCATTAGGACTAAGAGCTGTTAATGTGTAGGATCATTTTCTTCCCTCAGATAAGAAATTAACAGTCTCTGTAATAGTTTTGCAAAGCGCTATTTCACTGCATTTGGTGTACAGATTTTAAAAAATATATATAAATACACACTCACATGTGTATAAATAAGTAACTCCCTCCCCCCACAGAGAACACCCTCCTGTTTGACTAGCAATACAACAGTTGCCATAGGAACCCCTCATTGTGCTCAGTTTCTATGGCAACGGCTGCAACTGTCAGTTGTCTTCTAGAGTGACTGAGATTAAAAATGTCTCAAACAGTGTCAGACAGATTCACGTGCCCTTCATAAACCTCATAGCTGTCTCGAGTTTGTTTGAATGGAAGTCAATCATGTGTTTTGCAGGTGTCTCTAAGGAGGTGGCAGGAGCTGTGGATGAGGAGGATTTCATCAAAGCATTCACAGACGTCCCCACGGTTCAGGTGAGACACACTTGCGTATAAATGAGAGAGGTGTTACTCGGTTCCCTCAGAACCTAGTTACAAATCCACCCGTGGCTTTCATAACGTTCACGTTTGATCAAAGGCTTGGAATCATTTGATCTAAAACTAGTGTCTCTCTGTACGTCTCTCTCGTTACATAGATCTACTCCACACGAGACCTGGAGAATAATCTGAACAAGATCCGTGAGGTTCTGTCTGATGATAAACACGACTGGGACCATAGAACAAGCGCGGTGAGTACAACATACACAATTTAAGCATTCATGCAGGTAATCGCAACAGTGACCAAAGTAATATCAAAGATGGTGACGCCCATAAAACTGAAAGTCTTGTCACTTTCTGACATGACAAGAGTCCAATTGAGCCGCAAGTCAAATCTTCATTAACTGGCAGCAGCTTTTATATTTGGGTGGAGAGCAAAACTTTTGAGTCGTGTGTAGAACACAAAACTGTAATGTTAGCATGTAGAACACGGGAGCGGCTCCGGTGGAGACTGGATCTAAAACATTCAGATGACACACAGCTCGTTTCTCCGTCACTGCAGTTACTGAAACCACACATGAAAACACGCAACACACAGTAAACAGCAGCAGAGCGGCTCTCTCTCGCACGGTATGACGTGACAGACAACCAGTTGTCCAGTGCTGTTCCGTTCACACAGCGCGGGTTTTCCAAAAATGCAGTTGTCATGCCTGAAAATAACCGTACTGTGTGTGAACGTAACCGTATTAAGGACTCAAATACAGGACTGACAACCGTATTCTGCTGCTGTGTGAACGTGGCCACAGTTACACCTAGTAGTGTGGATACAGCATCACGCCAAACCACATTTGCAGTTACTAATGCCATGGTTTAAAAAATTTGCTTTTTATAGTTATCCTTTATGAATTGATCAGTTTAACTAATATGACAGTTACCGAGATAAAGGAAGTCAGTTTGACTGGTCATGTGATCTCAACATGGTGGCCCACGTGAGAGGACCTGCTCTATGTGAAATAAAACTGTTTTCATTTAGGTTACTGATTTGACTGGAGTCTCCATCTATGTTTTATTGATTTCTTTTTATTTAAAAGTTTTTAATGAGGAAAGAGTAAACAATTCTTCACTCAAAATTTTTCTGCTCTCTTTAACATCGCGATGAACTGGAAGTAGTGACAGATCTTTTCTTCCGTATTGTGATGCACATCCAAGTGTAATGGATTATTACAAAAAATGTAGGATGGAGACTTGGTTCTATTCAGTGGTTGTTGATTGGATTTTGAGATGTTGCCATTGCACTCAAAAATTAATGCAAGCTTGTAGTGAATTGTGGAGGGGCTGGGTTTAAGTGGACTAAATGATTGGAGAGGTTCTGTATGCATTACTAGAAGTTTATGAAATTTTGATAAATCATTACTAGGCCAAAAAAAAAAAAGAGAAATATATGCATGGATGAATTGTTCACAATAAGATCTATAATATGCAATTACAAAATAGGGTAAATTTTGGTTTCAAGCAGACTTAAGCACATCGACATTATGTCTCCATATTCCATTTACAAGTAGCTGAATTTGTTTCCCGAACAAATATTTGTTGAAATGTGGTGGTATTAGTGTTTCCCATGAGAATGTCAAAGTTCAAGAGGTGATGATTGGGATGCACCAGACCTAGAGTTTTCTTTGTGACCATATATGGTTTGTTTACACTTCATGTTTTAAACCTCTATTCAACATTTTATGGAAATGTAAGGAGTTTCCTGGCTTTTGTGTAGTTTTGCTTCTGCATTTCCATTCATTTGTGACAAACCCTCTTTGATGTGGTCTTGTTCCTTCTCTCTCTCACTCCACAGCTAAAGAAAGTCCGATCTCTGCTGGTTGCCGGGGCAGCAGACTATGATTGTTTCTTCCAGCACCTGCGTCTGTTGGATGGCGCATTTAAGCTGTCGGCAAAAGACCTGCGTTCCCAGGTGGTGCGGGAGGCTTGCATCACGGTGGCGTGAGTGTCTAATTGACATCTTAAACAATGTGAACTCGAGTCTCTGGCACTAGAACATTTTATGTGCATAGTATGCAGATTATTGAGATCTGTTTTCCATCAGCCACTTAATTAAGTGCTGGAGACAAGGAGGTGACAAGCTTTTAGAGCAAAGCAATTCCCATTTCCAGTCAAATGATTTTTGATTTGTGTGTTCTTGCAGTTGCTTTTTGTTCATTGTAAAGAACACCAATTTATTGTGTCATTATGTTGGTGTCTTTGCAGGCATCTTTCCACGCTATTAGGGAATAAGTTTGATCATGGTGCAGAGGCCATTGTTCCAGTGCTCTTCAATCTTATCCCTAACTGTGCCAAAGTGATGTCCACATCTGGCACAGCAGCCATACGCATCATCATACGGGTGAGAAACCGTGGTCTGCGTGAGTTCATTGTGTCTGCACTGTGTCTGTGTGTGTGTGTTTGACTGTATGTTTTTGTATTTTCAGCACACTCATGTTCCACGTCTAATTCCTCTCATCACTAGTAACTGCACGACAAAGTCTGTGGCCGTCCGGAGGTGAGATGTTAAAACTACTTCAACACACTATAGCTGGGATAAAACGGAGGGCGAGCGATTGGATTTACTTTTTTTAATTGACTTTTGTCTGTGTGTAAACCCTGACACGTTTTTCCCAGGATTCTTTGATGAATTCGAAAGCTCAAAAGAACAGCATTTTTTTTTAATAATGTAAAAAACTTAACTGGCACTTTTGATCTTTTCTTTAATGCAAGAAGTAAAACCTGAATGAATATTCATGAAAAATCAAGAATGATCAAAACTTTAATAATTTTTTTCCCCAGTGATTGTTTCTCACTACTAGCTTAAATAATTTTTTCTATGTACGAATATTACAGTACATAATAATATAGAGCAACAATTATTATTTTTTCTCTTTTTACTAAACATTTTACAACATGTCCCCATATAAGATAAACAAACAAATAACTAAAGCAGTGTTCAACCCTTTTAATTGAAATGGGCAGTTTGAAAGAACTGATTAATGGAAATGAGTCCAACGTCCCAACTCTTTTGCTAATGAAGATTCATACTTTCGAGTCAGGAATCTAGTCTGCTGGTGCAGTCTTTAAGAGATGTAACTGGCTAAATAAAAAGCACATTATGATGTTGTTTAATTTTAAGATTAAGATTTCCAACAAATTAATATTGCAGTCTTTATAAATATATTGAATTTATCTCCCAGCCCTCCTGAGCCCTTGCCAAGTTTACAGACCTGTGTGAGCACATTCATTGCTGAATTCTCTTTCTTCCTCTCTCTGTCTGTCAGGCGCTGTTATGAGTTCTTGGATCTTCTGCTGCAGGAATGGCAGACTCACTCTCTGGAGAGGTACCACTTCAGCGCAGACTAAACTACAGCTGCCTTGCCTACTGGTGTTGAAAGGCCAAAACTGCACCATATAACTGCTCTTTCCTCTGTGTCTCAGGCATGTGGCTGTGTTGATGGACAGTATTAAGAAGGGAATCAAAGATGCAGACTCAGAGGCTCGAGTGGAGGCCAGGAAGTGAGTGCCATCCTCAAATTACTTAATGTATTTTGTTGTTGTTTTTTTTTCTCTGATGTTGCTCTCTCTCAGGGCATACTGGGGGTTGCGGGCTCATTTCCCTGGGGAGGCGGAGTCTCTGTATAACTCATTAGAATCGTCCTATCAGAAGACACTTCAGTCGTATCTAAAGAGCTCTGGCAGTGTGGCGTCCCTGCCACAGTCGGATCGCTCGTCCTCCAGTTCGCAAGAAAGCCTTAAGTAAGAATATCTTACTCACCCTCATCTAACTACACCAGAGATCACCAGTAAACAGTGAATTTGAATAGGAGCTCTGTTTTTTCCCCTCTCTTTTTCACAGTCGGCCGCTGTCAAAGTGGTCAGCTGCTCCAGGCAGAGGTGAGATCCTTAGTGTGTGTGTGTGTGTACATGTCTTTGAATATGGGTAATTGATGCCTGTCATGTTCAGTGACTTTCTAAAAATGTATTTGTATATAAAAATGTTATTATTGAATTGAGGAAAAAGTCAAAGGTACAAGTATTCAATACATAAAAATTCTAAAGGAATTTTCAAAATATAAATGTGAATATATATATATGTTTACTTTTAGTTTCCACTTTTCATGCTTCATTTAAATAAATTTTGCTTACATATTTTGTTTGTGTGTTTGTTATTTTAGTGCCTGCCAGTTCAAAATCATCAGGATCTCCAGGCTCTTTGCAGCGTTCCCGCAGCGATGTGGATGTCAACGCAGCCGCCGGTGCTAAAGCCAGACACAGCGGACAGGCTGGAGTGGCGGGCCGAGTCACGACAGGCCTGGCCCCTGGATCATATGCATCTCTCGGTAGGAGCCAAATAAAGTTCATGCACAGTTTTACCAGGTTTTATTAACTCGTGAATATGATGCCTCTGATAAGGATGGTAAGATCATCTGCCGTTTGCTCATCCATTATTCTTCACCTTCTCTTTCCCCCTTCTATTGGCCTTCCTTTCTGCTCATGTAACTCATGCTTTCCTACTGTTTGTCTTTGAATCGTTCAGGATTTTTTGGGTGATTTATATATGTCTCTCATCTATATTGAATTATGCTTGGTAAACAGTTGTTTGCTTTTTGTTGTAGTTATTTCAGTGCTTTGTAGACATAATAGGGAACCTGATCCTCTCAAACATAGTGGGTGGAGCTCTTTGTGTGTGATGTAGTGCTGTTGCCGTCTGCTGGTGGCGTGTGGTATTGAAAGAATATGACTCATCTGCCTTTCAGCTTGTGGTTGTGCCAAGTTGAATTGCTTCATTAAAAATCTCCCTTACTGATCTGATCCTCTCCTCTTATTCTGTCTATTCTGTCCCATCGTCTTTCCTTTAACTCAGTCATTAATATGTTTCCTCAATCACAGGTCTGGCCCAAGTGGGTGATTGTGGAGGGCCAGCGAAACACTCTGGAAATCTCTTTCACTTCTCAGTCATTTCTTGGTGTTTTTATGATTGGCCTGAGGTCTTACAGCATGTTTGTTTTTCTCCAGGGCGACTACGGACTAAGCAGACTTTATCAACTGCATCTAGTGTAGGGAGCAGTCAGGTCGACTCAAGAGGGCGGACCAGATCAAAGATGGTGTCTCAGTCACAACGTAAGTACCTACTGAAGCATGAAGTATGTTCACACATTCTACATCTACAGTGAAGTAGCACAAATATACTAGATAAATATTATATACTATTACTTACACACATCTTAAGTTATCGTTTTGCTCACGTATCACACCATAAACACACTGTATTAACATAACACTGCTCTCATGTTAATTGAATAGTCTGTAAATGTCTGTAAGTACAAAATACTGTATTGACTGCAAACTCCCAAAAATGATCCATTCACAATTTTTATACTGAGTCATTCCTATTATGCAGTAAATTTTTTCAGGATTCTCTTATGAATGCAAAGTTTAAATGCACCGCATTTAATTGAAATATAAATCTTTTGTAACATTATAAATATTTTTACTGTCACTTTTGATCAATTTAATGCATCCCTGCTGAATAAAAGTATTAGTTTATTTTTAAAAAGACTCAATGCTAATTTTATACACACATGGTAAGCATACCGTGAAACATGACTGGAAACAGTCTTCGCACCACGTGCTGTAACACACATTGCCAACTGCATGTGTGAGTGTGTACGTAAAAGATTATCAGGAGTCATCCTGCTCTAAGGATGTAACCCACGGCTCCTCCAACTGTTTCTGTGCCTCTAGGTTCCGACGATTCTGATTGCACGCCAGGTACCCTCATCTGACATGTGGGCGAGTGTGTTTAGTTCATGCAAACGTGTGTGAGCGTTTGTGAGCGAGCAAGCGTTTATATGTCTTGAGTGGCCTGCATGCTGTGTGGTCTTCACTTGGGTGTGATGGTATCAGTCCATTTCTGCCTGCAGGCGTGTAGAAACACAAACTCTCAGACACATCAGTTTAGTGGTGAATGTTGGGCAGCCTGGGCTGCTTAAACATATTGAGAGTATTGATGGAACTAAAGCAGTGGCAAACACAACCATGATGTTTTTTCATCTTTTGTGTGCCTTCATGGTGATGTTGTGGCGTCTTATCAGTTCCAATGGTGTTGCAGGGCTTTTTGAATCTATGTGCGCGTCTCATACTAATGTTTTCATTTGCAGGCTGATGATTTTATTAATTTGTGCGGTGTGTGCATCAAAACAACACATTGACTGCATGTTTTACCCCATAATGCATTTGTATTTGTTTAATATGCTGTTCCTCCTCCCACCCAATGGGTCTTTTGGACCCGCCCCACTTCCTAATCCTTCCCCCTCATTGGCTCAGGATCACAGTCTGCTACCCCTGTTGGTGGTAAGATTTTCAGCATATTTCCCCTGTCACTCATTCACTTAGTCCAGTCAATCCCATCCTGTGGGCCTCCAACTTCTATTCTTACATCTTCCCTTGTCCTGGTTCACGGAAAAAAAACATGGGTTTTCCCATCAGCCCCCACTCTCTTCACTGCATGGAGGGTGTGTCGCTTGGATTATTTTGTTTGGTGTTTTTTCTCTCTCTCTTTCTTCAAACCTGTGAATAATTTGTTAAACCTCACATTAAGGCTGGGCGGTATGGCGGTATATATCGATCGTTTGGTACAGATTCTGCTTCTACTATGAATCTGCTACACAGATCCCTGTAATCCTCCTTTAAATAAAAAACTTTGGTATTATGTAATGTGAAGCTGTTTTGGTACTGATTAATTTGTGTGGCATGAATTCTCTTACCTTTTTGTTTTGTGTCCATCAAGGTAAATAAAATAAAATGTTCCTTTCCTTTCTTTTTGAAAGCATTTAAGCCACTAAATTATCGAAAAATAGACTTGGTACATAGTTGTGTTACAAATAAAATATATTTACTTGAATTTTCAGCAAATATAATTATTGTGAGATGTGTATTACCGTGACACAAGATTTTAGTCATATCGCCCACCCCTACTTCACATGTCACTGAGTGGGGAAATTTAAAGATTTTGTCACTGGTGTGTCAAAGTGCAGTTGTGAGCATGTTCAGTTGTGTTTGTGTAGAGTTTGTAGTCATAGAAACATTTTCACTTGTTCACTAGGGAAACCTCATTTTTCCCTTTTTGTCTCGAACACATCAGAATCACAGCACTAGCACTTTTATGTCAAACTGTTTACTGTATCTGTGATTATTGTAATGTAAATTATTGTTGTCTGGATAAACAACAAAAATGTCAGTATAGCTATGAGTATTAGTTTGTTGATGACATTTGAGTTTGGCTTTAGTGGACAGTCTGTATTTTGTGTTATTTAATATATATAATTCTGTTTGTGTGTGCATATAAAGGCATTTATCGGTAGGATGATGTAAATTTTCAGAGGTCTGTCAGGCTCACAAAATGTCTGTCTTTTTGTTTTCTATGTTTACAGCGGGTTCTCGCTCGGGTTCCCCAGGCCGGGTTTTGACCAGCACAGCTCTGAGCACACTCAGTACAGGAGTTCAGCGTGTGAGTGCAGCACCAGGCTCCCACCGTCGCAGCCGGATCCCACGCAGTCAAGGCTGCAGTCGAGACTCCAGCCCCACGCGCCTGTCTGTTGGTAAGCACTGACTTCTATCTGTGGTCTTCTATTGTGATGATCTACTCAGTTATTTTCTTTCTGATGAATAAAATATCTTCTTCATCAATGAGTGTCCATTGAATCTGTTGTGGCATAATATGCAAAAGTGTTGCAAGTGTACATTGGCTGTGAGACTGTGACTGTAGGCCTTCACATAAACGGGTGATAATGTTCTTACCAAAACTGAAATTTTTTTCTTTCAATCAAAGCTCCTTCAAACATCAGCCACATCTACAATGGATCAAAAGGAGGTATGTTTTGTTTTGTTTTAGTTTTTTTTTTTTGCCTTGGTCTCCGCCAGCCATCCCATAATGATAATCCATCTGCCTGTCTGAGCTGGTGCTGTCATCCTAATGGTGTTTCATGCTGGAAGTTGTGCTTTGTTGCATGTAACACGCTGCTTTGGGAAAGCAGAACATGCCGTCACATTAACCTACTGGGTCTTCCCTTGTCTGCTGTGATGTTAAACCCCACAGCTTGGTGCTGCTCTTTGCAAAGTGAATGAATGAATGAATGAAGTACATCTCATGAATGCAGATGAACATTGAACATTGGTTGAGAGGCAGTATACAAAAGGAAAGATCTAGACCTGCCACCTCCCATTTATTAAGGGTGTATTCACACCAGGAAAGTCCGCTAGTTCACTTGCTTTGGTCCGGACCAAATATAATGTTGATTTTTTTTTTGTTAGGTACAGTTCGTTTTCACAATGCCCTTTTTTGCAAGTGAACCAGAAATTGTAAACACAACCACACGTGTGCTAAGGTCATCCATTCACTGGATAGAAATTCTCAAGCAGAGAAAAACAGGAAGTGCCAAAACAGGCTAATCATGGAGATCTTTCGTAGTGCAATTTTTATTTATTTTATGTTATCAGATACTAACGCAATATGAAGAAACTTATAAGCATCATATGAGACAATGTCATACGATGTTGTAATTACGACTTGCCGAAAATAAAATCTACAGATATAAAATACTTAAAGCATATCACAATGTTAGTTTAAACATTTAACCTATATAAATGTGCGCTATTAGGTGCATATCCAATCGTTTGTGCGGAGAGTGGAAGCTGAAGAGCGCTTCAGGACATCAGTGGAAACAAATTAAATACACCGTCATTTTTGCTCATAAAGGTAAGAATAATACATCGTTCGGAACTGTAAAGGGTCTATTTTTATTTGTGTGCGCTCACAATATCAAGAAAACGTTGTGCTTTTGTAAAATAAAGAAAACAAATAGGATGCGCTTTCCGTCTCGGGTCTTGAACAGGAGCACTTCACAAAAATGCACCGAAACTCAGCGAATATTTTCTTTACAGACTTGATGAATATATTTATAGAAAGCTTTAAATGACTACAAAACGAAATAATTCAAATCCAAAACAGAAACTCTTATGTAATCCGTAAAGATGCATTTCTTTCTAAAGGCGCATCCAATGATGAGATGGCGAGTCAGGATCATCAACTTCATAGCGACACTGACTCATAAAACACTAGTTTATTAATAAATAATTCAAATATCTCCTTACTATTTTCCCCGAACATAGTCATGGTAATTTTTGCGGCAAGCTTTAGCCTATTTAGCGCGCTCACATCACGTTGCTGTGTGCCATGGTCACGAAAACTCATCATTTGCATGTGTTTTTAAGCGTTGTGGTTTAAAAACAAGTTATTTAAGCCATTGAAAAACAACAGCACTATATGCGCGAGCTGTCTGTTTCTGGGCGTGATTTCTGCAATTGGGTCGGATCGAGGTCGGGTCATATTCACACCTTAAACGTAACGTACCAGAGTTCGTTTGGAAGCGGACTGAGACCACCTCTTCAGCTGGGTCTCTGTACGTTTGTTTGGTCTGCACCAGAGTGTGATTGCTGTATTCACACCTGCCAAAAAGGTCCGCACCAAGAGGGGAGACGAACTTGAGTTCGATTCAATCGAGCCAAACAAGACAGGTGTGAATAACACCCTAACATTCACCCTTTAATTCTTAACCTTCTAATTGTTCTTCCCTTGTCAGTGAATGTTTGTTCTTTTCTAATCAATTCCTTTAATGTGGAATTTGTGCATGGATTCTAGAAATTAGTTCAAATATTGTTGTTTTTTTATGTTGTCTTTTTTCTGTGAGGTTCCTCAGGGCTTTGTATTGGGCCCTTTTTTTCCCCTCCTCAAAAAGTTAATAAATCTATTGTCATTTTGGTGCTTAGAAAAACTTTGTAATTGTTATAGTTTTTCCTTCTAAATTTCTCCTGCTTTGCTAGTTATACTGTTATACCTTTCAACGTCTCTGTTCTTCTTTATCTGTTTTTTTCTCTCTCTTCTTGTCGTGGTATGTTTTCTTGGGGGTGGGTTAGCAAGGGGTAGTCGTATACCACGGCCTAGTGTGAGTCAGGGCTGCAGTCGTGAAGCCAGCCGAGAGAGCAGCAGAGACACCAGCCCTGTGCGCTCCTTCACGCCGCTCGGTGAGTAACCACGGCAACCATTTCATCTACCAGGACCAATCAGCTTCAACTCAGCAGGAGCCTAAAATTATTAGACAAAATCATGCCATGTTGAACAGTGATACTTGTCCTCCTTCACTTCATTTGAAACTGGAAGTTGAGCTTTTGCACATTATGCTCTTTGCTGGACTCAGTTTGCGTCAACATTTTTGCAGCTACCAAACAGGAATGTTTGTACAGTGAAACAGCAATGCAAGCACACTTTAACATTGTATTACAAATATTTTTGAGTTTGAAAATCCCACACATGGTTCAGCTTGGTCAGGAAGCAATTTTCTCCTGGCCTTGTTTTTATTTATTTATTTATTTATTTATTATTCTTTTTTGGCTTCATCTTACATGGTGAACATTGCTGATGGATGCTGGCACAGGCTTCATCTGAGGTCTTTAAATACAGCACACCAGAGAAAAATGATATTAAAGGAAAAATTTCAGACAGGAAATATTAGGAAATAACAAATATAAAAAAAATGACAAATAAAATCAAAATTCAATGTTTTTTTTTCATAAAATTTTTTATTCACTTGTTGAATATCCTGTTTTGCACAGAAATGTCATATTGAGGAAGAAAATTGTTGACTTTACATAGGTACATAAGTATAAAGCAGTTTGACAGTTACATAAACGTGCAAAAGCTTTCCCAAAAATATTTCATTAAATTAAACATAGAGTCTGTCATTAATGGGGAAAAAAGAGTCAAAGCTGAAGCCCTCAGTGTGCCAAAAAACAGTTTATTTTTTCACATTTATTTTGAGATAAGAAAATTTAAGATAGAGATTCGCTGACAGTGATATTTTTGAGGTTAGGTATGACACATTTAAGTCACTTTCAGAAGAAACTTTTTTTGAGGGGTGCCCAGGTGAAAATATTCCTGCTGTTACGCAGGACACAAGCAGAACTGGACTAATACCCTTGAGCATTGACACTTGAAGTGTGTGAAATGTGTGTGTCACAATGGGGCGTGTGTGGTTGGTGATGGCACATTCTCACATTACTGCTAATTGGGAGTTTCTCTGATGAGCTCTAACACTGGCCTGGGTATTTACGCGTGTGTGTGCTTGTTTGCATTCTTGTGTGTGTGTTGCAGCATCCCGGCATTATTCGCGCTCAACTGGTGCTCTTCATGCCCCAGACGCCTTCGGGGCAGCAGGTGAACTGTCACCACAGCTGGCACAGGACTCTTACATTTTTTTTTTTTTTACTGTCACTTTTTTTATTGTCATTGTCACTTTTTGAATTTTCATCTCATCCTTCTGCTTGTTTCAGTTTAGCCTCCATCAGACCTGCATGCTTTTAAGTTTAGTCTTCATAATCGTTCCTCCCATTGCCTTGATAACAACCGTATTCAAGTAGATTCGTGTGAAACATCTTTCACAGTCACCTATGATTTTCTCTGAGTTTAACCCAAGTTTTTTATGTGTGTACTTGTTTTTGGATATGTTTTTTTTATTTATTTATTGATCCTATGGGCATTTGTGGTTAATTTTCATCAATGTTTTCAATGGTAATAATCATTTGTTTTTTGGTTTTCTAGTGTCAATATCCTTATTATTGGTGAATTGTGATTTCTCAGTATTGATAAGATCACTGCATGCAGTTTTTTGTTTTTGGAAATGTTTTATTCGTATTTGTGCATGTGTGTGTAAAATGTGTGATGTGTGTTGTAGGTTCTGGCTTGGGTATATCTCAGTCCAGTCATCTCTCATCCTCAGTTAGTGCCATGAGAGTGCTGAACACAGGATCAGATGTGGAGGAAGCCCTGGCAGATGCTCTGGTAAATATGCATATAGTCATATAGTCACGGAAACTCTCTTTACACCCCACTTACACACAAGTTTACATACCCTCTTTTATCAGACAATTACATACCCAGAATCTGATGTTTAGCCATTTTTAAGACAGTGACCCAAAACATATTGCCAAGGCAACAAAGGAGTGGCTCAAGAAGAAGCACATTAAGGTCATGGAGTTGCCTAGCCGGTCTCCAGACCTCAATCCTATAGAAAATCTGTAGAGGGAGCTGAAACTTAGAGTTGGCAAACGACAGCCAAGAAACCTTAAGGATTTAGAGAGGATCTGTAAAGAGGAATGAACCAAAATCCCTCCTGAGATGTGTGCAAACCTGGTGACCAACTACAAGAAAAGTCTTACCTCTGCGCTTGCCAACAAGGGTTTTGGTTCCTACCCATAATCATGGTTTTCTTGTTGCTGCTTCCCAGACTGTATCTCCAGCTGCTCCTAAACAAAAGTATGTTAGTTTTACAGCAATCAATAAATAATTTAAACTAGTAGAGTTAGGTGGCGACAAATGAACATCTTTTCTTATAAGCAACTCACTGAATCATTGACTCGACTGGTTCATTGTCAGTCAGGACCAAAAGAATGGAAGTGAACCATTTGTTTATTAAAGATTTGTTAAAACTAAAGTATAATTTGTGAATGAAAAGTCACAAGCACAAAAAGCATGTATGTGAAAAACACCATTAACAGCAATAACGAGCAAATTACACAATTTACAAGTCTGTCGCTTGAGAGGGAAAGCTGGAAATTATTAATCCCACATACACTAAACTTAATTTCCACAGCACCTGTCGAACTAAACAGTTTATACACTGGTTTATATTTAAGTTTAAGATATGGCTAGCATGAGCATCATGGATCAAGTGTGAGTGACAGGCAGTCAAACAAACTACGGTTGGAGTTTAAAGAATTTGAAAGTGATTGCTGTATAGTTTATCATGTTAAGCAGTTAAATTTCAAATAACTAAAAGGAAGGTATAACATTTTACCTCAGGATTTTACCTAAGACCGCCTGATATGGGAGACTGCTCGTGCACTAATTAACCAAACAGGGCATTTATTTATTAAATTCATTTAGAAAACCTACAAAAGTACAAAACACTACTCATCTAAAGTGACATTTAATGTTATGTCGGCAAAAACTATGAATAAAAGTAGTTTTATAGTGTTTACCTTTTCTGCTGTATCCATCAGCTGGAAGTTGACCGTTGCAGAACAAAATGATGCGCATGCGCACTTGTGCAGTACTCAGACAGTGTCATGTGCTGGTTTAAATGTTCACATTTGTATCATGCCCTCTTTCAATAAATCTGTTATTAACAAACATAAAATATCACCATTTGCTAAGCAAACTATTTGGTTGTTGTTTTGTCCTTCTGATGGAAAATATTTAATATATTGTATATATCTATATTTCAAATATAATAAATCATGCCATCATTTAAAATGTTTGATCAATTCAGAGTATTTCCCATATTATATCCAAATGGCATACATCTTAACACAGACAACACATGTAATGCAATAATCTGACAAGTTATCAGGAGACCAGCTGACCACGTCGCTACGACGTTCTCCACGGGACTAACTAGTGGCGTCTTTTGAGGTAGTGCCCATGGTGTTTCTGCAACTTTAGCCAAAATTCAAAAAAATGGAATGTTACCACAACGTCCTCATGACACTGTCATAAAGTCATGTCACGCTGACCAAATGACGACCAACTGGCGACGTTGTCACAAAAGACCCAGAGCAAAAGTGACAGGGCATGATCGCCACGTCTCGTTCCCTCATTTCAGGGAACCGAGATTTTGTCAGTAATCATAGATGTTCCCTTTCAATATCAGTCTCTCAACGTTGTGTCATACTGACGCTATGGGGGATGTAGTCCAAACATACCATGTTACAATGAGGGGTGCCCAGCACTAGTTAATAGCCCTAGTCAGAACATCCCTCAAGGGGAATAACTGTATTCAAAAGTCAACCACTGCAGCAATTGCACCGCAACACATGACTTGTTATGTATATATATATATATATATATATATATATATGTATATATATCATTTAGAAGTTTAAGGTCAGTAAGTTTTTTGTTATGAAAAACATTCATTTTATTCAGGAAGAATTAACTAAATTGATCATATTTTAAATTGTAATAGTATTTCACAATAGTGCTGTTTTACTTTTGATCAGATAAATTCAGCCTTGGTGAGAATAAGAATACTACTTTCAAAAAGATTTTTTTTTTAATCCTACCAATCCTAACATTTTGTGTAAATATATGGGATTTAATATGGTGTAGGGATGTCAAAAGTGGAATATCCATGCCATTTTTTTTCATCCAAAAACATTTTGCAAAGGGTATGCAAACTTTTGGATAAAACTGTACTCCCAAAATTAACATAACCATTGTATTGTGTGCTAAATGTCCTAGATGTCTGTCTTTAACTCATGCTTTAACCTTTGGCTTTATTAATGCTGCCAGCTATTAGGAGATATGCGGGGCAAGGTTAGTCTGTCTGGCTTTCTGCATTAAGCTGACGTTAAACTTAAACAATTTTTCTTTCTTCAAGTTGTCTTAGTGTTTACTTTATACCTAAAATGCTAATTTGAATCTCATTTGATGTTTTTCTAAGCAGAAGAAACCAGCTAGGCGGCGGTATGACACCTATGGGATGTACTCGGATGATGATGCAAATAGCGATGCCTCCAGTGCATGTTCAGAGCGTTCGTACAGCTCCCGGAATGGCAGTATTCCAACATATATGCGGCAGACTGAAGATGTGGCTGAAGTGCTCAATCGCTGTGCCTCTGCCAACTGGTCTGAGAGAAAAGAGGGGCTGATGGGATTGCAGGCATTGCTGAAAAACCAACGAACTCTCAGGTAACCCATTAAGGCACACAATAAAGTGTAATTATAGTTTTTCACATTCCAGCTTTACTAAATTGGCAGATTCATGTTCAATGCAAGTGTTTAGTTTATTCTTTCTTTCTATCTGTTTCAGCCGTGTTGAGCTGAAGAGGTTGTGCGAAATTTTTACCAGGATGTTTGCAGACCCACACAGCAAGGTACCCTCGCATTTCGCTTTCAAACATGCTCCAGAACACACTTACACCACACACACACTTCTGCAGTCATAAACCAGCATGAACTCTTGCATCACTTGACCGTATCGGATTCTGCCTCACCCACAGCCCGTATTCTTGCCACAAACACACAGATCCACACTCTCAGGCATGTGCAGTGCACACTAACTCGGGGGATGAGGACCGTGGCTAATCGCATGGTTTGGTCTGACTGGATTTCTGATTTCAGACAGTTCACTCATCTTTTTTCAACCACTGCAACGCCCGCCCAAACTTCCTCCGTAGCTTTCCTCCCTTTCTTGCTTGCACTCACGCATACACATACTGGGACTGTCACAATTCCCGAAAAATTGAAGAACATCTTAAAATCTAAATTTCATGCCAATCTTTGGCCATTAGGAAGAACATGATAAAATGAGAATGCTCAAATTTCAATATAGCCTTGTAGGATTTCAGTATAAGCGTTGATGTTTTAGGTATCTTTTCTATATAAATTTAAATACTTCTTAAAATGAAAATTAATATGATACAAAAATTTGTGGAACATCACGTTAAACTATTGTGAGCCCAGTCCTACACGCACACAGACTAACCCGCGTTTGAGGTGTCTCTCTTTCTCCACTCATAACGTTTTCCTGGAACCTCCTCCTGCCGTTCTCTATCTTGTCGGGTAGGCTGTAGCTCCGCCCCATTTATCTGATTGCTGGGCTCATGGCCCGCCCCTCTTTCTGATTTGCAGCGTGATTCCAGAGGCTTCGGCACGGCAGAATCCGGTATCAGTTCTGCCTCTTTTAAGGTACAGAAGTCATTCTCACACTCCTGTCCTCCAGCACAATCACATTCAACAGCCACTCGAGCTGTTCTTCAGGGGTCTGGAAAAACCTGGATCCTTTTATGTGGATAATTAAAAGTGTGGATATATAATTTACAAATTTTTCATACCATTTTTTCCCCCCTTTTTTATATTGGTCTATAATGGTCTTGTTTTAATGGTGTGCTTTATTTCTCATTTCTACTGTTTGAACTATTTCACAGAATAAATTCCATAAAGGGTTAGTTCATCATAAAATGAAAATTGTGTCACCATTTGCTCACCCTCATGTTGTTCCAAACCCATAGGAAATGTGTTCATCTTTGGAGCACAAATGAAGATATTTTTTATGAAATCTGAGAGATTTCTGTCCCTCCATTGAAAGTCTGTTCACCCAAAACTCTGATGCTTCAAAACTTTCATAAAGAGATCAAAAAAGTAAGAGAGCAATTTAATCCAAGTCTTCTGAAGAGACATGATCACTTTATATTTATATATAAAACTATCGTAACTATTGATAACAATATAATTTTTAAGGGTTTGGAACGATGTGAGGGTGAGTAAATATTGACAGAATTTTCATTTTGAACTTAAATTTAAATTTAATGCATTTATTCATTTTTGTGTCGTTTCAAAAATGGTCCTGCAAATGGTCAGTTTTCATGTGTTTTTACGGACATTCACCAGTGTGTTTGTTTCTTTTCATGCCTTACCATGTGGTGGAACTGTAGAGAGTAAGTTTGGTTGACTTGTGCAAATGTTTTTGTTTTTTTGTTTTTTGACTGCTTGTTTGTCTTTGTGCAATGCCTATATCCAGAAACTGTGAGATGCTGCTCTAATAAATAGCTGGAAAGCATTTATTCAGTTTTTGGCTGTTTGGGACTGAGCACTAACAGGGCTATCTACTTCACTAATGTACTAATCCGTAACAAAATAGGATGATGAAAATGTGACATCTAACAAATGAGAAATATGTTTTTGATCCTGCCATTAATCTGTGGCTTTGCTGTTAACTAATCAAGAATATCTAAAAAGTGTCTATATTGTAAACATTATCAGTAATTAGGTTGTTTGATCTTTCACAATATTAGTTGTAAAGTAACAATTAGCATGCAGTTTTAATTCTACGTGGTATTTGTTTTTAAATCATCTGAAATTCCCAAGTAGGTAAATAACTAAGTAGTGCCGTTATCACCAAAATAAACTGCAGACTGAATCATAGTGTGCCATTTGAAAAACTTTGATTCTCTTTCATTCAGACTAAAACAAAAGTTTGAAAATCAGATCACGTAGAGAATTCTCAAATATTGTGTAACAATTGATTTCTGCTTCCTTTCGATTTCCCCATATTTCTGTATTTTATATTACTTCCCTACATCGCTATTAATTATATAGAGACAATCATGATGACCATGTATCATTTGTGCGGTTTCGATTGACTTTATATGAAAAGTGGGGTATCTTTACAAACTGATGCTATTCATTTGGAGACTCAAATCAGAATTAGTATTACGTTTTTTTTAAGAATTTTATATCTTGCATATCACAGTTTTAGATGAAGCTGGTTGATGGCATTGGCACTGCTTAGACATTTTCCTACTGGGAGATAAAAACATTGCACCATTAACTCTAACAAATGAACAACAAAGGTCCTCTGACTGAATGAGATGAATGCATGTATCAAAACGAATTATTTTTGTGGTCGTGTTTTGGTTGTTAATTTAACTGCTGTTGTATTTTGCTGATGGTGTTTGTACAGGTGTTCAGCATGTTTTTGGAGACGCTGGTGGACTTCATTGCAGTTCATAAGGAGGATCTGCAGGACTGGCTCTTTGTGCTGCTCACACAGCTGCTGAAGAAAATGGGAGCGGATCTGCTCGGCTCAGTACAAGCCAAAGTACAGAAAGCCCTAGATGTCACAAGGTATGTTATATGAAAAGCCATTATTTCTGCCATGCTCTGATATCAATTGTCCACAGATTTTGGTGCTCAAGTATAATTTGTTAATTTCTTGTGTCTTTCCCCAGAGAATCTTTTCCGAATGATCTGCAGTTCACTATCCTAATGAGATTCACAGTTGACCAAACACAGACTCCCAACTTAAAGGTAAGTGCTTTTTTAGTGACTCTTTATCTTCTCACACTGTGTGGATGAGCGACTAAGATTGATAGTGTCCTGCAACATGCTGGTATTAGAGAATGTAAGATTGTGGCTGCCAGGTCTTGCTTAAGTGCTTGTTTAGGAGTTTCTACAGGATGTCATGCGCTGGGTCAGTGTACTTGGGTTGTTGTTATCCCTCCATAAAATCTCATGCAAGCCATAAGAACTTTGCCTTAAATAAGAATCTCCAACCTCTACCTCACAGTGTTTCCTGAATCTGAAGAGCCACCATTTAAGATGTTGTTGCATTGTTAATTCATTGTCAAATTTGTGAACAAATCACCATTTTACAATACAAAAAAAGCACATTTGTGTTTTATTTATAGGGTGCCAATGTATTTTTTTTATTATTTATATAGTATTATAGTATTTCTTAATATTTCAAATTAGCATTTATTTTTATATTTTCAGCTTTCAGTTATTTATTCAGTTATTTCAGTTTTCGTTTTAATGCTTTACCTTATTTAATGCTTAAACTAACTTAGTTTCAAGTTAGCTGGAAAGGGAACAATATATTTTTTTTACTATTTTTGTATTTATTAATATTTTGAATTGTTTTTTTATCTTCAGTTTGTCATTTTCATGTATTTTTTCATTAGTTTTTCTTTATGTATTTCTATTTTGTTTTATTGGTTTTTTTGTTTGAGTAATTTCAGTGCTTCAACTTACAATTCATTATTTCAGTTAGATTCTAAGGCATCTTTTTACAATTTCCTTTAGGTTTTTAAGTTTGTTTTTCATCTATTATTTTATTTCAGCTTTATTTGAATTCCCTAAAAATTATTTGTAATAGTTTTAGTTCAAAACTACAACACTGTAGGTTGCTGACTTTACAGTGTTAGATGACGGCAAAGGTAGTCTAAATGTAAAATTAAAAGTGACATGAACAATTAAATTTACAGTGTTGGCCAATATTGTAAAAAAAAATGCATATCTGAGATTTAATATAAAAAACATGTTGAAAAATATTATTTATTTGTGTTGTTTTCTTTGGCTGCAGTGATAAAATCCTGTAGGGAACACTTTCCTACACCAATCCCATAACCACATTTGCCATGTCCACACATGCAAAGACCCACCTTCCCTCTAACCAAACCATCTCCCCTTCATCTGCCTCTCATTCAACATCTTTTTTCAGCATTATTACTTAATTCCCTCTGTCCCTCCCCTTATCTGCGTGTCTGTCTGGGGCTTCCTTTCATTGATGTGCTCTCCCTCTCTCTCTCTGAAGCCGGGGAAAAGGCGCTGTTGCTGGTACGGGGGCGGGGCTATAGAATTGCTTCCCCTCAGAAAGCGACGGCATGCTTGCACACTGCAGGAAAATATCCAAGTGTGGAACCAAGCAGTACAGGTCAGTGAGAGACAGGGGAAGCAATTCTATAACGTGCAGCTCCCACAACTAAAATCCCTCAGCTGAGCTAGCTCAACTTAAATCCCGCCAAATCCAGTTTCAGATGTAACGGACAGTAAGAGAAGTTACTCACTGAATCCTCTTCCGCAGAAATTCACAGATAGATCCACAGATTTCCACTCATAATTTACAACTTGTGAGCCCTGCCCACTGCATGTATGTCTATTTTGAAAATGCTTTAGTGGCAAGTTAGTGTGTGGTATTCAAAATAACGTTTTCCCCTCTAGTCAACCTACACTACTGTTTAAAAGTTTGGGGTCAGTAAGATTTTTGTTAATACTTTTATTTAAGGACACATTCAATTGATCAAAAGTGACAGTAAAGACAGATAACAAATATTTTTATTTAAAATAAATGCTGTTTTTTTTTACTTTGTATTTATCAAAGAACCTTAATATCACAGTATCCACAAAAATGTTAAGCACCATGACTGTTTTCAACATTGATAGTAATAAGAAATGTTTCTTAATCACCAAATCAGCATATTTGAATGAGTTCTGAAGGATCATGTGACACTGAAGACTGGAGTTAATGACTGCTGAAAATTCAGCTTGACCATCACAGGAATAATTCACTTTTAAAATATATTCAAATAGAAAACAGCTATTTTAAATTGTAATAATATTTTACTTTTTTTACTGTATTTTTGATTAATTAAATTCAGCCTATGGGAGTAATAGAGACTTAAAAAAATTACAGAATTGGGGGAGGGGGGCTTTTTTGAGCCTAGTTATTACCTTAATTAGTCAGTCTTGACAGAAGTAGGCTGTTTTATTAAAGGCATGATGTTCAAGAGAGTGGGACATCAGTGAAAAAGAGCAGGACACAACCCGCTGGCAACACTAATACACTTGAGACACAAGCTTTTTGTCTTTGAAATGCTGTGCTGAGCCCAATCACACCCGTCATGCTCACTCCAACTTCCCCCTGCTGTCTTGCTTCATTTCATGGATTTAAGAATAGCTGTGAATGTGTGAATTGGTGTGCTTGTCTGTAACTGATGGACTGCAGAGTTGACGGTGCTTTGATTCTGACTGTGGAGAAGTTTGATTGAAGGAGGGTTTTGTGATTGAGGAAAAATTTAAATTAAAAATACTTTTTTGAAGTAAAACTTTTGGAGTGAATGTTACTGTTGTCTTGAATGACATAATATGCCGTAGTTGAGTTTATTGCACAGTTGTAACACAAGGATAATGTTTCAGGTGAAGGTGGCCATTTTGAAGTACATAGAAACACTGACCCTACAAATGGAGCCACAGGATTTTGTCAACTCGAGCGAAACCAGACTGGCAGTGTCGCGTATCATTACGTGGACCTCCGAACCCAAGAGCTCTGACGTCAGAAAGGTATAAGACATTTGTGCTTATTACATGAATGATATTTCAAATGTTTCTGCTTTTTCAGCTTGACAATGTGAGCTCTGTTTATTTGTAGTTTGTTTTAAAATCCTTTGGTGGTGTGGATTAGTTTGAAGGTCTAATTATGTTCTTCAATTGCAGGCAGCACAGTCAGTGTTGATCTCGCTATTCCAGCTGAACACACCAGAGTTTACAATGCTTCTAGCTGCACTGCCTAAAACCTTTCAAGATGGAGCCACCAAATTGTTGCAGAACCACCTACGTAACACTGGCAACACAGCCCAGGTGAAAAATGCATTACTAATGTAGTGACACACATCCACCAAGAATTTTACATGGATTGCTCATAAACATGCTAAAATAATGTGAAATGTGCTAGAAGTGTCATTGTCCTGTAAAAAATCTTTTTAAATGAATGCAAAGTCATTAAGCTATTAGTATTATTACAATTATTATTAAATACTTAATGAATTATATAAATGATTAAAATAAATATTAAAGAGTTGATTTCATTTTTATAATTTAAATAATACAATAATATTTAGAATAATAATAATTTTTTATTATTTGCATTTTCATTTATCCCATCAGCCAATTGTCGTTGTTTTTTTTTGCATTGGACTTGTCAGACAAATCACATTCAAAAATCTGATCAAATTTTCATGCTAAAGATTGTTTTGCGTAAATTAGGGGTGGCACGATACCATTTTTTCAGAACCGATCCCGATCCGATACCAAAAGTTCTGAGTATCGGACAATACCGATACCGATCCGATACCAGCAGTTTTGTTTTTTTTTTTCTTCCCCTATACCTCAGTGCGTGTCGACCGGATCATCACTCTTTTGTGTATTACACACAATATACTAAATATAGACAACTTCATTATAAAGAAAAATAACAAATTAAAAAATATATAAATATATGCAATAAATTAAATACATTTCTTATACATTTATAGCACAGTAATGAGGCAGCAACATATGATAGATAAGACAGAACAAGAAAGGCTATTAACAATCTTTCATTGCGCAAAAGTATTATAACATGAAAGGGCTCCAATACAGAGCGGCACAAAGCGATTATCCCGTGTGCAAAATGATGCGCTTGAAGCAACACGGAGTCACAGCGCGCAGCATAGAGAAGTTCAAAGCACAAAGGGAAGAGATTCTAATGCGTAGTGTATTAAATCTGTGCATTAGTTTATTGAGCCTTTTCTTTTAACAGTTTTAAATTTGAGTTACTGTGCGTGTGAAGAACAATTCATAGTGCTCTGTACTCCAGTGTAGTGATCTCTAACAGACACCCGGTAGAAAGTAACATGATTTATTATTATTATAAACTCCAGCAAGATAAAGTCCTTTTATGCAAAACCACTGATGTTTATCTACAGATCAAGTATAATAATAGGAACATTGTTTCATCCTAGAGAGAGTTTCGTCGTCTTGACTGTCGTAACCGAACGAGGATGACTGACAGCTGCAGCGGAGAGAAGAGTTTAGAGAACTTTAATTTAATGACTTAAATATTCATCTGTACCTCACATTAAACTATGGAACGGTCTCAGAACACTTGAAATATAGTGCACGGAAACTTCATGGTGCTTTATAATGTTTTTGTGCCTTTCGTGGGGCTTAACAATAACACAGAATAGTATACGCACTATATAGGATTTTAATCGGTCTCGTCTGACCGATACAGCAGAAAATGCCAGTATCGGAGCGATATCGGATCGGCGCACCCCTAGCGTAAATGTTTAAGAATCACTTCTGAACCACTTTTCTGTCAGCACTGAAAAAAAGTTTATTGCAGGCTCCAACGGGAAGCCCGCTCACCCGACACACTCCAAGATCACCAGCCAGTTGGTCGAGCCCTTTAACCTCCCCTACCAACACATCACAAAACACACCATCACCAAGGTATGCCACTGGATCACAAACTACAAACATGGACAAAGATTCACTTCACAAATGCTGTCATTTGAGTTGTGTAATTGTTTGCTCAGAATTTCTCTGTGGCTAATGTCCAATGTCATTTTGTGTGTGTGTGTGTGTGTGTGTGTGTGTGTGTGTGTGCGCGTGCGCGCGCGCGTGTGCAGTGCATTTGATTACGATACCGAAAACATGAACTCTGAGGAGATCTACAGCTCCCTGAGAGGAGTCAGTCAGGCCATCCAGAACTTTAGCGTCCGCAGCCAGGAGGACATGACTGAGCCACCGCGAAAAAGAGATGGAGATGGTGAAGAGGTAAGACAGACAAAACAAGTAAGAGATGATGCAGTCAACGAGTGCTGACAAAATAAATTAAAGCTGAATAGAAATGTAAAAGAAAACGAATAAAAAATAACATTTTTAAAAGCTAAGATCTTTTTAAATCAAAGAAATTAGGCTATAAATATTACTATTTGTATTATTAAATTAACTCTTCCCCCGCCAGCATTTTTGAAAAAAGTTAACTTACATACAGCACGCGTGAGACTGAGACACTGCCATTTGTCAAAGAACCATGGAGAAAGACGAACGAACAGAACAGAACAGAACAGAAGGATCCACAAAGGATTCAGTTTTCTAAAGGGTTGTTAGCTCTTTCCCCGCCAGCATTTTTTTAAAAAGTTGCCAGCCACCGCCAGCGATTTTGATGATTTTCACTAAAATTTGATGGCCTCCAGAATATTTTACTGTATGAATATTTGAATATGCAATACACCAAAATAAAGATCAGACCCTCTACTTTTAAACAAAAAAAAAAATCTTATTTTATTCTAGCTTAAAGCATTCAACATTTGAATATAGGTAGGTTTCATAAAAAATTCTTAATTTTGAGCAAAAAGGTGAGAAAATCACATTTTTTTTAATCAAAAACTACATCTGGATAATATTCAGTACGAATTTATATGCGGTCTATTGCTGATGATCGCATTATTTTTCATATGCATCTGTTTACATAAGAGATCGCTAGTTTCTCCGTCCTGTTCACGTGTGTTTTTGTTCGGGAGGTTTTGTACTCATTCAGAAGATGCATAATAACGCCCTCGAGTGTATAACAGTGAAAATACGGAAAGCCGTAAAAACTCGTCTTTTGCGGGGAAGCGTTTTCTTGTAAAAGACGAGAATACTACTAAATTATATAATTTTTAGTATTATAGTATTATTACAAGAGTAATTTATTTTTGATTGGTTTAATTTATATAATTTAAATACTCATACAATTTTGATTATTGTTGTTGTTATTATTATTGTTATTATATAGATCACAGAGTGATATGAAAGCACAGTTAAGCACTCATTATATAAAACCATTTTTGAATTTTCATCATTGAGATTGACCTATTAGAATCAAGTATTCCAGAGAGCCGTGTAATAAGACTGTAACACTGATGTGTGGAATTTGTGTCATGAATGTGTCTCTGTGCAGGGTGGTGATCAACCCACAGACTCTGGTCGGACGGCGCTGGATAACAAGACCTCTCTGCTAAATACTATGCCGCTCCTCTCCTCGAGTCCCCGCCCAACTAGGGAATACCAGCCAGTCAGCTACTCTGACTCCTTCAGCTCCTCCCCTTTTAATAAAAGCCTGAAAGATGCAGACCAAGATGCTGAGTCCTTCACTGATGGTAATGCACTCCCATAGCTATTTGTAGCTGCTTTGTGAAGTGTGTACATGTAAGCAGGTGTGTGGGTCTGACTTCCTTTCTGCTGGTGGTGTTACAGACAGTGGTGTGGACCAGTCTGAGGTGGTTGCTGAGCTCCTAAAGGAGCTCTCGAATCACAGCGAGCGAGTGGAAGAGAGGAAAGCTGCGCTGTGTGAGCTAATGCGGCTGATTAGAGAAACGCAACTGTATGTTTGGGACGAGCACTTCAAAACCATCCTCCTGCTGCTCCTAGAAACACTTGGGGATGGAGAGGTGCATGCAAACATACACTCACTGCTGTAAACACTCTCTAATATGAGTCATGAAGATGCATCTTATTTACTTGCTGATGTTTTTTTTTTCTCTCAGCATGTCATTCGGGCATTAGCACTGCGGGTGTTGAAGGAGATCCTAAACAGGCAGCCGTGGCGCTTTAAAAACTATGCTGAACTCACCATTATGAAGACCCTGGAAGCACATAAAGATCCACACAAAGAGGTCTGGGGTCCTTGACATGCAAAAGATCATGAATCACTTTAGACCAACAACCTAAACTAAAGCACAAATCTAAACCTAAGCACAAAATGTCCTTTTTTCTCTTTATTAGGTGGTACGGGCTGCAGAAGAGGCAGCGTCTGTGTTGGCGACCTCAATAAGTCCCGATCAGTGTATTAAGGTGTTGTGCCCCATCATCCAATCGGCAGATTACCCCATCAACCTGGCTGCCATCAAGATGCTCACCAAAGTCATTGACCGGCTACCCAAAGAGGGTCTCCTTCAAATGCTCCCTGAGATCGTCCCTGGGCTCATTCAGGTAAATACTGTATTTTATATAAACTAAGTTTGGGGTCAGTAAACAGAGTTTCCTGAAATACTTACTCAGTGGCACCACAACGCCACTACTGAATCTATAGTGCAAAACAGACAGCATAATCAGTGTAATCTGATTACAGAACAAATGATTTTTTTGCACTGGTTCATTTTATTGAATCAAAAAGTACAACACAACTAGTGTGGTCCGACTCTTGTTCCCTTTTTGTGATTTAGAACTAATCGGTCAGAAGAGTCCTTTTTTTTTATTATTTAAACACAGCTTTCAACTGTGAGACTAAAAGGGATAGTTCACCCAAAATTGTATTATTTATTGCTTTTCTTCTGTGGAACATAAAAGAAAATATTTTGAGAATGCCTCAGTGTTTATTGTCCATACAGTGGAAATCAGTGGTCACCAAAACTTGTTGGTTACCAGCATTCTTCAGAATACCTTCTTTTGTGTTCTGTTAAAGAAAGAAAGTCATACAGGTTTTGAATGACATGATGCTGAGTAATAGTGACAGAATTTTAATTTTTGGGTGAACTATCCCTTTAAAATCAGTGTACATTACCATTAAGGAATCTGACATTTTGAAATTCTGAACCAGAATTTTTCAATTATTCACCATTCCTAATTATATAGAAAAATATTTTTATGTTCCAGTTAATGACTTTCCATACTTTTGTTGAATGGTATGTCAGGACACAGATCTAGATGCTGTAGAACCTTGATAGTTCACTTCACTACGTGTTATTTAACCTCCCTTTGACACCCCCTAGTGGACATATTTAGGAAACAAACAAAATACATTGACTTACCCTAATATTAAGCATCTGTGTATGGTAAAGGTTTTTGCTCTCCTTTGTTAGGGTTATGATAACTCTGAGAGCAGTGTACGAAAGGCGTGTGTATTTTGCCTTGTGGCCGTCTATGCTGTCATTGGAGAGGATCTGAAACCTCACCTCAGCCAGCTGTCTGGCAGCAAGGTGAGCCGTTTCCTCTTGCAAAACCTCTTTCCCTTTTCCTCTTTACTCATCATCTTGCTGTCTGTCGGTTTTATATTTCAAAACATTTATAATCTATAACATGTACATTCTGTCTTTTCCCAGCTGAAACTGTTGAATTTGTATATAAAGCGAGCTCAGAGCGGCTCCGGCGGAAGTGACCAGTCTTCAGATGTGGGAGGGCAGGGCCTGTAGCCATGCTGTCACCATTCAGAACTACAGCATTCTCTTAGTGCAGGGGGACCCTTGCTGGATTTTTAACTCACATGCATAAACAAACACCTACACACGCTTGCCTACAAGTACACAAAGCCGCATGCACCTACACTGCTGGACACCCTTCTCCGGCCCCACACACCTTCCAGTGGGACATGCGGCAAGGAGCAGCATCGGACTGAAACTCTTCCTCCAAACTAGGATCACCGTCACTCCGTGTGCATGGCTGAGAAACCACTATCTGTGGCACAGATGGTGGACTGCTGATGTAGTTTTGTTGCCTTGTCAATAAGAAGATCATGCGTGCGTGCGTGCGTGCGTGCGTGCGTGTGTGTGTGTGTCAGATGGGGAGGGTGGAAATCCAGCAGAAAGGGGGATGTTGTGGGTGTCATTTGGTGCAACATGGAAATCATTTCTTTTTATCAAAGAGCTTTTGAGAAACTCAGATTTTTAAGATGAAGTTCAAAACTTCTTGGTCTGAGCGACGTGTCATTAACGTTCCTAATTGCTCACTATCGATTATAATTAACAGTCATATCATTTCATAACAGTGAGCGGTTGGTCCAGCTTGCTCTATTATAAGGCATTCTTTGCTTGGCTTTATGCATGTCATGAATAAAACTGAACCTTTTTATCTGGTTGCGTACATGGCTAAATGAGCCCACGCGTCAGTCGTCCTGCACACCCAAGATTCTCATCGCAGTGAGGCCACATGTGATACCACACCACATAGGCAATATGTATATATATATATATATATATATATATATATATATATATATATACCATAACAAAGGAATATTCAAAAAGATCTTATGTCCTGAGGGCGTGTGGATTCTTTTAAGTAGCATAGTGTCATTCTTCTCTGATGGGAAATTTGTAGAAATGTATTTACGCACCTAAATGCCGCAACTGTCTTTCTTTCCTGTAGTGTCGGTCTTTCTCCCACCGTGAGGAAGTTCTCTTTCTTCCCGCTGCATTTCTAGAACTGTGCTAACGATAAAATTAAAATAAAGAAAATGTACAGTAATGAACTAACTGTCTCCTTGTTATTTTTCTAAATGCCACCTCTGTACCTGGAAAAAAAAGACAACAAATTACTTGTGATTTAAAGGGATAATTTTTTAAGATGAAGTTCAAAACTTCTTGGTCTGAGCGACGTGTCATTAACGTTCCTAATTGCTCACTATCGATTATAATTAACAGTCATATCATTTCATAACAGTGAGCGGTTGGTCCAGCTTGCTCTATTATAAGGCATTCTTTGCTTGGCTTTATGCATGTCATGAATAAAACTGAACCTTTTTATCTGGTTGCGTACATGGCTAAATGAGCCCACGCGTCAGTCGTCCTGCACACCCAAGATTCTCATCGCAGTGAGGCCACATGTGATACCACACCACATAGGCAATATGTATCTATATA
>NW_015544192.1:1943474-1982873 GCF_001515605.1 Sinocyclocheilus anshuiensis | reverse complement strand
ATTTACTCACCTCCATGTTGTTACAAACCTTTGACTATTTCCTCTGTGGAATGTAAAAGAAGATATTTTGAATAATATTTCAACCATTTTTGTCCATAATAAAACTTAATGAGATCCAAACAACATTTGACACCTTTGACTTTCATTTTATAGAAAAACCCCCCCACATTATTAAAAAATATGTCCTTTTGTACTACTTGGACATATGGGCTGCTTAAATGTAAAAAAAAAAAAAAAGAGTACACTACTGTTCAAAGGTTTGGGGTCTGCAAGATTTTTTTCATGTCTTTGAAAGAAGTCTCTTATGCTCACCAAGGCTGCATTTATTTGACCAAAAATACAGTAATAGCAATAATATTAGGAAATATAATTACTATATATACTGTATATATATATATATATATATAATTGAATATATGTTAAAATAGAATATGATTTGGTGCTTAAGGGGAGACACTCTTTTTCATGCACCTGTCAAATTTGAGATTTTGGGCTTTTTGGTTTTTCATAAAGGGTTTTTTCAGACTAGTGGAAAGAAAACATCCAAAAGACACTGTTAAGTGTTTCTTTTATAGCACTTTATCTATCTGTGTCGATAGATTTCAATTACAATGCATATTTTTAAAGGCCGTTTTCTCAAAATGAGTTTTTTCTACACTGAGCCATAAATCTCCACTTCAGTAGCACTTACACACACCAAACTTTACATTTTTATTCCTGTCTATATCCTGAAGGTTTTTACAGAGGGATTTGTTCATATATAATTTGCTTGATTATATACAACATTTTATTTCCCCAAAACTTGTGAAAATATAGTGTTTTCTGTCCGTTCTAAGCATTTTCTGAATTATGGAGTGACAAAAATTAGATACCCAAAATTCCCTCTGTAAAAACTGATACATTATCTTTTTTTGGGATTCTTTGATGAATAGAATGTTGAAAAGAACAGCGTTTATTTGAAATATAAATCTTTTGTAACATTAGAAATTCCTTTACTGCCAATTTTTTATCAGTGTAATGCACGTTTGCTGAATAAAATAAAGAATTTCGTTCCAAAAAAAAAAAGAACGACACTAAAGTTTTAAAAGGTCGTTTATGTTTCTGTCTCTGTGTTCAGCATCATAATGCAGTCTCGGTGGATGAAGTTCACTGCTAATAAACAAGAAAGCAACGGCGTGACTCGATGTGAGACTGCCTTGGTCGCTTTTACTAGTTTTTCAGCATTGATCGCGGGATTCGTAGATAGTAATGCAATGCTTTTCTGGCAGCTGCACACTGGGAGCTTTGAGAGTCGACAGCCCTACAACTGCAGGAACACACGGTAAAATTGAGCGCTACTGAATAACTCTTGTGTTTAATGGAAATTAAAGGCATAACTTTTATTGGTATTTCCGTCTGAATTCATGTTGAATTTGTTTTCTTAAGTTACATAAGTGTCACTGTGTATCTGTGTGTTTATATACACAATCGCACACATATATACTACGAACATTTCTTTACTGTTTATTCAGTTACATATAAGCTATATTATTACATTTATTTCTCTCGTGGCCACTCGTGATGCGAAGGGTTTCTCATATCTGTCAGTCGAATCTGTCTCAAGTTTGTTTACTCGTAGTTAAATTACAGATTATATTCATTTATTATACACAATTTCAGATATTGCATAACAATTATTTAAATTATTATGCTGTATTGCTGTAATATGAAAACAATTTAGGAGTAGACAAAATGCAAACAGTAACAGTTAAGTTCAGCAAAATGTAAACAATTATGACGCAAAATTCATGATAATCAATCTATATATATATATATATATAAAACGTAATGTACAAAATATCAAAACATTATTTTGGCCAAAAAATAGACTAATAAATTATGCCTGGTTGGACATTTATGAAAAACCTTATCATGAGAACACAGTTCAACATTTCTGTTAAAGTGTACTTCATTATATTTGACCCTTATCTGAATGTACACCAGTGTGCTTTTATTGTGTTCACTTATTACCCATCATCAACCATCATAGCAAAAGTATGATGATGAACTAGGTGTTTAAAACCAACACACAAAACCAACTGCTAGAAAAGCATTAATGTATTTGAAATTTTGACTCAAACTTGCAGTGTAAAAGTGCTTTTATCACATGCTTAAAATGACTTAAAATCACTTGTCTGTAATGAGCCATTAAAGTGCAGTAAAGTCAGAACCATGAGAAATGTTATTATAATCATCCTCTTTGTTGGCCTCTTTTGGCCATTGTAAACCTTACAAATAGGTCTGGGTGACAGACTATTCTGCTATTTCCCTGTTTCTCCCGCTTACTGCATAACTGCCATCTGAAAAGTATTTATTTATACGTTTGCAAATATTGTTTCTCAAGGACACCAGTGCCCTCGGTTAAAAAAATAATCAAGTATTTCCCAGCTGTCTCACAGAGCTGTGACTACATTCCCAGCTGTAAACACCAGAGTCTGTTTTGTTTATAGGTTGGTGGTCTGTTTAAGAGAACCTAATCATGTTCAAAGGCCCATCTGCCTTCCTGTCCAGACCACCACAACAACAACAGGTTAAAAACACCCAAAACGTGTCCTTGAGTGGCCATCCCTGTTTTTCAGAATGGAATTTCAGAGCAAAAACAGCCCCAGTGGGATCTGAATATCTCACGCCGCTGGGCCTCGTTTATCACTAGACACCAAAAGCAGCTATCTGTCTGTATCTATATTTTCTTGTCATTTTACAGCAATGTTGATATGGACTTTGGCTATCAGCTGTAGATCTAAGGTTTTGAACATAAACGTGTTGATTGTGATCTATAAACATAATCTTATATATTTAACAAGTTTGCATTTCTTCCACCAGGTGACTTTACGTTTAATATATGCGCTGTAAGTTAAAGGTAATATTGTGTTTGGAAGTCGAGAGTGACTACGGTGCGTCGGAGCGCTAGTTTAGGAAGAAGATGACGACAGATACCCGGGAGCCGATTGGCTGAGCGCAGCTCGCAGAGCAACGTGATTGGCTGTCAGATTCCCGACCCGGATCTCTGCTGCGGCTGCAGCCAGTGTTGCCAGTGTTGCCTGATTGGGCGGGTTCCGGCGGACGAGCGCAGACAAGCAAAATTAAGTTTAACTAAAAATAACAAAATTTGTTTTTATTAAATCATAGTATTATAATGAATATGCGAAATATTTGACTTAAACAGCCTAACAGATTAACAAAACGAAAGGAAAAGACTGAGAGATATGATGCTGAGTTTGGTTCATAGGCTATGTTTTTACATCATAAATAATAGTTTAGCATTCAAATACATCGCAAATATGGACAAATTTAATTGGATTAATGCCGAATGAGCGAGGCGGGCTGCGCGAGAACGCCGTTTGCTTTCAGTTTCGCATTGAATTAGTCCTAATTCGTTTTGGCCTGTTTAGCAATTTATACATTTTCATTCTTGTTTTCTTCTGAAACCGTTCAAAATAGCTATGCTGAGTTTGGTTCATAGGCTATTTTTGTGGCGCGGCGCTCTACGAAAGTCCACGGAAAGGAAACCGAGATGACAGAAATAAAAGTAAACACACTGCAGTTTCGAATGATCTGTATGACCAAAAATTACTTTTTTTGTTGTTTGTTTCCGCTGTTCCATCGCGCCGGCGCCTCACGCACACACATCTACAGCATTGCAAACGTTGCAGCCTGGTAATTTTCAGAATAAAATACAGTCAACCAAACATATAGATACACTGGTTAATAGTGCGTAGCCTACTGCGTAGTAGCCTGCAATCCGTGCCTTTCGGCCTGAGCTCGGGCCAAACACACATTTGCTCATGTGACGAGGATGTTTTTTAAGCGCGTTAAGTAAGCCTGGTTTACATCATAAATAATAGTTTAGCATTCAAATACATCGCAAATATGGACAAATTTAATTGGATTAATGCCGAATGAGCGAGGCGGGCTGCGCGAGAACGCCGTTTGCTTTCAGTTTCGCATTGAATTAGCCCTAATTCGTTTTGGCCTGTTTAGCAACTTATACATTTTCATTCTTGTTTTCTTCTGAAACCATTCAAAATAGCCTATAGGCTAGGTAATGTGTTTATTGTTTGTACATTATAACATTTCGCTTTATTTACCGGTGTTATTATGTATGTAATAATACAGTTTGTGCTTATCTGTGTTTAATCTAAACTACAACGTAACATTAATGTACCTACATACCAGTATCTAAATATGATTTTATAATTTTATGCTTTATAGACCTACCACATTACCCTCCACTGGATGTAGAATGAGCAGCAATAAACAACATTTTGGCATTTTATAATACTTCTGTGGATATTTTGGTGAAAGTAACTCAAAAGTAGTGTAACGCATTAGTACAATTCAGAGACAGTAATATTGTAATGCAACTAATTACTTTCAAAAGACAGTAACTAGTAATATTTAATGTATTACATAGCCTATTGGAAGTAACTTGCCCAACACTGTTCATGAGTGACAAGTTTTTAGCGTGATAAGTTATAACGTATCTGATTTTGAATGTGACTGTATATTCAAGTAATCACAATGCCTAAATATAAGTTAAAGAGTGGGAGAGTGACAAATTGTGGACAAATTGTGGAGTGAGATGACACGAAGGCTCTATCACTGCAACTCCGAAATCAGAGCACATTTGAATTAATTAATCAAACCCGAAACTACATATGTCGGTTATTCTGTCCTGTTTTTTTTTTTTATCTTTTAAACGGGTCCAGAATCAGATTGATAAATTCTTGAAAACTGCTAGACTTGATTAGTTTTGACTGTGCAAAGTGCTGTATTATGTTCTACAATATGAACTTAAGAGCTTCCAGTTCGGTGTAAAATTATAGAGCGACACGAAGGTAAGAGCATTATTGTTTTTTTGGTTTTTTTTAATTGTCGGATTATAATTCAGTATGTAGCCTATCAATGAATGACACAGTTTTGACTGTCATGGTGTGCGCAAGAACGAGTGTGAAATACCTGCAACGTTGCTTTTTCCTATCACTTATATTGGACACTTTTTGCATTTAAATTGGATTATTCTGACTGCTGACATTGAAAATTATGCATTTCTTGATTGCCGTTTTGACAGTGTCTGCTTGCATATTTTATTCATGTTCTGTAGCCTAATTCTCTTTAATGTAGGCTATTTGCCCCTATTCGCTCCGTTTACCTGGGAAATTTATCTAACGTTATATGGCCTAAATTATTTTGTTTTAAGGAGTTAAAAATGGCCCTTATCAACCTTGATTTACATATTCCATCACATTATTTTGACAGTTAAAGTTTTGGGCGGGTTTTTGTGAGCTTTTGGGCTGGAAATCCTCCATCCAATCTGGCAACACTGGCTGTAGCTATCTCGCGTTTGGGGTTTGAATAGTGGAAGACAGAGGGCCGTGTCGATGTGTTGTGATCTTTGTATGAAGGTAGAATGACGTCAAAAAGATTTGCATACGCAGGGTAATATTTGTGGAAGTGTACATAAGACTGTAAGCGTAAATTAAATTTGCATGCACAACAGAGTCTTATGTACACTTCCACAACTCTTACCCTGCGTATGCAAATCTTTTTGACGTCATTCTACCTTCATAGTTTGGCCTTTTTCCGAAAGACCAAACGGGCGGGTCAGCACGATGGAATTAGGCGAACGCTTTCGGAGAGTAGAGAGCGTAAAGACACCGTACCGCGTTTAGGTGAAAGCGAGCGAGCTCTGCCAACCCAATTCCTCGAGCAGACATTGCGTGTGAATGTGGTGACAGTCAACAGCGTCCTCCCACCCTGATTTTATATAATGGGAGATCGCATACAGATATGATGTGCTGATGTATACGGGATAACATACGGGAGCTGGAAACGGATAATACGGAGTTGCGTGGAGGGTTGAGTTGACTTTGCGACGCCTCGGTTCATCTCGAGACTCTTATTTGTCGCCTGTGTTATTGTGAAACTGAAGCAATGGCGAGGCACACGGTAGTCGGGGCTAGAGACGTTTGCCCTGCTTTCAACAGCTAGCCTTCCGCGGGTGGCCACCTAACTTAACCAACTCTAGTAGGACTAGCTGACTCCTGCGGCAACGCGAGCTCCGCGCAGGGGCTGTCTGTACGAGGTGAAGCTGGCGGCGCTCCGGTTAGAGTCGGAGGAGAAGGATCTGGGCGCCATGGCGTGGGTGCTGAAGATGGACGATGCTACCATCGAGTCTGGGCTAGTGCACGACTTCGATGCCAGTTTGTCTGGCATTGGCCAGGAGCTCGGGGCTGGCGCGTACAGCATGAGGTTAGAGCAGCATGCAAACCGATCAGCAGCTTTCCAAGAGTCCCTAAGCCGGGGGCGATGCATCTGTGACGGCGAGCTAGTTGGCTAGCTGTCTTGATCGCAGACGCAGTGTTTACATTGCGAACCTCGGGATTCCAGGCGGGTTGTGCTCATTGGTTTAAAAAAAAAAATCATAATTTGATATCCTTATTTATCATTTGGCAACTTCGCGAGATTGTTTTGTCGTCTGCTGGATGCAGTGTGGCTATGTGAGAGTTGCTATAGCTAGCTCAAAACAATTAGACAACGAGTTGCATCCTTATGTTGTCTGACCATCTTGAGAACTAACGAGACCTGTGGCCGGTTGCATAAACTGCTTAGACTAGTCTTAAAAGTTAGACACTTAATTATTTTCTGCAAGACTGGTCATACTTTTTTAAAAGTCATTTACATAAAAACGTAGATTGATCTCATTTGAATCTGAAAAGTAAGACCGATAACCACTTGGTTAACTGCTAGTTAGTCAAACTAGTTCTTAACGTGGTGACTATGTTAATTTAACTGGCCCCTGGTTGTAGAGCGTTCATCAGTATTCTCACGCTCCTTTCGAGAAGCCATAACGTGGCCGCACTGAAACGATAACAAGCGCGCTTGAAGTAATGTTACTTCCTGGAACAGGGTGTTCTCTGAGATGCGAAATTAACAGTTGTAAAGAATTAGTTTAAATTTTATTTAAACGAATTAGTTTAAATATAGTAATTATATTTAAATCTTATCTCTTCGCACATATTGTTTTAAGGGCATTAAAATGTTTCGTGAATAACGTTTTACTGATTGAAGAAATTGAGGCGGCCGTCGAGCTCCATTACGTCATACGATACTGCGCATAGAGGCTGTGATTACGTCATTGAACTGTTAGGGTGACTCGGGAAGAGTTGATGCAATATTTAGGATGAGGGCCATATCCTCGGGATAGTCTGTCTGCATTTTCTGTGTACCTTTAAAATAAAGAAATTAAAGGTGAATTGTATATTATATTTCCTTTGATAAAATATGTATATCCCTGTTTAATATGCAGACAACCCAGTAAGTCATTAGACAGTTGATTCCTCGAAAAATGTAATTTTGTAGTCATAAAAGTGTTGTTCTAAATAACCCAAATAAATTCCTGAGGGAACCCCCTAGAGTGTGACAATTGGGTTCTGGAAGTAAAAATCCCATAAATTTTCTTATTTGGGGAATTGATTTTGAAAGATAACCTACTGTTATGAACTGGCCTACAGCGAGCTATTAGGTTGTTAATCCTTAATAATTTGCTTTGGTTTCACTTTTAAGAATAATAATTTTTACCAGTGAAGTTCTGTGAAAAAAAAAAAAAAACTACATATGATTTTGCAGAGAAATGTCCATCAGTCAAAGAATCGAAAGAAGCAAATCACACCAAAAGAGCTTGCGCCCATCCAGTCCCATGCAGCACTGCGAATGACATAACCGTGTCAGTCTCCCTACTCTTTCATAATGTATATATAAAAAAAAACCATACAAGATATTACACACACACACACATACTTGGTTCTTGGCTTAAAACTCTTAAACAAAGACTTAAAAAAAAAAATCTCATGTCTACCAAAAAAGTGCATGGTTATGAATGCATTCTGCTGTCAATCAGCTTTCAGGTTGGACTACTAATTGACATCAGAACTAAACAGCTCTATTTTGCTTAGAAATCACATGGTTCACCTTTACTGTTGGGTGCCTTTTTTCTTTCTTTTTCTTTTTTTAGAAATACAGGTTGGAAAATATCACATTATTAAAATTCTTTTAATCTTACTTTCACGTGCTACTAACATTGCAGCCATTTGTTTTTGTTTGTTATTTAGTTGAATTTGACCAGTATCAAGCTGTCCAAAACATCATGCTCATCCATTTTATTCATAGATATGTATTGGGTTTTTCCATGCATTCCAACTGCATGCCAGGTGCTTCAGCATCCACACCATTGGAAGAGGCAAACCACAATCCCCCTGCATACGTCACAGTTTCATTGGGGTATTAATGATGGAGCATATTTAAACTGTGTATGTCGCTTTTCCAAATCGCCAGCAGTCTTCGCTGTTCCCATTTGGCCACAAGGAGTTTGAAATACGGTCACTGCGTGATAGGAATACACATTATGCACCTGAGGTCAGGTTCCATGGAATGGTAACTCTGAGATGTGGCGGGCTTCTGGAGGTTGTGGTGGAAAGAGCAACATCAGTATTTTCCCTGGAGCGCTCTGTTATTCTGCAAGTGTGCATATGCAAGTGTCTGAAATACTTTATGTGAGAGAGTATAGTCAGTGGTTGAGTTTACATTCTGTGGCGGTTTTGTTAGTGGTGGGAGCGCTGTAGTGTGATACAGCGGGAAGAAGGCTGTTCACATGCTCTCCCCCTGTGATATCAAGTTTCTTGCTATTCTTCCAGCGTCCTGCAGATCTGCAGTTGACACAGTCCTCTATTGATGTTAGAGGACCAGACAGTGTTTTTGGGTAGTTGAGGCATAACCTGTTCACAGACTTTAGGTTAAAACATACATACATGTTAGAGAAAGTGTCCTGTGACTGCTATTTAATTATTTTTAAACATTTTTTATCAAATTTTTGAGATGCCATTGTTTGTTAAGCATATTTTATGGCACTGCCCTGCTTTTAATATCCTAGAAGTACTTAATGTATTTTTCAAAACGTTCTCACCAAGGAAGCTTCATATTATGAAGCTGAAATATCCCATATAGTTTTTATTGCGATGTAAGAGTTTTTTGTTTGTCATTGTGTTTATTTAGATTAACTAATTTTAGTTTCCAATGTATTGTTTTTCATTTATTTAGACAAAGTAGCATACAGTTTGAATATTGGCCATTAACTGTTATTGCCCAGATAATTAAATAATTACTGGCTTATTAGTATCAGGCAGAATTTAAATATGGCTCCATCCATAAAGAAAATAGTTAGTGTTGGTGTTAACATTGCATAAAAGTAATATTAAAAATTTCATATTTTTTTTATAAAAGACCACCTTTTTGCATTGACTAGTTTATTTAAAATGGTTCCATGACATACATTTTTAAAACAAATACAAATATTCTATGTAGTTTCTGATTTAATGAGGTGCATGCAAACCTGCATGCACAATTATAAAAGAATGATCAAAATGCTGTTTAAATTAATTTAAAATTAAACTATAGCATGTCACACTGCAGGATATGGCAATTTTCATGTCAGATGCCCTTATATTTCTTTTGGTAGCATTAGCTATTGAACTTTTATGAAATATGGACCGGAAATAATAAATTTTCTGCATTTTGAAATTTGCAGGTGTTTTCAGTCAACAGGGTCAGATAAGTTCAAGATCCAGATATCATGGAGATATGCTTATTATTTTCCTACTGTGTCTGTAAGTCATTGCTATGACGGGGTGCTAATGTGATGTTTTGGTGTTGCGTTTGAGGTAAATGAGGGTGTGAGATGCTGATTATCTAATTTGCGATCATGTGGAATGAGCAGCTGTGGAACGGAATGTTACAGTGGAGCTGCTCATATTTCAGAAAACACTTGCAGATTGGTGGGCAGGAAGGATCCTGCAGGCCGCACTGTTACAAACGTCGCGTCATGTCAAGCAGACTGCCAGCTAACTGACTCAGCGTCTATAGCTGTCACTGCACCGGCCTGATACCGCCTGTACATGTGTGAGTGTGGCAAAGAAGTGTCAAGCCCAGAGCCATGGCAGCATTTATTAACTCCATAATCTATGAATACTAATAATATTTTGGGCTAAATATTGTGTAAATTAATTGTTCATTGTTAATTGTTTGATATTGTGACACATACTACCATCACAATTTTGGGGTCAGTAAGATTTTTTTTTTTTTACCGCTTTTGAAATAAGTCTGTTATGCTTACCAAGGCTGCATTTGTTTGATCAAAAACACACTAAAAACAGTTAAACTGCAAAATATTTTTTCAATTTAAAATAACTGTTTTCTGTTTGAATATAAATATATATTAATATAAATAATTCCTGTGATGGCAAAGCTGCATTTTCAGTCTTCAGTGTCACATGATCCTTCAGAAATCATTCTAATATGCTTATATGCTAATATGATTTTTTACTATTATTTAACACATTAATGCATCCTTGCTGAATAAAAGTATTAATTTGTTTAAAAAATCACACTGACCCCAAACCTTTGAACAGTAGTCTATTAATATATGATTGTAAATACACGCCTCCCTTTTGTTTTATTTATATTTCCTAGCAGTCTGATGAGAATATGTCCTTTATCTGTTTGTGGTTCAGAAGTACGAAAGAGCGGTCATGTGTCGTGTGGTTTTTAAAGTGTCTATAGGTGTAAGCAGGCAGGAGGCTCCCTATATACCTGTTTCCGTGACAACCATTTTCATACTGATGGTAGAGGTTCTGTGGTTCTAACTGACATAATTCACCATTTCATAACTTCCATTTCTTTGTGTCTGTGTTTGTTTTCCCTCAGTGATGTGTTGGCTCTGCCCATCTTTAAGCAGGAAGATGTTAGCGTTCCTGTGGAGTCGGACACCAAGAATCCTCCGTTTCAGTACGTGCTGTGTGCCGCCACCTCCCCTGCTGTTAAACTACATGAGGAGACGCTCACCTACCTAAACCAAGGTACAGTTTCCATTACCCATATTTCTTTCTCTATTCCTTAAAGAATACCAAGACCCTGGTTGAGAGATATTCAGTAACACACTTCCCATCTCCCTCTGAAGGCCAGTCGTATGAGATCCGATTGCTTGATAACAGGAAAATAGGGGAGATGCCTGAACTCAACAACAAGACTGTTAAGGTGAGAGATTGTGTGTGTTTTATCAGTGCAGTGCACTTGTGGTTTTGTGTGGTGTGGCATCTCCTGCACTGGTATTCAGTGAATCTACAGCGTCATGGCAAAATGAATTATATTTTACTCAAGTTGATAGTTTGCAGTCTGAATTGAATTTGGAGAGGAAAAAAAATTGAGAGGAAGTTCGTTCTGCAGAATAATACAAATCAACCAGTATATTTTTTATGACCAATATGATACTGATTATTTTTTGATTTAGTTATTTTTGTTATTCATACCTTTTTAAAGATAATTTTTTTATTTTATTTTATAACAGCTAAATGGTTGATACCTTTGAAGGCAAATGCTTGCTTTATAAAGCTAATATTGTATGAAAAAAAAGAAAAAAAAAAAAAATATTTATTATTAAATAATAAATTATAATAATTATAAAAATAATTTATTATTAAATAATTAATAATCAAAATTATTCACTTAAACATTAAGTTATTTGTGAACAGTGTTGTTTACTGGCACAGTTGTGTGATGGCATTGTTACGCACTAAGACTAACCAGGTGGTCCATTTATCTGTAAACATTATTATATATATTTAAGAATTGCTAATTACTTAGCAAATAAATGAATACATACGTACATAAATACAAATATACTATTGCTCAGAAGTCTCTTATGCTCACCAAGAATGCATTTATTGAATCAAACAAAACAAGTAATATTATTATATTTTTAGCATAACTGTTTTCTATTTTTTGTCATTTATTACTGTGATGCCAAAGCTGAATTTTCAGCATCATTATGCAAGCCTTTAGTGCTACATGAGTCTCCAGAAATCATTCTAATAAGCTGATTTGCTGCTATCAGTGTGGCAAGTTCAAAAGAACTACATTAGTTGAAGCATTATTTGAAACTTTTTTAACATTAGTTTTTACTATCACTTTTGATCAATTTAATGCTGGAATGATAAATAAAAGTATTAATTTTTTAAAACAAAAATCGTACTGATCCCAAACTTTTGATCAGTAAATAGACAACATTTTTCTTCCGTTGTCTTTGCTGGTCGCATACATAAAAAAAATAATACAGCGTGATCAATGTAGACTTTTAGGAGTCATTTCTTTAAATGTTTTGCGTCACAAATTGCTGTTTTGAATCAGTCTGAGGAATCCTTCACTGAGTGAATGCGCTGATTTAACCACAATGGATGTCTACACAGCCTTTTTACATAATCAAATTCAATTCAGGCAACAACATCACAGCTAGGATAAAATCAAATTAGTTTTGCCATGGTGCTGTAGATTCAGCGGTGCAGGAAGTACTGGTATGGTGTATGGCTCTTTAAGAGTGCTGCTTGTTCTGATGGTTTTGTGTTTGTGTATGTTTGGTTTGGGGTGAATATATGGTTATAGAGTATAGTTAGGGTGGTTTTCCATGACCGAAGGCTTCAGTACATGGAGCACCAGCAGCTGGAGGGCTGGAAATGGAATCGGCCTGGCGACCGCCTCCTCGACATCGGTGAGAGCTTATGTGTTTACTTTAGGTTGCTGCAATCAATTTGTTCAGTCTTTTTTGATTCATCAAGTGAATAGTATCAAAGCAGCATAAAGCCTCAGGAGAGGGAGTTTTTACAGTGCGTCATGTGTTTGTTACAGATATCCCCATGTCAGTTGGCATCACTGAGCCCTGCACACACCCATCACAGCTAAACGCTGCGGATTTCCTGTGGGATCTCTCCAAGCGAGCGTCTGTGTTTGTGCAGGTAAACCCCAATTCAAGATCAAACCACAAACATGCAGCCATGTTATCATAGTTCAAAGGTTTCAGAAGCACACTAGAGTTTCAGTTTGAAGTGTCATTTGCAAATAGTTCTTGGGGCAGTGGACATAATGTTTTATATATCTCGCTGTGTTAGATTACACTTGTTGCAACATTGTACATAATATTTTTCTGCGTATGCCTGTTGATAATCAACAAGGAAATCAACAGTTGGGAACGATACTGTTTTGCAACCAATTTTACACATTTTAGGATTTATTTCATGTAAACACACTTGATTTGTAAATGTAAATGGGTTGGACAAAAAAAAAAAGTTTTATTCAGTGCGAGTTGCATTAGACTTTGCATTGTAATTGCAATAGACCTGTTGCTGTTTTATTATGTCATTAATATTAAGTTGTTTAAGAAAAACAGAAAACTTAATTTATTTCATGATTTCTGGCGGTTTACTTAAATATTTACATGAATTTTGTATAAATGTTTACTTCAATGAGAAATACATGAAGACATTGTTTTAATTTTAATGTAATTTAATATTTAACATTTTAAATTAAGGTGTGTGCTCAGTGTTGTTATTTATATTGTTAAATTACATTAAATTATTAAAATAATAAAATTATAATTTTTTTGCTGTGGTATTGAAATTAGTATTAATAATATAATATATTGTATAATATTACTAATGATGTTTCTGCAAAAATCGAGCACATATAAATATGCAGTTGAGCATTCACTGGTGTATATTTCTTCAGGTCATTATTTAGTTCTTGCTGTCAAGATCCTCACAGCTGTTTTGTGTAGTTAATGAATAGAACATCCCTGAAGAACAACCTCATTGGCCAGAAATTCTCTCTCTGCTATGCAGATGTTGTGCCAGTAGTGTCAGACATGTTGGAGAGAGTCTGACTAGGGCTACTGGCTCTTTGAAATTGTCTCTTGACTTTGAAAGCGTCCGATCAAGTTTCAAACATATCAATATCATTCCAGTTGATTAAAAATGTATCTGGCACATCCTAATCTGTGCAGAAATAGTGCAATACATGTCAAGGATAATCTCAAAAGTGCTCTAGGAACCGGTCATGTATTCCACATTAATTATCTATTTCTTCCTTACCTTGTTAAAGGTTCATTGCATCAGTACAGAGTTCACCCCACGGAAACACGGCGGAGAGAAGGGAGTCCCGTTCCGGATCCAGATTGACACTTTTAAACAAAATGAAAGCGGAGAGTACACCGAGCACCTGCACTCCGCCAGCTGCCAGATCAAAGTCTTTAAGGTGATGCCACATGCATGCAAACATGCATTAAATGCAAGGAAATATCTGTGGTGTTGGGTTGAAGATTGCAGATCTGAATTATTTTCACCTTTGTGTTTCTTATACTGAATGCTTATGTTGTTGAAGGGTGTGTTTTGAAGCATTATGCATGCATGATATTGAAGTCTTCAGCATGTATTAAAGTGTATCTCATACTCTCCTAATAACAGCCAAAGGGAGCAGACAGAAAACAAAAAACAGACCGAGAGAAGATGGAGAAAAAGACTGTGCAGGAGAAAGAGAAATATCAGCCTTCTTATGACACCACTATTTTGTCAGAGGCAAGAATATTTAAGTATTTTTGTTTTGTTTTGACACCTATTACTACTGACACCTATTGACATGGATACAGAATCAGGTAGAAAAAACAACGTTTTTGGCTACTAATTGTAAAAATAGCCTATTCATAGATGTATTTCTCATCCATGATTAATTTAGACAAATAATAAAGGGTCGCTGAGATAAAGTGAATAGCATTTAGCTGGTCATGTTACAGCCACCATGGCGGGGACAACCTTATATCGAGTTTAATATCAGTGGCCTAAAATTAACTGTGACTGAAGTCTTCATCTTATTTCAATGTACACCATTTCACACGTATAGTAAAAGTACTATTCATGCCTGTAGGAAATTTTCCTTCTTCTCAGAAACAGTGTTATTTTAGAATTATTTATATGCTATTATAATATTTAATTATATTTTGATTTAGCTTTTATTTTTATGTTTATATTTCAGTTTTCATTTTAGTTTCATTTCATATTACTGACATAACCTCGGTTCCCTGAGAAGGGAACGAGACGTTGCGGACCGTATAAGCTGATGCTTTGGAGAAACACCTTTCTCCTCAAATACTGAAGCCTTATTTGCTTAATGCCATTGTATCACAATGACCAATGGCACTCGAGTGCGCGAAAAGGGGGCAGGAAATCGCCCTATATAAGCAGTGTTAAGCGCCATTTCATCAGAATCTTTTGACTGAATAAGAGAGCTTATGAAAGACCTGAGCGTAAGTAACATGGCATAAACACAACGTCTTGTCATTCCCTTCTCAGGGAACCAAGGTTACGTTAGTAACCAGAGACGTTCCCTTTCAAGATGGTCTCTCGACGTTGCTGACAGCGTAAGCTGATGTTTTGGGGACCATGTAACTTCACACCATGTTACTGCGAAGGCCGCTTGGCATAAGCGGAGAAGACATATAAGCGCAGCGACTCTCAACAGCAATCGCAATACATGGTACAGCCACTGTACACAAGTACGGATAAACAGCACATTCCAGACAACAGCTTCTCACCGGAGCTAGACATGCAGTTGTGGAGCTGACCAGGATTAGACAGCACACTGGCCTGGGGAACTGTGAAAGTTGAGTTGAATAGTTGAAGCGGTCACATGTGAAGCAGTCCCAACGTGCCACAAAACGTTACAGTGTGAACGATCTGAGGGAGTGTTCTGATAATGCACTCGTAACGCAAACGATAGTGCCCACAATAGGCAGGGAAACCGAGAGACGAGCAGGTAGACTTTATTGTAAATAAAAAAACAGCAGGTAGACTTTATTGTAGATCCAACTATAACGCTATGCGGCACGTTCCTTGTTCCGGGAACAGATGGCATTTTGGCCACATTCTCTGATTTTGCAGCTGAAACTGTGCTGCTCTATGCTAGAGTCTGAAGCTGGGATTTAAAAAAAAAAATTTAGACACTTTACATGCAGTCACACAGAGCTATGTTAGCTGTAACTTCGGCCGATATACTGGTCAGTGTAAGCAACATTACACATCTGTATAAAGAGAGTGGCACAGCCGGCCCTCATCACAGAAAGGCAACGAATGGCGGCAGCACAAGCATATATCTTAGTCAGTGTAAGCAACACACCTGTATGAAATGTAAACGGCACTACACGTTCTAATAAATATGGTGGCACAGCACCGGTGCATATCATAGGAAGTCAGTGAGAGACAAGCACTTGTATAGACAAGCACTACACTCTGCTATTGAAAACAACCGCTTAGCTGGTGTTTATACAGTGATACGTCATAACCTCCTGAAGACTGAAGCTATTGGAAGAGAGCTGAACTGGATGATGACATCACTGAATCATCAATGAACTTACTTTAGCTTTTTGTTATTGTCTTCTTGCATTATTGACAAACTATTTTCCTGTTTGACACAGTAAAGCTGCTTTGACACAACCAGTATTGTATAAAGCGCTATACAAATAAAGTTGACTTGACTTGACTTGACTTGTAGCTGCCTGCCAGGCTGCTTTGTACACGACAGCTCGCCACTGGGTCGGGGGAGCTGTTTATATTATTAAGTAAGCGGCTGGTGTAATTTGTGCTCCAGCAGGCGAAATATCGCGCTGTGGCGGGGCACTGGTATGTATTGTGTGAACAGCTGAAGCGCCTTTGTTGGGATATTTTGTGCTATGTACAATACAGAACACTGCTGAGGCGGGGGGCTGTGTATATTATAAGCACTTCCAGAGTGCAGGGGGTCAGCGGGGCCTGTGTCGGCATATGAGCCCTTTGCTGCAAACCTCACATTCGGGTTATAGTGCCACTAACATGAGGTGAGCATGAGAGCCAGGTTTGTTTCTTGAAGTTAGGTAAGCACCACCTATGACGAGCACTATCTGAAGGCAGGAAGTCCTCACACTCATGGATGGATCGGAAAAGCGTGAGGCATGTGGGCTCTGAGCCAGCGTGAACTCGCCACTTAACACTTCGTTTCTGCTCCAAATCAGGATGTCAGCGCTTCTTCCTCAGCTGCTTAAAGAGAGCAGCTGAGGGGGGCGGCTGCACAAGGGCTAACCAAGCGAGTTCTCACTTTTTTAGCATCGCAATGCGGGCAGTTAGGGCCCTCAGTAGTGGCTTCTGCGTGGGCAGGCAGAAGACGCAAAGTTCGAATCTGTCGGGGATCAGGAAACCTAAGTGATATCTCAATCCATTCTTCACTGGAACGCGTAAGGGGATCAGCGAAACGTATTCCATAATCCTCTTTGGCGATGAATCAACAGCGAAGACTTAAAGGGGTCATATGATGCTGCTAAAAAGAACATTATTTTGTGTATTTGGTGCAATGAAATATGTTTATGCGGTTTAAGGTTTTTAGGTAGGCGTGGCTGACTCTTAACTTTTATAAAGAATATCTCTTTGGATTTGAGACTTTAGTCTTTGCAACTTTACAGATCTTCTTTAGGCACCAAGAGCTTGTAACACTCCAAAGAGAAAGGAAAAATTGAAATCGCATCATATGACCCCTTTAAGCATTTATAATGAAGGAGAAAGATTCTGATTAAATGCCTCTCAGCGCTGCTTATATAGGGCTCTTTCTCGCCCCCTTTTCGCGTGCACGAGCAATATTGGCCATTGCGATGCAATGGCAATAAGTGAATAAGGCTTCAGTATTTGAGGAGAAAGGTGTTTCCCCAAAGCGTCAGCTTATGCTGTCTGCAATGTCAAGAGATCATCTCGAAAGGGAACTGTGCTTATAGGGTATTTAACTAAAAAAGACTTTCAATTGATTCAAATTTACATGCGTGTCTGTTTTTCTCTGTTTGTGTTTTCACTGTGGTTTGTCATTTTTGAGTAGACTCAATTGGAGCCTGTGATTGAGGAGGCTGTAGAATATGAGCTAAAGAAATCCAGCAAGCGGACACTTCCTGCAGACTGTGGCGATTCCATCGCCAAAAGCAAAAGAGGAAGTGTAAGCACCCACTCACCTCTGCTGTGTTAACAGTTCACTCATACTAAACTCCAAAACATTCTTCATATTTGTTTTTAGTAGTGTCCTTCATCGGTGTGTGACGGGTCATTCATTAGTCTGACATCAAAATTCTGTTTTGTTTAGATCACTTCGGACTTTCTCACATTTCTCTCTTTCTCTCATTGTAGTGCTCTCCATGGCCAGATAATGCATACGTCAACCCCAACACAGCAGCTACACCGACCTTCACCTCCAGCACACACACCTACAGCAGTAGCAGCACAGTACCAGACAGGTGACACACTCACGAAGCATCTGTGTTTCTTTTACATTGTGCCATGAACCAGAGTTATGCATTTTCTAATGCTTATACTTTTGTTTTTAGTGAGTCATCTTCACCTAACCATCAAGTGGATCTTGGTAGCCTCGTGTCTATGGAGGTTTGTACATGTTTGTATATAAAATTTTTACTAATTTGCCTTAAAGATGCACATTTATTTTTGTTGCATCTGAAAAAAATTAATCTGTGAACTTTCTGCAGTCTCTGAGTCCCACAGCGTCTATACAGGACACACAGAAGTGGCTGCTTAAGAACAGATTTAACTCATACAGTCGTATTTTCACCCATTTCTCAGGTATTAACACATGCAAGTTTTTGTTGCAAAGATTAAAATTCACCAGGGCTGGGTAAAAATATGTAGTTATGATAAATCACAATCGTTATTTGAATGATCCTGATAATCGATTCTTAGTTGTCCTCACAAGCTGTGTGTAAAACCAAACATACAGCGTATTCTGATTCACAAACAATTGACTCTTATGAACTGGTTCTTTTAATGAGTAGTTCAAAAGATGAGTTACCAGTTTGAATCAATCTGAAACAGTTGCCTGCATAATTAACATCATTAACAGAGAGAGAATCTCTTTCAAATGTAAGCAAATTGGGCATTAAAGCTGAAATATCCAAATAGACTGAATTGGAATTTAATAGAATCTACAGTTTCTGAATCAGAATCCAATGGAATACGGAAATCTGTGTCGTTATCCAGCCCTAACAGACACATAACATTAAACTATGAGTAGTAATTAATGAGACTGATTTGATATGATGGATTTTTCATCTCAGGTTCTGATCTACTGAAATTAACTCGTGAGGATTTAGTCCAAATTTGTGGTGCAGCTGATGGAATCAGACTCTACAATGCACTTAAGTCAAGGTATGATAAAAAAAAAATCACAAGTGATATTGATATATAATTGAGGAGATTTCTTAAAATTATGAATGTGTAAACTACAGAATTCTGTTCACATTGTGTGTGTTTGTGTCCCCGTACAGAGCAGTGCGTCCCAGACTCACGGTCTACGTGTCCCTGGAGGCATCTCAGAGTGAGAGCCCTCTACTGGAGAAACGTGGCCACAGCAAAAACGGCGAACACAGCAGTCCAACATCCATACCTGGTATATAAATGTCAATCGTGGAGACTTGCACACCCATTCCTAACATACCACAATCACAAGGAAATAAGTAACATCTATTGTGTTGCAACAACAAACATGCAGTGCAGCATTATTCAGCAGCACTGAATTGCTTGATCTGTTGTACAAACCTTCGTAACCTGTCCACCAAAGTACTACAACTGGTGAACTAAAATGTGTTCACTTCCTTTTTCTGATACTAAATACCACATGATGTAAAAAGTGAAAAAGTGTAAGTTGCATGACTAAATCAAAATGTAAGGTAGTGCTCAGTTTTTTTGTTGTTGGGTTTATTTTTAAAAAATTTTTTTTTGGCATTGGCAACATAAGGGGCCGTTCACATATTGAGCCTAAAAACGCGTGGAAAACGCTAGGCGCGCCAGTTTCTGCTTTTTTCCAAAGCGTTCAGGCACTTGCGCTCCGGAGGCGTCTGCCGTTGCTAAGCAACCATGACCTGCGCTCTCCATGAAGACGTGGAAGTTACAGCAAAGTATAAATGGATTTGCAGCACTAAAAATCGCTTGCAGTAGCTCTGCTACTAAATTTATTTAAAAATGTCTGTCCCTGTACAGCTATGATCAGCTGTTCCTTCATCCTGGCTGAGCTTTCAATGTTGTTACGGGAAAGGATGAAGCTGATTGGTTGGTTCTTGTCACATGACCAGTGGTGCGCTTGTGGTATTCTGAAAAGTTTAAAATGTTTTTATCTCGATGCGGCACGGATGCGCCTGGAAAAAATGAGCGCCATTTAGCTTTAGCTTCCATTATGAGCACGCCTACATTTGAAATAACGAACTTGAGCGCGCAAAAGACGCAATATGTGAACGGCCCCTAAAATGGCAACAGTTGAGAATGTTAAATTAATTCACATTAATGAAAATTTTTCAATCTAGTGAATACTGAAAAATTTCATAAGGAACCCACCATCAAACCCACAATCATAAGTGTTCCTCATTAGGCTGTTACATTACAATATTCAAACTGTTAGGCTGATGATACACGGGGCAGCTTTGGCTAATGTTGCCGTCAGCGGGCAACCAGGTGAGACACAAGGCCCACAACCGATCCAAAGTATCCAGATGTGTTACCCATTCTCAATGGGAAAGTGCCCAAGCAACATTGCTCAAAAAAAGTTGCCCGGCAAAATTGCTCAAAAAGTTGCCCCGTGTATCATCAGCCTTTCAAGTAAAACTGCGGGGCAGACATGAGAGACAACTTAGCACTACCATTCAAAAGTTTGGGGTACCTGAAACTGATCAAAAGTGACAGTAATGACTTCTACATTGTTACAAAAAAATTATATTAAAAAAAATGCTTTTGTTTTGTTTTTTACTTTCTATTTATCAAAACAATCCTGAAAAAATATCACACTTTACACAAAAATATTAAGCAGCACAACTGTTTTCAACATTGATAATAATAAGAAATGTTTCATAGAATGATTTCTGAAGGATCTTGTGACACTGAAGACTGGTGTAATTAATGCTGAAAATTCAGCTTTGCCATCACAGGAATAAATTACATGTTAAAATATATTAAAATAGAAAATGGTTATTTTAAATTGTAATAATATTTCACTATATTACTGTTTTTACTGTATAAATGCAAATAAATGCAGTCTTGATGAGCGTAAGAGACTTTTAAAAATGCTTGAAGATCTTACCAACCCCAAATTAACGGGTAGTTTATAATATAAAGATGCAGCAAAAGCCATAAGAAAAAATCTTGTTCCTCTTCCTGCTCTCAAAAGCACAACACCATAATAAGACATTTGACACGGCAACAAGACCACACCTCAAACCCGACATCATTCTCTCTGTAGCCACTTCTAATAACAGACTTATGTAGCAGTTTAACCGCTGTGCTCAGACCCCAAACTCATTTACCAAGAAACAATCAGGTTACCTAATTATTGTATAAAATGAATTCTACAGAAATGCACAGATGGTTATTTTTGTTAATTTGGTTAAGTGCAGTACTTGAAGTACTTAATAATGTTTTATCAAACACATTGCATCACAGCCAAATATAAAATTGTTGCAAATTTCATCATGTTTGTCTTTTATGAATTAGGTCAAGCCCTTTCTGTTTGTATTCTTTTGGTTCTGCAGATGTAATATGTTTTTATTTAGCTCAGTCTACTGTGATATGTACAGTCCTTTGTCATTGTTGGTATTGTTTTAAAGTGTCTGTGTTTGTGTTTAGTTTACCACGCTCTTTACCTTGAGGAGATGACCGCTTGTGAGCTAACTAGGAAAATCTCCAGTGTCTTGGCGCTGCCGCTGTCCCACATCAGCCAAGTCTACAAACAGGGGCCCACAGGGATACACATACTACTCAGTGACCAGGTAGACACAGAACTACTTCACAGATTCATACGACCACACTAAAAGCAGCCAGAAACAGTCTCTTATCTTTCCCTGTTATCAGGTGGCCAACTGTGGCTGCTCATATGAATAATGTTTTGCATCATGCCACAGATAAAACACACTTCATTGTAGACTTTTTTTTCGACTGTTATCAGTTGTCATGAATAAATGGATCATGTAGGGGAGGAACGTCAGATTGTGACAGATTTGACTAGAGAATGCTTTTGAAAGAAGTCTGCTACACTCATCAAGGCTGCATTTTTTTTGTCCAAAAACACAGTAAAAACAATAATATTGCAAAATAAAATTACAATGTAAAAGTTTTCTATTTTTAAATATTTTTAAATGTTTCATATTTACTTCTTATATATACTTATACTCTTATATTTTCTTATATAGTTACTGTAACAACCAATGTTGATACAAGTTACTACACTGAACAAACTGATATGATTTAATCACTTTGAAATTGACATTTAGTCCTAAAGATCATTTTTGGAACAAACCTGTGTAGTGTGAACAAGATTTTAGTAACTCAGATATGTCCTAATATATAAGAGAATACCTTACAGACAATCTTTTTTTTGCTTACAGATGGTTTATAACTTCCCAGATGAGAGCAGTTTCATTGCCAGCACAATACAAGGTAAAACATGTCCAAAAAACACAGACAATCTATGGTGGAAGTGTTTCATTAAAACCCCTCAATGTTTTTCTTGTTCTCCAATCCTTCTGACATCTTCTGTGGCTTTTGTTCTTCCTCAGATGACACCAGTGATGGATTTCACATTGTCCTGAAGTAGAGCTGCTGCAAGCAACGTGAACCAGAGTGTGATGACATCACAAGGCTCCGTACTGCCATTCTTGAGCATTGAACATGTTCCCTCCATCCTCCTCTCTCTTCCTTTCCTCATCTCTCTCTCATTCTTCACGTCTCACATGTCGGAGAGAGAGAGATAGCCGGGGTTGGGCACGGCCTCCTAACTGTTAGAATCTGACTTCAGTGTGTTATTTGTTTCATATTGAAAACACTTAAACTGATGCCAGTGTGTGCGAGCGGTGGGCTTTTAAGTATGCATGCGAGTGTGTTTTTAAAGGTTGAATCGGGAGGGATGGAGGTGGGCAGAAACTGCAAAGAAGTAGAGGAGAATTGTGACCACTTTTACTTCAGCATGGTGTTCGTGGACGAATCTGAGCATCCGGCGCCGTGATACGGCTGCGCTCAGACTCTGTCCTCACTTTGCTAGTTATGAACGTACAGTACTTACTTGAGTTTATCCGCCTTTTGTCTGTGAGTTGTCAAGTGTTTCACTACCTGCCCCTTCGAACTGGCCTGCAGATGCCATCACAAACCCCTCGGTAGATAGTAATGACCTCTTTTTCCAATGTGGGGAAACGCGTCCTGACTTAGGCATGCGCAGGACGTCTTTATGTCTGTCTGGATGAAATAATTCTTTGAGTTTGAGTACGGTGCCCTGCAGCTAACGTGAGGTTGTAAGACTCAAGTTTTGGCTGTATCCTACTCTCATAGACGACATTGTCACTGCTGATATTATTTTCAATTCCTCTGTCAAGACCAGGATCATTTCTGGTGCCATCATTTCTGTTGACTAGATTCTGTTTCTTAGCATTTACTTTGTGCTTAGTGGGATGCATTAAGCGTCTGCTGGTTCCACATGTTGGTGATGGTTTTTAGGTTGTGATTGTTGTGCTTCTTATTCTCTGATAACCCGCCCTTTATAGTAGCTCCTGGCACAGATAATATCATGATTATTGATAAATGTGCACAATCACAAGCAGCCATAAATTATATTTCCCATAATGCCTTTGCTTTCTATTATCTTAATTTTTTGACCTAGGACTTGATGTCGGCTGGTGCTTTTCTAAATGCACATGTGGTTTACCGTCAGCTGCTCCAGTTAAACCTAGCCATCATGGCTGCAGTCAGCCAGCCTTTTTTTCAATCTTTTTTTCCTTTTTAAATAGAGACTGACTCAATAGGTCTTCTATCTCAGTAGTCATGTATTGGGCAGCTGTGCGTTGGCATGTACTGTGCTTATTATTGCCACTTTATAGAGGAGCATGGTTGTAAGAATGTTGACTCCTTTTAATTCTCATAAAAAGAAAAAGAAAAAAAAACGAATGACCAAGTCTGCACTGAAACTGATACCACAATAAAATTGATACTTTGCTGTTGTTGGATGCTCACTTAAGACTTTTGGTGTACACAACATTTCCAGGTTGAACAAATAATCAAAGTTTAAATCCATGAAGAGGTGTGTTCCTCAGATCAAATGCTGTGGATCACCGGACTGTCCTCTGCGTTACCGTGATGATAATCATGGTGCCCTCATGTCACTGTCTGTCTAAAGAAGCCTCTCTTCCATAGGGGGTGCTGAGATGTACACAATTAATGCCTGTACCAGAAATAAAAATAATTTTCATATTGTCTCTGAAGTACTTTTTATATTGCAAAGTAAGAGGATAATTGTTTTGATAGTTGATTGTGTTTTTTACTTAAGCTGTTTTCTAGAAAAGAAGAAATGAAGAGCGTTAAAAATAATGTTCCTAATTTGAAGGATGTCTGCAATCAAATTAGAAGACATTTATAACATAGGGACATAGATTAATTATTAATGCACATCTAATTTTGTAATAGTACTCATTTAAAGGCAAGCTATGATGCTAAAACACTTATCCAAATAAATAAAATTATTTTATACATTGCCATTTCAACAACATATATGAGATTTATTTTTAGACCTGGACAAATTTGTTGGATAAATTCATTTTGTGTGCAATGTGGAAAATTAATTTTGTCATACAAAATATGTGGTAACACTTTACAATAAGGTTCAAGTTATTAACATTTGTTAACATGAACTAACAATGAAAAGCATTTATTAATCTAAATGACAATTTCAATATTTACTAAAATACATTTTAATGAATGTATGTACTGTATAAAATGTATGTTATTAATTATTTAATGGACCTGGGCTAACATGAACCAACAATAGAACAGTTATTTTTAACTGACGTTAAAAAAAAAAAAAAAATTGCTGTAACAAATGTGTTGCTTATTGTTAGTTCATGTTAGTGCATTAATGTTTTTACAATAAAAAGATTCTTAGCACTTTTGCCATGCTTCAGGTATTATTACAGGTAACTGTATGTGATAGATCATAAATGTATGGTCACAGGATTAAATGGACGAGTCATTGGGGTAAGGTGTGTCTTTCTCTCTTTTTGCCCTATTTTCCCTTATATTTAAAGTCCTCCATATATACATGTATATTAAATTACTATATGGATCAAACTGGGGATTTTTTTTCCTCACTTCCTGAAACCATTATCCAATTGCCAGTGGTTTGTTAAAAAAAACCTCCTGAGTGATTTACTTACTGTACACTAAGAAAAGTTCTAGTTTTGTCAGCAGTTTTGTCATGCACCTGATTAGTTGTAACCAGCATCTACAGAATTTACTGCATCTGTAGAATTTATACTACACTAAAATATAGTTCTACATAAACCTCCTGCGCGGGAACATGGAAATAAAACGCATGTTAGGGATTTACATGGAAGGAATCAATACAGAATTCATTCAACATGTTTGCGTGATTACACCCGCGAGCGCAGAATGCGCATGCGTAACTTTGACAGTACATCTGACGCGATGACGCACTCCAGAGAACCAGGAAGTGCTGTGTGCCTTTGTTTTTGTCCGTCTGCAGTCTTTTCATTCTCCACTAGAACTGTGTTTCCCGCGGGCCCAAATGGCGACGTTTATTTCTGTCCCGTTGAAGAAGTCCTCAGAGGTCGACTTAGTGAAACCGTTGTCGAAATTTGTAACGGCCACGTATCCTCCCGGTGAGGAGCAGACGGAATATCTCCGTGCCGTGGAAGAGCTCAATAAGCTGCGTAAAAGTGCTCTTGGGAGGCCGCTGGACAAACACGAGAGCTCGCTGGAAATCCTGCTGCGGTGAGAGCCTGACAAGACAACTTGATTAAGAAGTTACAATGGGTGTTTATTTCTGCTGCCTGTTAAACATTGACAGCTCTGTATCGTGGATTGTTACTTAATCTGTGTGATTTACTAAAGTGCCGATTATTTTCTGTTAGCGGATAGCAGAAGATGTCTTAAAGCACAGGAAGCTATCAAAATTAATCAATTTTTATGTCGCAAACGTGCGACAACATGTCTCTATTTTATGTAGGCTTGATACGATCTGATAACAGAAGTAGTTTCGTCTAGAGTTTAGCTTGTGTTAAGAGTTTCTTATCTGTTTTCATTTGCTTCATAGAAATATAAACGGGAACTGGAGGTGTTGCTCATGCTGGTTACCCTGTTTGTCGCTCAAATTAGTGTATTGACGTCTAAAATTAGTATGTTTTATTGTTTTAGTGCACATGTGTGTTTAGGGCGATATGTAATGTACGTCATTATATTTGGGAAGTTGACAACCTGTGGTGTGACATGCTACACGCCATCTAAAATTATGTATATATATATATATATATATATATATATATAATGTGCACTCGTATTGATGGCTACAAAGAATATTTGTACTTTTAAAATTCATTCGTCACACCCTATGACCATTTAAAATAAATTAGTAAACCCAAAATGATGATTAAAATGGGGGAGAAAACATAAAACGTTGACAAGTTACAGCATCTAGATTATACATTTATGCATTCACATAAATGTTATCCTAAACTCTTCAAGTTGAATAAAACAAGTCCATGAACGCGCTATGCGTCAACACCCATTTATCATACGTCACCCGGCTTCCTGGTTTTGCGTGACTCAGGTGTGTCATTTAGATTGAAACATTCACTAGGCTATAGATTAATAATACATCGTTCGACGCAAATAACAGAACTAAATAAGAAAATATGTTCTGAGTTGTTTATTATATTCGCTGAGTATTATATTCGCAATTTGGTCAGTTACCATCGACCTAGTTTTCACTTGATTCCATTACGTCATGTATTTGTAGTGAGTGGGTGGTTACAGGTGTAAGTGACGTATACGTTTTATTTTGGGAAAAATTTATAACTGAGCTACATGCTTTATTACTTTATTAACCAGCAGTTGATCATTTGCTTTGGAAGTGATGAGGAAATGGCTAGTTAATTTGTTAAACAAAATCAGATTTGCTGCATCATGATTTCAGCACTTCATTTGTCCCCTTTTATATATCCATTGTTTTGGTCTTTACTGAAATGTTTATTGTATATTGATTGTGAAACTGTTAGAATTGATCATTCAATTTAATTTACCTTCTATGTAGGGCTGCACGATAAATCGCATGCGATATTTAAGGCGCATCATTTACTGCTGATTAAAGAACCGGCTTTCTGACAAGATGCGCATTAAATATCGCATGCGATTTATCGTGCAGCCCTACTTCTATGATACCATTAGAATAACATTATTTCATCATTTTTAATATTGAGAAAAATTAACAAAGCTGTGTATTCACTGTAGTTCACTGACAAGCTACACAAAATCGTGTTCAAAATCGCAGGCGATTCATTGACGATTATGAACGCGATTTTGCGTAGCTTGTCAGTGAACTACGGCTCTGTGTAGTAAATGCCGCTCCATCTGAAAGCATGTGCTGGAGATTTACTACTAATCACAGAAGCGGCTTTACTGACGAGATGCGCATGAAAATCGCATTCGATTTTTTGCACAGCCCTATGCAGAATTAGGCCTCATTTCCCAAGTCTGTGGTTATGTTCTGCATTTCATTTGTGGTTTAATGTAGTTGAGTTAATGTAGCGACTGGGGCTTATGCCATCTGGAGAGTGAATGAGAAGTGTGTTGCTATAGGAATAAGCTTTTTGTTTGCTGCTTTGTAGCCATGCTCAATGGTCAAGATGAATGGCCTGCTTTGTAGCTCCTAGTTAGACTGGTGTTAGATTTGTATGACGTAGAGCCCCTTGGGACACCCATCAGCGGTATTCCCTCTCAAGTCTATATAGTCATGTTCTTTTTATAGTGCAGAGAGGCAAGAAATAGCAGATATAAAACATATGGAGCAGAGATGTGGGGAAATGCTCTTCTTTCCTTCCAGGAAGGAAATGTTTTTGTGTCATTACTAAAGTTAACTCTGTAACAGTGAGGTTGAGTAACTTCAGTAACGGTTTTTGTGTTCAGACTGACGTCACGGTCACATGAGAATGCTGTCATGGCTAAATTATTTGTCATTATGGTTTACGTTCCATCTAAAGAAACTAAAGTGTTTTTCCTCACACTTTCCATTTTAACAGCTTTTCTCATTGTTTTTCTCTCTCCCCTTTAGATATTATGATCAGCTCTGTGCAATTGAACCCAAATTTCCTTTTCCAGAGGTAACCTATATAAATTCTTTGGCCACAGTGTAACATTAACCCATTCACTTTTTTTAATGACAATAATTGTTTATAAGAATACAGAGTAATTTAGGCATATTAATAAGTGTCTGTAAATAATACAAAACAGTTTTTTTTTTTTCAGTTATGTCTGACATTTACATGGAAAGATGCTTTTGATAAAGGATCTCTTTTTGGAGGCTCAGTCAAGCTTGGTGAGTTGACGTGATTTTAAAACAAGATCAGCATATGTCAGTACAAACATTTAAGGCATTTAGGTGGCAGATGCTTTATTGCAGATAGTTTTATATATAGGATGTATGCATCAATAAATATTATATCTGTCATCCATATTCTAGGAAAATATGAACTCATTAGAAATAGAGCCAGGCACCTAATCCAGTAAAAAGGAAAGGCAGCACATCTTGTTAACTAAGAAAATTACACACTGAAACATTTTTATAAAAATTGTTTCACTTTCATTTTAATGATTCCTCATGAAGTTTGACATGGTGAATACAAACATCACTTTACTTTTTTGTGTATCATTAACAGTGCTCATGAAAACAAAAAAAAATACTTATAACTATTAACTTATTAACTTATACAAGCTAATCTATTTTTCTGTTATTACTAAAAGTGTTATTACTTTTATTACAAAAAATCACATGGTACAACTGAGCTAACAGTTTAACATAAACAATTACAAATGATAAATTACAAAAGTGAGTCATCCAAAACTTCAGAAGTGTACGTTGGATGATTTTGTCTTTTATGACTAGTCTCACAATGTTCTTGAATGTTCCAGAAAGCACTAGAATATTACAGAATGATTCAGAAACTTCTAGAATGTTCCCATCCTTGCAAAAGCAAAATATATATATTTTTTAATTAAATACAATATTAGTACAAAAACTTATCTGTACTAAACCAGTTCTAAAATTTACCTGACCTATATATTTACCTAAGTATTGATGCTGCATTAAAATAAATACTATAATAATAATTAGCTCCACAGAATTACAGAAGAACCATAAAAAAATGTAGTGAAACATTTTTTGTTACATTGTTATTTCTGTTTGCACATAATGTTATCTCCAGTAATTCCATTACTTACTCACATGACTCATTGCATACTTTATTACTGAATATTTCCTTACTACTACATGTTACTATTCATTTCTCAACTCTGCAGATTTTATAAAATGTCCTGATTTCATTTTCTTTGTTGGTACTTTTTAAATGTGTTTTGGACTGTATCATGTTTACAAACACATGATAAATCCCTTGTATATCCTTGTTAAATTAAGATTTAATGATAAAAAATAACAAAGTTACTTGTTCATATATATGGATAAAGTACTAAATACTTTATCGTGTTACTAGTAAAATGCTTAGACAAAAAAGTTAATTTATATAGCGCATTTTATTAATAAAATGCTTAATAAAAATGTCTTATCATGGAAAGGAATTAAAAGAACGGAAAAAGGGACATAAACTGAAATAGTGATTTATCCATTGTGTGGTTCATACTGTTTGTGTGTTTCAGCATTGGCAAGTGTGGGCTATGAGAAGACGTGTGTGTTGTTTAATGTGGGCGCGCTGGCCAGTCAGATTGCTTCTGAGCAGAATCTTGACAATGACGAGGGACTGAAGACCGCCGCCAAGTTCTACCAGGTTTGATTTTGACCTTAAGTCCTTCAACAACACAGACAATTGAGAGAAATAAAAATGTTTCAAGCATTTCCTGTCTCTTTCCAGCTGGCGAGTGGTGCGTTTGCTCATATAAAGGATACAGTGCTTTCTGCACTGAATAGAGAGCCCACCATGGACATCTCCCCCGAGACAGTGGGTACGCTTAGTCAGATCATGCTCAGCCAGGCACAGGAGGTCTTCGTTCTCAAAGCCACTGCTGGTGCGTCTTTGTAATGTTTGTGCATTTTATGCTTGTAGTTGACACAGTTTAATTGTCTAATGTTTCATCTCATAGATAAGATGAAGGACGCTATTGTCGCTAAACTTGCCAACCAGGCAGCAGATTACTACGGCGACGCTTTTAAGCAATGTCAATACAAAGAGAATCTGCCTAAGGTATGTGCAGCTTCCAGTACACATGACAGACACGTTAGTGGGGAAGTTGATCCACTAGGGGTCACTGTTCAATCGAACTAGACACTTTTAAACATTAGGCAAAGAATACCTCATACTGTATGCAGCAATCACTGTGGATGTGTCTGTATATGTGCGTCTAGAGATTTAAGTTTCCTTGACTTCCATATGACTGCTAGTCACCCCTCATACACAGACACACACTCTCACTGCCTCCAGCCTTTGTTTCTTCTCCTATTGATATGTGTGTGAACGCTGCATGAGCGTTGTGTGAGAATTTGGTTGGGGTTCGCTGAAGGATGCGTGCTGATTTGCTGTTCTGTTTTCTCTTCCTGCGCCCTGTGCTGTGTGTCTGTGCTCGTTTGTGGTTGCCTGTGGTGTTGGTTCGTGGTTGCCGTGGCGTTTGTGATTGCTGTGGTTGCCTCTCCCTGGTCAGTATTTTTATTTCCAGGAAGTGCTTCCTGTCCTCGCTGCCAAGCACTGTATGATGCAGGCCACCGCAGAGCTGCACCAGTCAGCCTTGGCCAATCAGAAGAAAAAATTCGGAGAGGAGATCGCACGGCTGCAGGTGTGTTTGTCTGCGTGTGACAGACTGTTTATTTTTGGCTGGTCGATTGCTTGTTTTATTTATTCGGGTTTGAGCTTCATTAATAGGACGTTGACGTTCAGGCTTCTCGTGCTTGTCTTGCAGCACGCCACAGAGCTGGTGAAGACCGCGGCTTCTCGGTACGATGAGTATGTTAACGTAAAGGATCTGTCAGATAAGATCAACCGTGCCCTCACAGCTGCAAAGAAAGACAATGACTTCATTTACCATGACCGGGTGCCAGAGGTCAAAGACCTGGAGCACATTGGCAAAGCATCTCTGGTCAAAGCAACTGCAGTTCAGACACCACTCAGCCAGAATTTCTCAGGTCAGAATGACATTCCCCTTGGGGTTATTTCCCCTTTATTATGGGGAAAACATTCAATTAATTGCATTATTTGCTGTTTTGTTTGTGTTTAGATCTGTTTGAGAAGATGGTGCCGATGGCAGTGCAGCAGTCAGTGAGTGCAGCCAATTCCAGGAAGGCTGACACGGTCAACAGACTGATTGGCAGCATGAGGGAAGCAACGAATCTCTGCAACGGGTCAGTGTTGGTGCATATATTTGCTTTTGCATAGGTCCATTTAAACTCCATTAAAAGTCCATACATGTATAATGAGAACTTTTACTGCTTTTCTTTTAATTGTTTTAAGGCATCAATCACAGATGTAATAATACACATAATGCTTTTATTTAAACTTGGATATGCTGTCTAAATGATCAATTTCATCAGTATTTTGGGTGGATAAATGAGGTTTGGTGGTGGTGATTGATTGGTCGTTGCTGATTGGTAGGGTGTTGGCGTCTTTGAACCTACCGGCCGCACTAGAAGATCTGTCAGGAGACGCAGTTCCTCAGTCCATCCTCGAGAAGAGCCGTGCGGTTGTTCAGCAGGGTGGCCTACAGAGCATTGAACAGCTCATTAAAGATCTCCCTGAACTACTGCAGAGGAACCGTGAGATCCTGGATGAGGTGATGCACACGTTCACCATCTGTTTAATGCCGTTTTATAAAGATCCAAACGTCTGAGATCTGTTTTTGCATTTTTCTAATTTAATAGAAAATTTTCATCCCAATTAATACTATGAATATGGCAATTTCAGTGTAAAAGATGCAAAGAGCCTCTTAGACTTCAATGGAAGAAAAACATCTAACCATCTGTACAAAGGAGATCAAATCACATGATCATTTATATCAAGGGTCTTCAACTGGGAGTCCGCGATCCCTAGGGGGTCCACCAATTAATGTTTGATCACAAATAATTTTTTGTTACAAAAATTAAAACATGGGTAAATAACATCACAAAGTCAATTTTAAATAAAAACACCCTTAAAAAATATTCGTATCAATAATTTATTTTAAATTCCATTCCAATTATTTGTAAAAGTAATGCCTTGTTAATAATCTTAAATGTCTCACTGTACATTGCTTTTCTTGTTATGGTGGAGCCATTGCTTACACATCACATCTGCACTTTATTAGAAAACCCCCACTAATTTCAGATACTCAGTGAATTGATTCTTATTTGTCTATCTCACAGTAAAATTTAAATGTAGTTTTAGTAAACCTGAAGCTAAAGTTCAAGTAAATATTTATTTGTCCATCTGACAGTAAAATTATAGTGTGAATCTTTAATAAACTTATAGCTGAAATTCAGGTAAATGTAAATGCCCATCTGACAAGAAAAATTCAAATATATGACTCTGTAAATCCATTAAAATAATATACAACAACTGCAAACAACTAGTGAATCGTGATTTTTCTCAACATGTTTTTTTTTTTTATGAAGCATAAATCTCAATTTTAACAATAAAAAGTAATATACAGGCAGTGATGCATGTGCAAAAACAATAATGTGCATAATTTTGATCTACTGTCTTAACATAATATACATACGTATAGCATAATATAATTTATTCTTAATCATAATATGGTTCGTTTCTATTAATATCGAAGGCTTTATGCTTAATATATAGCTCTGCTTGACACATTTTGTATCAGGGTTTCCTGCTCCATTTCTCTGTCGCCTAAGGAGTCGTTACCCTGAGAAACATTGAAGACCCCTGATTTATATAAATTTGTCTAGTAACCAAATAGCACAGAATCATAAATATGTTCTTTTCATTATATGTCCTGATTTTTCAAAATACTAAACTGGTTTATTTCCAAATTTAAATGGGGAAAATACTATCCAATGTGGTCTTAGATTCTTAAACCTGCTGTATATGTATATGACACCATCTGACTGTATCTACTCGCACTTCATGCCAATTAGTATCATGAACAAAAATTGTGTTTTGCTCCTGCAGTCCTTGAAGATGTTAGATGATGAGGAAACAACAGACAATGAACTCCGAGCCAAATTCAATCAGCGCTGGAACAGAACTCCCTCTGGAGATCTGTATAAACCACTCAGAGCAGGTACATACACACTTCCACCCGCCATTTATGCATTTAGCAGATGCTTTTACCTAATGAGACTTACAGTGCATTCTAGGTAAACACATTATCAGTTTGTGTTTTCCCTGCTTATGACTTTATGTTGCTAGTGTCATGCTCTACCAGTTGAGCTACCGGAACCCAACTTGAGGATCACTTTGCTCATAATGGTTTACCCTCTCTCTGTTTCTCCATGCAGAGGGAAATAATTTTCGCAGTGTACTGGACAAGGCAGTGCAGGCTGATCAGGTGGTGAGAGAGCGTTACACTGCACATTGTTAAATGTCTCACTGTACATTGCTTTTCTTGTTATGGTGGAGCCATTGCTTACACATCACATCTGCACTTTATTAGAAAACCCCCACTAATTTCAGATACTCAGTGAATTGATTCTTATTTGTCTATCTCACAGTAAAATTTAAATGTAGTTTTAGTAAACCTGAAGCTAAAGTTCAAGTAAATATTTATTTGTCCATCTGACAGTAAAATTATAGTGTGAATCTTTAATAAACTTATAGCTGAAATTCAGGTAAATGTAAATGCCCATCTGACAAGAAAAATTCAAATATATGACTCTGTAAATCCATTAAAATAATATACAACAACTGCAAACAACTAGTGAATCGTGATTTTTCTCAACATGTTTTTTTTTTTTATGAAGCATAAATCTCAATTTTAACAATAAAAAGTAATATACAGGCAGTGATGCATGTGCAAAAACAATAATGTGCATAATTTTGATCTACTGTCTTAACATAATATACATACGTATAGCATAATATAATTTATTCTTAATCATAATATGGTTCGTTTCTATTAATATCGAAGGCTTTATGCTTAATATATAGCTCTGCTTGACACATTTTGTATCAGGGTTTCCTGCTCCATTTCTCTGTCGCCTAAGGAGTCGTTACCCTGAGAAACATTGAAGACCCCTGATTTATATAAATTTGTCTAGTAACCAAATAGCACAGAATCATAAATATGTTCTTTTCATTATATGTCCTGATTTTTCAAAATACTAAACTGGTTTATTTCCAAATTTAAATGGGGAAAATACTATCCAATGTGGTCTTAGATTCTTAAACCTGCTGTATATGTATATGACACCATCTGACTGTATCTACTCGCACTTCATGCCAATTAGTATCATGAACAAAAATTGTGTTTTGCTCCTGCAGTCCTTGAAGATGTTAGATGATGAGGAAACAACAGACAATGAACTCCGAGCCAAATTCAATCAGCGCTGGAACAGAACTCCCTCTGGAGATCTGTATAAACCACTCAGAGCAGGTACATACACACTTCCACCCGCCATTTATGCATTTAGCAGATGCTTTTACCTAATGAGACTTACAGTGCATTCTAGGTAAACACATTATCAGTTTGTGTTTTCCCTGCTTATGACTTTATGTTGCTAGTGTCATGCTCTACCAGTTGAGCTACCGGAACCCAACTTGAGGATCACTTTGCTCATAATGGTTTACCCTCTCTCTGTTTCTCCATGCAGAGGGAAATAATTTTCGCAGTGTACTGGACAAGGCAGTGCAGGCTGATCAGGTGGTGAGAGAGCGTTACACTGCACATTGTGAGATGATTGCTTTGCTCTGCAAGCCAGAGAATGAGCTCAGTGCCGCCATACCGTCTGCCAACCCTGCCAAGACTCTGCAGGGCAGTGAGGTGAGAGTGTTGATTTCATTAACAAAAATTGTTAATGAAAAAAAAATTAGATTAACAATATCAGATAAATATTAGATGAAAACACTTAAAGTAAATGAAAATTAGAAATGTTGCCTTGAGAGCTAACCAAAATATTAATAAGTTGAAGTACTAAAATTACTAACTGAAAGTAAAATTAAAATAAAAATGTATTTAAAATTGATAAAATGTATTAAAATATTTAGAAATATTAAAAACTAATAAAAGGACAAAATTACTTAACAGAATTACTAAAACTTAAACTAAAATTAAAATGAAAACTTATAAATATAAAAATAAATATACATTTTATATATAAAAATAGCTAACTCAAAATAGTAATAAAAACTACAATAGTATTTAACTTTTACTAAAATAACACTGGGTGAGATACACACACACACACACATTGACCCAGTTATCTCACAGGCTAACCCTGACCAAACCCTCATGCTATCCTTCAGTCTAGGCTTGTCCTCTTATGTGCAGGTGGTAAACGTGCTGAGAGCTCAGCTGGCACAACTGGATGAGGTGAAGAGGGAACGGGAAGTTCTGGAGGGAGAGGTGAAGTCGGTGACCTTTGATATGACGACAAAGTTCCTTACTGCACTGGCTCAAGATGGCGCCATTAACGAAGAGGCTCTGACCGCCAGTGAGCTGGAGACACGTTACGGCTCTCACACACAACGTGTTCAGCAGAATTTACGCAGACAGGAGGAACTGTTGTCACTGATACAGGTGCACACAAAAACTCATGCATGAGCAACATTTCATCCAGTATTTCAGCAAAAGAGTTACTAAGTGATAGTGACAGTATTCTAATCAGATTTTATCAGATAAAGATTTAAGGCATAAAAACATCCCTGCAAAGGCTCAGTTATGAAATTGGATGTACCTGTCAACTTAAATTTAAATAAAAAATTTTACATGTTACATAATTGTTGTGCAGCTTAACACAACAAAGGTAATTTTTTTTTTCATTTTAAAAATGACTTTTCTTGTCTCAGGTGTCTCACCAGGAGTTTTCAGCCCTCAAGCAGTCCAACTCTGAGGCTAATAACAGAGAGGAGGTCTTGAAGAAACTCGCCTCAGCCCATGATAGCTACATAGAGATCAGCTCCAATATCAAAGAGGGCACTAAAGTAACTAACTCGTGCACTAATATTAGTTCTGCACACATGCACAATCCATAAGATGTCACTCAGCTGTCTCATTCTCTCTTTTTTTCCTCTTCTTTCAGTTCTACAATGATCTGACAGAAATCCTGTTGAAATTTCAAAATAAGTGCAGCGACATTGTCTTTGCTCGCAAAACTGAGAGGGATGAACTGCTCAAGTATGTAATTCAGCAGTGTGCACATATCAACAAATCATAATGGTTTCGGATGACTGTGATTGCCTTATATTCTGTGAATGTTTGATTGACAGGGAGCTGCAGCAGAGCATTGCTCGTGAGCCGAGCGCTCCTTCATTCAACGTCCCATCATACCAGTCCAACACTCCTGCACCTGCCTCAGGAGGCCCGACCCCTGCTCCCAGGACTGTGTTTGTGAGTTTGCAGACTGATGAGTTTTAATGATAAAGTCCTTGACTGCAGGAAATAGTCTTATTTTTTATTTCTGTTCCAGACCCAGCAGCAGCCTCAGGCTAAACCCCAGCCGCCAGCGAGACCACCACCCCCTAACATCACTCCTCAGGCGGCCAGTAATTCAGCTCCAATCAGTACTCCAGTGGCTCCCAGCAGTACTAATCCCCTACCTGTTGCACCACCCACTGGACCCTCACAGGCTCAAGGACCACCCTACCCAACTTATCAAGGCTACCCAGGGTAAATAAAGACCTTCACAAGTACCTATGTCCTCAAAGCTTTATGTATGCAACAGTCCATAGCTCAGTTCTCAAATCTAGTGAGCTAGTTGCCAAAAGGTGGGCAGCTGCCTTCTAAGATACCTTCTTCTGGCCAAAATCTAAGGCTGCATCCAAATATGCATATTTTTCCTGTGCATATATAGTAGGCAAGAAATGGTATGTGAAAAGAGTAGTATGCCCAAATTCACATTAGTAAGCAAAAGGTGCCTAGATGACCTACTGGCTCAGGCAAAATTCTTTACCATCCCATGATCCCACTTTTTGTGGAAGAAGTGCAATGCCAGAATGCACTAATCCAAGGCAAATATTGAGAAATGTTGATTGTAAATGTATTTCATTAAATTTTTACCAAGTATATGAATTCACTTATTCTTAAATAGAATTAATTAGATTTCTACAAAAATACTGTAATTGCCTTCTAAGATACCTTCTTCTGGCCAAAATCTAAGGCTGCATCCAAATAATGCATACTTATCCTATGTGTGTGTGTATATATATATATATATACTGTATATAGTAGGCAAAAAATGATATGTGAAAAGAGTAGTATGTCCAAATTCACAGTATTCATAAAATAGCAAAAAGTACCTGGATGACCTACTGGCTCAGGCTCATGATCCCACTTTTTGTTGAAGAGTGCAATGCCAGAATGCACTAATCCAAGGCAAATATTGAGAAATGTTGATTGTAAATGTATTTCATTTAATTTTTACCAAGTATATGAATTCACTTATTCTTAAATAGAATTAATTCGATTTCTACAAAAATACTGTAATTAATTACAGTTCTATATCTTGGTTCTCGAACTTGGATTCTTCTGCCAGTGAAGATGGAACTCAAAAACAGGTTATGGTTACTGAATTAATCTGATTCTTTAACGAAGGAATGCAGAATCATTCAGAGCAGCCAGAATCGTTACATTTGAAATCCTATTCCTCTCTAATACCTAAGCCTAATTGTAAGTCTCCCTTGCACTTTGCATGATGAATGCTATTTGTGTTCTGCACAGAATTGCTGCCAAAGTAGAGCTTTACAAATCAGTCACTTAAGAGGGTCCAGTTCAAAATACAGGCAAAAACAAACAAAAAATTTCATGCACTGGTCGGATTTAGGATTTTGGACTATTTTCCTTTCATACTAGGGCTGCACGATTATGACAAAAATCATAATTGCCGATTATTCCCTTGAAATTGTAATTGCGATTTATTAATTACGATTATCACAATTTACATTGAATGATGTTATATCATTGTTTGAAGCAACCATATTTTTAGATGAAAATAAACAAGCTGAAAACCCTTAAACTGAAAAACCTTTATTGCTTTTCTATAGTTTTAAGCCTCAAATGGCATCTATTCATTGGACTGGTTTCTTATTTAAATAAAAAAAGGTAAAATATGCATGGTATTATAATGTCATATTAAAACTAAAATGAAAACAATGGAAAAACCCTTAAGATAACTTGTAGAAAGAAAAAAACAGATCTTAAGCACACAGAATAACATAAGTGGACTTTAAACGATTAATTGCCGCTTTGAACGATTACATAATTGTGACATCCGTAATTGTAATCGCGATTAAAAATGTGATTAATTGTGCAGCCCTATTTCATACAATGTATTTTTTCAGACTTGTGGAAAGAAAACATCCAAGATACACATTTAATTGTTTATTTTTGAATACACTATCTATTTGCATTTGTAGGTTTAAGTTACAATATCTTCAAATATTGATCCTGAAATTCTGATGGTTTTTCAAAGGGGGTTTGTTCATCTGATTTATTTTATTCCCACAAACATGGTGTTTTTTCTGACTGTTGACAGTATTTTCAGCTTTATGGAGTGATAAAAGAGAGACCTAAAATTCTGTCTGTAAAAATCTTAATGTCTAATATATCAACAGAATTAAACAAATTTTGAATCTGGTTTTATCCAATATTCAGTTTTCTGTTCTGGAAATGTATGCATGTTAGTGCATATTTAATTACATAATGCATAATTTGCTTATTTAAACAAAACTTCAGAAAACATATAGTATAAACAATCATCTTAATGTACCGTGATTAGTCAACTGGGTAAGTATTTTGATATCAGTTGAAATGTTTACCCAATTCAACCTAAAATGTCATTTTATTTTTTAGGTATTACCAGATGCCAGTGGCCTATAACCCCTATGCATATGGGCAGTTTAATATGCCCTACATGCCCTATCAAGCCCAGGGGCAGGCTGGATACCCTGGAGGCCCTCCTGCACAGCAGACCTACCCCTATCCTCAACAACCGCCACAGCAACAGCCCTACTACCCCCAACAGTAGAGGCACCTCTCGCTACTACAGCCATACTCATTCCTGTAAACTAGCACTCCTCTTACTGCACTTAACTATTAACACTCCTGCACTCACACTCGCTCTCTACTTAACATCTGGCTTTATCTGGGGGGGTGTTTAGAACACAGGCCAAGGTTCACAAAGCAGGCGTGCTCGTCGAGGGAAGATCTGATCTCTGTTTCTCTCTATCTGTCTCTCTCTCTCTCTCTCTCTCTCTCTCTCTCTCTCTCTCTCTCTCTCTTT
>NW_015544192.1:1938025-1941682 GCF_001515605.1 Sinocyclocheilus anshuiensis | reverse complement strand
TCTCTCTCTCTCTCTCTCTCTCTCTCTGTCTTACCCTCTAGCCCAAAGTGAAGCTGCTGGCTGCCTGCCACTGCTTATATCTTATTTTTGTAATGAATACTGACATATAATCTAATGCAAGAGCTGTTGATTTCTTAACTTGATGATGATTTAATCGCTGGAAGAAAGACCGTGGTTCTATCTTACTGTAACCGTAGTTGTACCATTATACCTCCTTCTATTCAGTCTACAATCATCGCTTCGGGAAAAGGAAGAGTTATACAGCTTAGAGAATGGATTTGTCACTAAAATAATTCATTTTTGTGTTTCTGTTGTTTTCATGTGATTAAAACCTCTCTGATATTAAGGAGGGTCTTTTTATTCCCTTTCTATACATGGTACTTTTAACCTGTGGGCATACTTTCAGCATTTTTGGTCATTGTCAATGACTTTCCACATTGTTTTGCGTTCATCCAGTGCCAAATCCAACAGCTGAGCAGATTGAGTTCAGATTAATAGGCTGGGCTATGAACGTGGCTGCAAGTCTGAGTGTCACCTCACATGAATTCAAGTGTGTTTGTTCGATAATTATTCCCATGCTATTTTTGTCTTGAAAGAGCCATGCTGAACCGACTGTCTCCATGGATACAGATGGAAGAGGATGTTTTTTTTTTCGCATGTGGATAGATTAATGTTTATCGAGGTATCAGAGTGTTTTGATTATGTAAGGATGTTTTCTTTAGGCCATAACAAAAACTCTGTTCACATGCACTTGAGCTGTGCATTGTTGTTTTGACAAGTGTCATTTGCTTTCAACAATGAATTATAGGATAATGACGTAACTCCTTTGTCACCTTATTAACTGCAAAAGCATATTGTGTGTGTAAAAGGGAATACGTGACTGTAACTACAGTCAAAACCTTTATGAGCCTCATACACATATTAGATAATGTAATTAAAGCCATTGGCGTCATGCCTCCTCAGCTGTTGGCTCGTACTGACAAGCATTCAAATGCCCTTCACTTCCGGAAATAGTTTTGCATCACAATCTAGTTTGATGATGTGGCTGGGTTAGGTATTGATAGATCTACTGATTTTTCAATTTCAAAAGTTTTGAAAATTTTGATCTGATTCAATCCCACTTCATTTGTGTATGTTTCAGTTATTATGACCATTTTACTTGTATATGAAATAAAAATGTTCTCAGCTATTCCTTTAAATTATTAAAACTAAAAATTAAATTAAAAACAACTAAGCAGTTCAATTGTTATTTATCAGCTACAACCAATAATGCTCAGTGAATCAAATGAAGTAAACTACATTTTTTGTGTAGAACTTATTAATAATGTATACAATTATTACAAATTCAAAACTTATGATTACTTTAAAAAAATTTCCATGGGAGCATATGAAGTTTGTGATTCATTATAATTGACCTCCTAATCGTTTGCTTTTGAATCAGACAATATTGATTGCACTGTATGTTTCTGCTCCACTAATAAGAACCAGTTAAAAAGTGTTTTGTTTGTGAATTGGACTACACTGTTGCATACAGCCCGCCAGGACAATAGGGCTTTTTCTTACTATTATTTTTCAATATGACGCCTTTTTATTTTATCAGACTGAAAACTTTTTTTTTTTTCTGTCGATAGGCTGTGGAATAATATGCTGAATGAAAGGTGCTTCCTGCTTTTTTGATCTTGGAATTTTAGGAATAAAGATCATTCAAATAAAGATAGCATTTAATCAGAAAAACATTTGTAGTTTACTATTAATTTTTGTTCAATTTTTATTCATCCCACACATGAGAACTCTGGTCGTGCCTAGCACGAGTCATTCTGCCTGCATTTATTGTTAGTCAGATTGTTAACATTGCTGCTGTTGTGTTTACATATATTTGAAGAGGACAGAAATAACTTAAGATGGATCATGGCTATTCATTGTATTCATGATCAACCTGCTGAAAGCTCATTTCCCGTTAATGCTTAATTTCCCAAACTCTTGAATTCAACCAATCAAACTGACAAAAAGCATGTGTTTAATTCTCCCTATGAGTGTTTACCATAAGAGAAATGTTCTATGGCGATGATGAGAGATTTATTGAGCGAGACAGGTGTGTGTATATAAGTATATAAATATCAGTGTATTTAGGAGGGTCGACAGTAGCTGCATTGTTGACCTACTGCCAATTTTCTGACCTTTGACCCATAGAGATGAATCCATTGCTGATGACACAAGAGAAAGAGTCATTAGTGAAAGCTGAGAGTGCAAGAGATGGCTCTATTTGCATGTATGTCTGTATGTCTTTCAAGTTAAGTAAAGAGGAATGCTTTGATGTGCCTCACCATTGATTGACCTCATACTGTAGCCAGACATACTGGGACATTATGAACAAGTGTATTCCCAGAAGGTGCATGTCAGGACTTGTCATCCTGTGTTCTCTGATTTGTTACTAAGATTTGAGTGAACCAACATTCAGCCAATCACAAGGCGAATCATCTCTTGGGCGCGTCTGCCATGAGCTTCAAATCTCCTGCTGCTCTCGCAATTTCTTTCATTCATTCACTTCTTTGCTCTTTGGCGTTCTGGGGTAAAATGCACCCCAGAAAAAAGCAGAGGACGATTACGTCCTTTTTTCAAACACACACTGTAAGTAAGTGTTATGTCGCGATGTCACGAATCACGCGATCAAGTTTCCATGTTATTATTTAACTTACTGTAACGTGGCGTCTACACTGGATGAGAGCGATGCGATCATGCGACGCGACAAAAGACAATAGAACCCCTTAAGAACCTCATCACATTGCGGGGATCCAGTGTGTGTGAAATGCTCTCCTACTTGTCGCTTTGGATAAAAGCGTCTGCTAAATGAGACATAGCTGATTATTGGGTTCTGCTGTCTGTTGTCGCGTCGTGCTGCTCGCGTTATCCTTTCCCAATAAAGCAAAGTTGTTTTGCGCCGAATACTTATCTCATCATACTTTATCATATTTTAGTACTTTAATTCATGTCCTAAATTTGAACTGGTCTGTAGGAAAGGCAGGCTGTCGCGTCACTGACAGAGAGAGGGGAGGACAGTTGCTCGACCTCTCCAGAATGTATACAGGTGAGATATGTCTGAAAAAAGAGGACTATTTTAAGGCAGTGTTTTCTTAATTGGGACTACTTACAAACCATGTCCACACTAAATTGTTTGTAGTTCCTGTACCCTTTAAGCTTTAAACACATTTGTTGTCTTTTCTGAAAGACACTTTTTTTGTCCAACTGTTAAGAATTAAGATAAAAGTTATTGTTCAAGTGTAGTGTAACTGAAATATTGTGCATAAAATATCTTTACTTCATAAAAATAACATATAGATGCCCACAGTGGTCTCAAAGTCCCAAGTCCTGCATATATTTTTCAAATTTGAGTATGATGTCCAGAGGCGGACAGTAACTAAGTACATTTACTTGAGTATTGTACTTAAGTACACATTTTGAGTATCTGTACTTTACTTGAGTATTATTTTTTCTGGGAACTTATGACTTTAACTTCACTACATTTGAAAGACAAATATTGTACTTTTCACTCCACTGCATTTCTATCAAGATCCTCAAAGTAGAAAGTCAGTGGGTGATTTTTTTCTTCTCTAAAACTTGACTTTCTTTTTTCAGACAGTTTATCAGTAATCACTCTTG
>NW_015544192.1:1936277-1936644 GCF_001515605.1 Sinocyclocheilus anshuiensis | reverse complement strand
ATTGTCTGATTTTGCTAAATTGTGTAGGTGAAAATATTACCTATAAAGCCACAGAAGAACTGTTGTGCGTCTCCTAATAAAACACAATAGGTGTTTGACTGAAGCAGCACTGCACAGACCACTCTGTGTGTGACATCAAAGTACAGCGAGAGCGATTAGACAGCATTTTTAAAATGTTTGTTTTGAAGTCAAATAAGTCTTGCTGTTTTGCTTTTTTGCTAAAGCAGTGTTGCTGTTGTAAAGTTATACAACTTGTGTTGCTGGGTTTTAAAGCAGGTTTGATTTTTTTTATCTTCCTTATCACTCTGTATTTACAGGATTTCACTGTACTGTATTCAGTAGGTGTAATGTATTCTAAGTTGCTTCA
>NW_015544192.1:1930078-1935993 GCF_001515605.1 Sinocyclocheilus anshuiensis | reverse complement strand
TTTATTTACAACAATTCAATAATAAGAAGTTAATATTGTGGTATACATTACACACAATATTGTCTGATTTTGCTAAATTGTGTACGTGAAAATATTACCTATAACGCCACGGAAGAACTGTTGTGCATCTCCTAATAAAACACAATAGGTGTTGGACTTGAAGCAGCACTGCACAGACCATTCTGTGTGTGACATCAAAGTACAGCAAGAGCGATTAGACAGCATTTTTAAAATGTTTGTTTTGAAGTCAAATAAGTCTTGCTGTTTTGCTTTTTTGCTAAAGCAGTGTTGCTGTTGTAAAGTTATACAACTTGTGTTGCTGGGTTTTAAAGCAGGTTTGATTTTTTTTATCTTCCTTATCACTCTGTATTTACAGGATTTCACTGTACTGTATTCAGTAGGTGTAATGTATTCTAAGTTGCTTCAGAAGTATTGCAAGTACTACGTACAATAATAAAACAGTGCATTGACATAAGAAAGGAAATTTACTTTTGGTACTTAAGTACTTTTAAAAGCAAGTACTTCTGTACTTTTACTTGAGTAAAAATCTGTCTTTACAACTTTTACTTGTAATGGAGTAATATTTGACCGGCAGTATCTGTACTTTCACTCAAGTAATGGAGTTGAGTACTTTGTCCGCCTCTGATGATATCACAAAAATTGGTTAATAAATTATTTTTAGAATTTATTATATGAACATGAATGTACATTATATACATAATTTGTTTGCCTTTGAGGGTCACATCACCTGACAGCTGTCCCCCCCACTTTTAAAATGGCTGCTATGCCCCTGCTCAAGAGCACAAGTCAAAGATTCTTGTGTAGTGAATATGGCCGTGTTATTTTAACATCTATGTTTATGTAATGTAAATTCTCATCTAGAAAGCAGAATTTCATGTAAGGAACAGACTTCTGTGCCCAAGAAACTTTATAATACTTTAAAGGCACTGAGTGGCCACACCTTAAGTTCTCCTATAATTGTAGGTGTATGTAGTCTCTATTAATTGTGCATGTGTTTTACAGTGCCTGAATTATTTGTTCTTGATAAGATTTACAGAATTATTCAAACAGATGCAAAATACATTTATATTAGTGATAATATTTTTTTGCAGTCTTGATTCTTAATAAAGAATCAAAGTAAATATATAAAATAAATATAACCATCAAAAACAGCTGGTGATTAGAAAGTCACATGATGAACCAAATCCATCATCATGGTAACACTTGACAAATGCAGATAATGCAAATAAACATTAATTTAACAACATTAGATGTAACATACAACCCTAATGAACATAACTGATGAGGAAAAAACTAAGAAACCATTATTTCAATGAAAAAAACATCAAATGTGAATTCTGTGAATGTCAATTTACCGTTTTTCACTCTAAATTATACATTCTTTTTCACTCCCAAAAACTGTATTTTACTGTAAAATTACATGAAATGTCCATTACAGTTTTTCACCATATATAGTAGGGGAACTTACCGTTAACCAATTAATAGGTTTTTACTGTAGCATTTTTACAGCTTTTTACCATTAAAATCACAATAATTTTTTACAGTGAAAGATGTTAAAGTTTGGCTTAATGTTTCTTTGGCTCTCTCACATTAGGGATAGTCTGCTGAACACAAAAGAAGATATTCTGAAAATGTTGGTAACCAAGCAGTTGAGGGTAGCCACTGATTTCCACAGTATTTTTTTCCAAACTATAGAAGTCAGTGGGTACCGTCAACTGTTTTGTTACAAACATTGTTCAGAATATCTCTTTTGTGTTCAACAGGAATAAAAAATTCATACAGGTTTGGAACAACTTGAGGGTGAGTAAATGATGACAGAATTTTGGTGAATTTTTGGTGAACTATTCCTTTAAGTAAATTCAATAATGATTGAATAATTTACTGAATACTGGAAGGCTAATAATAGTTGATAAAAAAAATTGGGCTCTTATAAGACAAATACAAAAACATAGATGTTTCTGTAGAATCTTTCGATCTCTTCAATCCTGCCCACCGTCTCTTACCATCTTTCTCAGTCCTGTTAACCTGCACAATGGCAGCTGCTCTGCCCACCATCTCACACAAAATGAACACACTGCCAAAACACAACAAACTGGTCATTGAGGGGATATTATATCGCATTAAGATTTCTCATCGGCATAAGGACAAATAAATATGTAGATACAAACCTGTGTGTGTGTGTGTGTGTGTGTGTGTGTGTGTGTGTTTGAGCGCGACAGACTGGGCCTTTGGGCTGAGATTACAAGTTCAACACTCTTCAAAGCACACTTCAAAAAACATAATGTTCCGTTATTTTTGGCCAGAGTTGTATACAGATAATTGTATTCATTTAATTAAGGAGACAGCATCAGGTAAGTCTGTTTCACCCTCTCTTTCTATAAGCCTTCTTTATAGAAGAACATCTCTCTGATTCTCTGAAATGGTGAAGCCATATGGCAGAAAGAGGGGCACTGGGTGCGTGCAGCTGTGAAGTTGCGGTATATGCACCCATATATGTGTGTGTGTATGTGTGTGTCTCATTGTGAGTGTCGCATAATCTTTTCATCTAACAGGTGCTCGTTGCAGTATTTGGTGGGTTTTCTTTGTGTGCTTTTGCACAAATTCACAATATGTTAGTAGGCTATCTGTAGAAGAGAACATTAAACAGCTTAGTATCCTCGATGCTGAAACATGGATATATTTTCTACATTGAATAAATAAATACCTTTAAAAATGTGATAATTTTCATGCAAAATATATGACAATATTCGTAAATTAATGAATGTTTTAAAACTTCTTACACTGTGTGGAGACGCCATATTAATCTATTATGATTTTACAGTTCTGATAGTAACTGTAATAGCCTACTTGTTGCATTCTTTAAGTTAAGACAGTCTATGTGAATCAGTTTTGATTGTGCCAATGTATCAGACGTGCTAATTTTATATTGTTGTTGTTAATTTCCTCTAATCTAACTAATGTTGGAGTTTGGTGTGTTGTGTGTAGAATTTAATAGCTTAAAGCCTTGCTTGGTGCTTGTGTGTATTTGTGAGCGCGGCGCGCAGCGTGAGTGCCAGGAAGCGGCTGAGCGCACGAGTGCGCGCGCGTATTTAACTGAGTGAGTTGAAAGCGGGTGGCGTGAGTCTGCACGCGCTTTGCTGTCAGAAACACAAGATGTTTGACAAGCTCACCGGAGGCACGAGCGCACATTTCTACCCATTTCAGTTGTTTGTTCATACATAAAGGTAAGTAAAGTTGGTTGTCTCTCACGTTTTTGCTCTTAATTAGAAGAAATTCGATGCCGTAATATTTGTGCTTTATAGTGAGGCGTGTTGTCAAGTGTTAATTTTGGTATTGACACACATTTCCTGGAGTTCAAACAAGTTTGTGTTGACAAAAACAAACTCTAACCTTATGAAAGCTTGATTTTCACGCTATTTCTAAGAGAAATTACTATATAGTGTAATATAAGGCTCAGGGTCGTTTAACAAAAGAGCAATAGTAGAGCGAGATCTGGGTTCGTTTTTAGAAAGCACAGCTGCTGCTCCTACGTCGTCTCTGTGTGCGTCAGTGACAGCAGTCTGAGATCCCCAAACAGCCGCTCCAAATATAACCCGTGCCAGACTGTGCCCGGAATGCGACGTAGCGGTCGAAACCGAACCCCATCTCGGCTGCTACACCTTCATACTGGCAGACGGACACATTTAATCTCTGTAGTCTGTACACAGATCATTGCGCTATTCTGCAGAGCGCGCGCGTCTGTGTGTATGTGCGCGCAACTTTTGCACAAAGCTTAGCTTTAATTTACGCACTGCCTTCACAAGAATTACTATGGTAACCATAACGTCTGCTAAATGCTATATTAAATCCACCTGTTGTTACTAGAATAAACCGCGTTTTCTTAATATTAGCGACTACTGTTATACAAATCTAAGTTTAGTGCATTGTTTGAAGAAGCACAGTTCAATTAAGAAATACATTCTCGTTAGTTCTGTTAACGAGTAACTTAAGTTAAAATCAAATAACTTACGTTTCTGATATAAAATGGTCAGTAAGATCGTATGAAGCCAAATACAGAGACATGAAGCCAAAGCATCACGTTCTGAGTGTCGCCCAGCAAAGAACAGATTAAACTGCGAACTGGAGCTTTGTATATGAATGGAGCGGACCGATTTTCCTTCCCTGCTCGTAGCGTTCTGTTATTACTCCGCTGAAGATCCACCCCGGGTTTTCTCTTGCTCCGAACGAACCATTATTATTAATAATATTATTATTAAGTTGATATTTTACTATATTTTTGGGTAATTTTATGAGTATATGTCATAAAATAATATACACCAAAGCATTATATATTTATATTTATATAATAAAATATTTATTTAGAATGATTTTACTTTAGTGACTATCTACACTGTTAAAAATAAAAGTTTCAGAAAGGCGTATTCACAAGTGATGTCATAGAAGAACCTGTGAAACTTTCAGTAAACAGGTCTTAAAAGAAAAAAAAAATTCTTAGTGTGAAGAACATTTGAATAATCGAAAGAACCAATATAAAGAACATTTTGTGCAATGGAAAGGTTCCATGGTTGTTCTTCATGATGAAATGCCAATAAAGAACTTGTATTTGAGTATTATATTTATGCAGAAACCATGGTTACCATAGTAAATTTACATAAGGATTGATCAGTGGCCAAAAACCCAGACCAATGTGCTGCTGCCCATCAGATGTTAGATGCATGTTAGATGGCATCTCTATCACACAATTATTTAGCATCCAAGTTTGAGGCCACCTGTTTGATAACCCAGAGAAGACCTTGATGAAGATGCCAAGAGCGACTGCGGTGTCTGCGTGTGTGGAGGCGTATGGCTTAACGCTGGTGAAAGTGAGTCAGTGACTCAGTGGTCAGACATGAAGACAAGTTCAAACATGATGAGAGTGATGACATAAGAATGAAGGATGCACTCTATCCAAAAAGAGCTTGCGTGTGTGTGCTTTCCATTCAGGGAGCTGTCATTCTGGGAATGTAATTTACAGTACAGCACCTGCCCCTGCTATGAAAGAAGTTGCACATAATGCATGCATACAAATCGATGTTTGCAAAATGACATTGGTATTTTTTATCCAAATCAGCATACTGTATATTGCTGGAGAGACCTGGCTTTTTTAAAGTTTCTTGGTTTTTATATTTTGAGCATTTAATTTTTAATTATTAATTGAATTTTGATGGTTTCAGCTAATAATTGACCTCACAACATGTGTTTGGCACAAACCATGTCTGTCCTCGTTGAAAGTGAATATTTCTATTTACCTTGTGTAGTTTTGTTTGTGTCATGTCAAACAATTTTTTTGGCATCTGTCTAATTTGTCTAGTTTTCTAGATGAATTTGCACCAAAATATCATTTCACACTGCATTTTAGATCAACATTAAAGGGGTCATATGATGCGATTTCAATTTTTCCTTTCTCTTTGGAGTGTTACCAGCTCTTGGTGCATAAAGAAGATCTGTAAAGTTGCAAAGACTAAAGTCTCAAATCCAAAGAGATATTCTTTATAAAAGTTCAGAGTCACCTACACCTACCTAAAACGGCTCGTTCTAACACGCCCCCACATATCTACCTCACTATGTGGGAAGATTTGCATAACGCCGCCCAAATGTTCACGCAAAGAAAGAAGGCGTAACTTTTAGTCTCACTGTAGTTTTGTTGACGCTGCAGCCATGTCGTGAAGACGCTGTGTGCTTCGTTGTGAAAGCGAAACTACTTTGTTTGGTCTTCCAAAAGAGGACAATATCCGCTTCGTCATGCCTAGAGCTGATCTGTGCTGGTCGCTGAGGGAATACATCAACTTTCACCGTGGACGAAGCGGAATCCAGCCCGGGGTCCATCACATGTGGTTGCCGCTCATTCGTCGGAT
>NW_015544192.1:1901052-1929968 GCF_001515605.1 Sinocyclocheilus anshuiensis | reverse complement strand
GTAACATTTCCTTCTCACGCTTGAGGTATTCGGCCAATCACAACGCATTGGATAGCTGGCCAATCACAGCACACCTCGCTTTTTCAGACCGATGAGCTTTGTAAAAATCGACGCGTTTCAAAAAGGCGGGGCATAGAGGAGAAACAATAATGTACAGTATGTGGAAAATTATGTGTTTTTTTTACTTTAAACCGCATAAACACATTTCATTACACCAAATACACCAAATAATGTTATTTTTAGCAGCATCATATGACCCCTTTAAAACAAATAGGAGTAGTTTTCTCCTCAGTTTTAAACATTGATAAGCCTATTTATTTTGCTCTCTTAACTGCACAATTATGCAGCTGTGTTGTGTGTTAATTTCATTTTACCTTGAGCACGGGCAGGTCAGTTCATGAATGAATAAAAAATAAAGATATCTCATTATTGATACTTGGTTGGATGCTTAATAGGTTTAATCGCTGATTTGAGCTTTTTTGACACTGACTATCAGCTGAGTATTTAAGTAAACCTTGCATAGTGCTCAGAATAAATAAATGTTTAGAGATCTGAAAAGGATTTTTGTTCTGAGTGAAAACCTCACACAGAGATTTTTTTTCCTCTTCTTGACTGAATAAGAATCTGTCTAGCCATCTGTTTTGGCAAGAGAAGAGAAGAACAGAACAAGAAAAAAAGAGAAAAGAAGACATCTTGTCTTGGTACTAGTTGGCTTGGATGGTCATGGGGCATATGGTGGCCTATGACTAATGACCTTTGAATCTGAAAATTTCAACATGTCAGAAACAGGAGAATCTGAAAATATCCCAGAATGCACTGTGGAGGAGACTTCACCTCCATGTTGTACCACAGACACAAAGGACTGTCATGAATCCACCCAGGTAATAATACAGATTCAACAACTTCCATCAATTTACTCTTTAGTCTCTTCCTTGCTTCATTTCCTCCTATGATTTTTTTTTTTTATCCTGTTTATTTTTTTCCTTTGAGCAGCCAAAATCAGATGATAACCATGGACAACTCAAAAAGAAACTGAAAGTAGGATTGCAACTGAATTTAATCATTAAAGCTCCCTCCCTGTAGAGCATTCATTTCATTTATGAGTTTATTTTCCTCTCTAGCTTGCTAGACGTTTATGCTAGATTGATGTGGCTATACTCAGCAGAATATTGCTTTTTGAATCATTCTCGTCAGTGGGTAAATGTAATTTGCTACTGACTGCTTAACTTTAACGGTTATGTGTCTCAGTCCAAATACCATTAGTAAACATTGCATTCACTCCCCTGATAATATAAAGTTACCCAACTCCATAATATAAATCACATTAGCAGCTCTCAGACAGTCTGGGACCAGGTCCAAATAGTTTAAAAATAGCATAGTTACACTTTTCACCCTGTAATGTTGATCCAATGATCTAGAAATGCAATACAATTAAAACCATTCCTATTGGCTGCATTTACAAAATGAAACTAGTGACATGTTCAAAATCATATTTATAAATAACAATTTAAACATCAGAAATCTTACACGTATGTTATTTATAAATTGATGTATTTTGCTCATGGGCAGTTGGAAGTGGCTATTTACATAGCATTTCAATTTCTTTTGGCAATATGTCGCATCAGTTTAGTATTTTAACTACCATACAAAAAAGACAAAATATGAAAAATAATCTTTTTTGTGTCCAGTATACTGCATAATATAATTGAAATAACAAAAGTAGCATTAATGTGGACTGAGAAAGCTCTTCTCTAGAAAAAAATATATTTCTTTTTCTGTGTGATGTGGAGAATGGGGTTATTGAATGAATGTGTGCATGTGTTACAGGCCAAAGGAAAATTAGTTCGGAGCACAGCTGTGTGTGATGAGTCTTTATCAACTGAAGAGAACAGCAAGGTAAGTATCATTAATAAACTTAAGATACGTTTACAATTTTGCATTTACCATTAAAGGGGTCATATGATGTTGCTAAAAATAACATTATTTGGTGTAATGAAATGTGTTTATGCGGTTTAAGGTTCAAAAAACACATTATTTTCCACATACTGTACATTATTGTTTCTCCTCTATGCCCCGCCTTTCTGAAACGCGTCGAGTTTTACAAAGTTCATCGGTCTGAAAAGCGAGGTGTGCTCTGATTGGCCAGCTATCCAGTGCGTTGTGATTGGCCGAATACCTCAAGCATGTGACAGAAATGTTATGCCCCTACCATACTGTGATGCCCTGTCCGGCCGGAGCGACGAGACAAAAACCCATTATAAACGAGGCATTTGTTGCACCCAGTGGGGACATAATTACGAATTATAATGACTTATACTGTCTTTTTACGCATTGTATCGCGCCGCGTAAACATAAAACCATGTCTGCATTTGTGATCAGAGAAATGACAAACAACAAGCGCTACTCTACACTGCTCAGAACTCGCGTTTGAATCTTCGGTGGCAAATTCTATATATATAAAAAACGTACTTACAGTCTGTGAGTCAGAACAGCCGGCATTGTAGTCTACTCTCCCAGGATCAGGAAACGTCCTCCATAAAATGTGCTGCACACATCTGAATATTTGGGTTGAACTGTTCTGGAACAGTGTTAACCACTGTTTTGGTTAGTGTTTAAACGATAAGAGGTTTCCAATGGTATATACTTCAATCATTATACTTAGTCCCCAAATCCTGAATATGTAGTTACATCTATTACATGCTTGAAGTGAATGACTGATAGAGTTTGTGAAGGAGTTCTGTTCTGTCTTGTCCTAGGAAAAAGAGAGCAAGACAACTGTATCTAGTAACCATGGTGACAGTCCTGAGTGCAGTGAGGAGGAAGAGGAAACAAACATCACATCGAAAAAAACAAGTTTATCTAAAGGTATCATTTGCATTGCATAGGTATTTGTGTCATATTTGCACAAAATATGTGCACATGAAATACATACATTTTAACTAGGGCTATGATGACAAATATGGCATCAATTTCTGAAATTAATGTGGGATGTTTAGTGTAAAAAAAACAAGTATAATCAACAATTGTTTTAAATAAGCTTCGGAATGAGCAGATATTTTAATTTAAAATATACTTCCTTTGTATTGATTCTAAATTAATTTGATGATATATACACAACTGTTCAAAAGTTTGATGTTGGTAAGATTTTTAACGCTTTTGAAAAAGGTTTCTTATGCTCACCAGTGCTGTGTTTATTTGATCAAAGTAAAAACAGTAATATTGTGAAATATGTTTGCAATTTAAGAGAACTGTTTTCTATTACAATATATTTTAAAATGTAATGTGTTACTTCAGGCTTCAGGGTCACATGATCCTTCAGAAATCATTCTAATGTGCTGATTTAGTGCTCAAGAAGCATTTCTAATTATGTTGTGTTAAAAAAGTCTTCTGAAACATTCTGAATGTCTTTACTGTCACTTATGATAAATTTAATGCATCCCCACTGAATAAAAGTTTTAATTTCTTTCAAAATAAAAAATTCAGTGACCCCAGACCTTTGAACGGTAGTGAATATTTATTACTTTTAATAGTATTTGCAAATACGTGCAATTAATTGCAGAAAATGGTGATTAATTTATTTTTATTTATTTGATTCAAAGTCCTAATCTTAACTTGCGTATGAAAAATGCAATTCTGTGCATGCTTGTATTTTTTAGAGCCCAGTCTGGAGTACACCGACTCCACAGGCATTGATCTGGAGTTGTTTTTAATCACTACTTTGAAAAGCAGTCCCAGGTGGGTAAAAGTTTGAAAATATCCCTTCATTCTCCTCCTTCCATTTGTGCTGAATCAGTTTTTTTTTTTTGATTGCAGGGACAGACTGATGCTTCTAAAACTCGAGCAAGACATGACTGACTTTATGACAGACAACAGGTACCATTCCATGCATGCTTTAGAAATAGACATGTTTGTAATGTGATATAATATGTCTCTCTCTCTCTCTCTCTCTATAGTTCCTATAAAAAGTTCCCTCAGATGTCCTCATATCACAGGATGCTGGTCCACAGGGTTGCAGCTTATTTTGGTCTGGAACACAATGTGGATCACAGTGGAAAAGCGGTTATCATCAACAAAACCTGCAATTCCAGGATGTATGTGTCTGTTTCAGAGATTATATATGTACATTTGATGAAGGAATGGATGTGAGTATAACATGATGTATTTCAGACCAGAACATCGGTTTGCTGAACATGTTCAGGAGGAGAAAACAGAGGAAAGAAGATCAATACTGAAGAGAGACACCAGTCAGGAGAAAGAAGACAGTCGGGTATGGACAAATACACACTTCACTGACCCCTGACATTACCACTAGGGTACAAAAGAGCGAACAATAGCTCCTCTAATAGCTCTGATCTTTCCGGCTGGTTAATTTGTGTCTGCACATCTGCTGTTGTTTTTTATAGCTCAGGGTTCCATCTCTCAAAGAACAAATGAGGAGCAAGTCAATAGAGGAGAGAGAGGAGGAGTACCAGAGAGTCAGAGAACGCATATTCTCACAGGATGTAAGAAAACACTTACTTAAAAAGCACAGTAGAACAATAAAGCTTGGCCTCTGATTTTGTGCTCTTTTATTTTTCAGTCTACTTGTCTTTCGCAGAGTGTTATACACATTCAAATAAATATAATATTATTTTACATAGTTAAATATTTTTAATATAATTTATTATGCAATATAACACTGTTTTGATGGTCCACTATAGACATTCTACTAACTATACGTAACTTTGCAACTACATGTCAACTACATGGTTTCACTGCAGTGGTTCAGGCTGTAGGATTGGCAGAAGACTAAAGAAACGTTATTAGCTCGATGGTATAAAACTACATTTCTTGTCTATTACCACCCACTGCTACTTATACCAACAAAGGAAATAAGTGCAGTTAGAATAGCAAAATATGTGGGAGATCGTTGCTATTGTGTGACTATATTGTATTGCAGTAGGTAGCACTTCAATGTTAATGTTGATTCAAGAATAGTTGGCACGTAATTTATATTTGAAATGGTTTAATAGTATTTCACTCTGGTTACACTTGAATTGGTTACAAAATAAATGAAGGATGATAAACATATACAGTTAATTGTACCCAACATGTACATGAAATGTTACCTGAAAGAAAGAGAGAGATTGGGGGGGGGTGGAGAGTGGAAGAGAGGGCAGAGCCCCAAGAAGAGAGCACCACCAAAGAAAAGAAACAGAGCAACAGTTACAATCTTCTTTTATCCCTTCCTTGACCATGTGACTAAAAACCAAATCTGAGACATTCAAACTGACCAATTAGCAGATTACAGCGTTCCCCACTGTGCTAAAATTGTGACTATTGGTAGACCCCAGTGTATACACATCTTGGCACCTCTATGTCTTCAGAAATGCCAAATGGCCCTTTTGTTACAGAAGATAGGTTTGGGACAGGAAAGCAAAAGTCTTTGATCATTTTTGACCCTACATGGTTAATATATGCTAACTGTATCTTTGCAAGTACATGTCAACTTATTCTATTAACCCTAACCTAACAGTCTGCTAATACATTAATGAGAGTTAGTTGACTTGTAGCTACTTACAGTTAGTAGAATGTCTAAAGTTGGACTATCAAATTAAAGTGTAACCTGTAATATAAATACAAACTTTGTAAAGCAAAAAATGTAATCAGTAGTTTGTAAACCACCTTCACCTACATCCTACGTCATCCGCTGGAACGCCACTCTCTCATGTACACGCATACAACAGTTAGTGGAAGCTAGAGATTATGGTTTATAAAGTTTTATATATGGATATTTTTCTTACACAAATGCATCGATTCACTACAAAAGGCCTTTAAAATCTCAAAAGGGTTCAAAATTTCGACCACCATTCACTGTCATTATAAAGCCTGGAAGAGCCAGGACATTTTCTAATATAACTCCGATTGTATTTGTCTGAAAGAAGAAAGTCATATACACCTAGGATGGCTTTAGTGTGAGTAAATCATGGGTAATTTTCATTTTTGAGAGAACTAACCCTTTAAATATGTAATTTTACCAGTGTAATTATTATAAATCAATGAACTGCATTTCAACTGTTCTCTTCTTTTATTTCTGTTTTTGTGTGTGTGTCTGTTTGCAGAGGTCTAGATGACAGCAGTATTCTCAGTGAGACCCAGAGAAGACGGCAGCTATTTAGGTGAGAAATTATTTTTCTCCATCATCCGACCTCTGAAGGTTTGTCAGAACAGAGAGTGTTCTCTGAGAGGCTAAGCTTTTGTGATTGGCTAAAAAAAAGGCTGCTCCCCTGACTCAAGGGCTGTCACAAACATGGGTGTTATTTCTCATGACACCTATTTCAGTAATATCGGGGACATTTAAAGTGTTGTATTCCCCAAAAAAATCAAAACAACTTTTTTTTTTCTCTCTTATTTCTGAACTAAGAAAATGTAACTCAAACAACTTTCAGCAACTTACTTAGATACATTTAGAGATATATTTAATATCAAATATCTTGCAAAAACTAGGCACAAAACATGTTTCTGCCATCTTGACAGGGATGGCTCAGGACGGCTGTCCGGCAGCAGGCAGAGCAGCTTTGAACTGGACTCTCATTGGAATGACCCTCGACCTTGGAGCAGCACAGATTCTGACAGCCCGACATGTACCTCTAAATCTGCACATGCTCGTTCAGATAGCAGCTCCAAACTCTGCAATCCAGGTGCAAAAATAACATCAGCCTTCATGTCCATGTCAGAAAAAAAAGATAAAAAAGGCCACAAAGCCAATCTGGATGTTACTCTGGGCACTAGTTATTTAGAGTGGGGCTTAGAAGTCTTAATTAAAATGCTTTTGTTTTATACTCATTTCAAATTTAACACAAAAATCTAATTATGTTTATTAGCATAAAATTTTAATGTTCTATGTAAAAAAATCACAAAAAATGTCTTTAATTTGTCTCCCTTTTGCTTTAATGACAGTGGCACTTGAGTTGCATGAACTCTGCAGGTTTTCGTAAAACCTGATGATGCTCTCCAGCATGATTTGAGTCACATGATCAGTGTCACAAATATTCTTATTTGATTAGTGAACTAGAAATAGTGCAAAATCCATCACAATGTTTCTGACCTGCCATTGTTTCTGTCTGATCGATCCAACAGTGTCTGAGTCAGCTCTATCATACGCTCCACCCAACAACAGCCTTGCTTACATTATTGTGCCTGCTGAGTCATCAATACCGCCTGGGAGCATCTTATTGAATCCACATACAGGTACACATACATACACTCACAATTCCCAGAGTAGAAGATGACTAATTGGTTTAAACTGACTGTATACACACCAAATAATCTTTCTCATCCAACTATGGATATCTCTTTTAGGGCAGCCATTTCTGAATCCTGATGGAACTCCAGCTGTTTACAACCCGCCAGTAAGTCAGAAGCCATGTAACCAGCTTAACCCAGGACAGTCACAAGCCCCGCCCCCTCCACCTCAGCAGCAGCCAGTAGCAAGCCATGGTGTCCCACAGGTAAGTGAAACATATAATAGAGACTAGTGGTGCGCAGTGTATCAATACCATATTGCTTATCTGACTTTTATTATTTTATTTTATTTATTGGTTGATATGGGATATTTATTCATGCTCATTTGCCTTATTTTTACGTTTACCTTTGCTTTCATCTAACGCTAACTTTAAATTCACTCTTAACAACACACAAAAATTTAATAACACTGTTAAATGTAATTTTTTTTTATCAAATATCAAAATGAATATCAATTTCTCATTCTGCACATTATAATGAGGCTGTATTACAGAAACAAACAGCCAAAATATTTATTTTATTTAGGATTTTTTTTTTTTTAAATCAACAAAATTCACAATCTGCCCTCTCATTTCTGGTTTAGGTTCAATACTCCTCTGTGACATACCTTCCACCTCAGCAGTTAAACATTTCTACCTCCCAGCAACACCCAATAGAACAGACTGTAAGTGAGGCATAAGTATTAATATAATCTAGTTATTTATTTAGTTATCTAATATTATTTATATTTATATTGTTATTTGCATAAAATATTTAGTATATACACTACCATTTAAAAGTTGCAAGGATGCATTAAACTGATCAAAAGTGACAGTGAAGACATTTATAATGTTGCGAAAGATTTCTATTTTGAATAAACAATGCTCTTTTGAACTTTCTATTCATCAAAGAATCCTGAAAAAATGTGACACCGTAGACTGGAGTAAAGACTGCTGAAAATTCAGCTTTGCCATCACAGGGATAAATTACATTTTAAAATATATAAAAATATAAAGCAGTTATTTAAATTGTAATAATATTTCACAATATTACAGTATTTTTGATCAAATAAATGCAGCCTTGGTGAGCATTAAAGACTTCTTTTAATAACATTTAAAAAATCTTACCAACCCCAAACTCTTGAGCGGTAGTGTTGATAACAGTACATGACAAGCCTATTTTTGATTCTTAGAGGGAAGACATTACTGCTAAGTTTGGTCACATGAACTTGAGTCGCCAGTCGTCATCAGGGGATCTTCCAGATATGCCCTCATTCTACATGCAAGGAGCTCCACCCACACACAGCTATGCTCCGCCTCACCACAGTTATGCTTCGTCTCACCATTCAGACAGTTACATAACCCCTGGAATGACATTGGCTCCTCCCACAGCCCCGCCCCCTCAGAGTCAGCAGAGCAGCCAGGTACTTCATCACAAATGAGTAATGAGGTACGATGTAATGTCACACTGTATGTCTAATTATGAGTCAACTCTGGTCTCCCTTCTTAGGTTTCAGTGTACAGTTACCCTGTTCAATGTCCCAGTGCATCTCAACAATACGCAGCAGCCAGTTACAATGCACAAACAGGTACACATGAAGCCTCTCTGCATTCTTTACGCCTGAGTCTCACAATAGTAGGGGAGGGGGCCGTTACACTGTAAGAGATGGTGGCACTGGTCTCACAGTGAACCGGTCTCTTTTCCTGCTATTCACTTCAGCTCTCATGAGACATAGATATAGATGGTTCAAGTATTGTGTGTACATGCATAAAAATACATGAATAAATAACCTTTAGCATATGTGATAGTGCTTTACTGACTGTCATTTTGAGTCCATAATTATACAATTAATAAAATCTCACACATACTTGTCAACATTTTTTTAACAGTATACCCGCCTGTTATGTCAAACCAACAAGGCTGCCCGGGCATGATGGGAAGTCAGATTCTGCCCCAAACACAGCCTGGCATTGTGGGACCTTACCCATCCGTATCCTCCTATCAGGTACTGATGCAAAAAAAAAAAAGGGAAATGTAGTTCTGAATTCTGAATTATAAAATGTATGTATATGTGCTTTCTCTCTTGTAACAAGGTATCACAGCAGCAACAACAACAACAACAGTCCTATCCTGCAATGCTGGTGTCAGGACAAAGTGGGCAGACACAGTGTTTGGTGCCCCCTGCTGGAGTTCAAGTATACTGCAGCTCTTTGGCCCCTTCTTCCCCTCCACTTAATGTGATGGGGGTTTCCTTCCAGTCAAGTAGCTGCAAAAATGGCTGTAGCGTTAATCAGAACCAGTGCTGGTACTAAGAGACACTATGGGTTCACATATAGTGTTGATATGAATTCATATGCATTCAGTATTTGTAGCTACACAATAATGTTCCCTACAGTCTGTAGCACTCGAGTCTGATGATAGCATCCTTCAGATTCAACCTTTTCTACTTTGTCAAAAACATGTTTTGAATTTTACTTTACGTGTACATCGATAGTGTCATGTTTAAATTGCTATTAGAGCATAATTTATACTATTTATATATATGGATCAAATGTTATATTTGAATGGTAATACTGTATTTATCTTGTTTATAGAGGGCTATATTACATAAATTGGGAATGAAACTAGATTCAGTGTTCTCAGTTATCAAAACAGTATATTAAACATTTTAAAAGAAATTTTGGTTTGTTTGTTTGTTTGTTTTACAGAATTTTATTAGGATGTAACATTTTTACCAGACTGGACAATATCTAAGTGGCAATTCCTAAATATATGGCCATTTAATTGGTAATCAGTTTGATGGCTTATTGTATGTTTTAATCACATTCATAATAGAGTCAGCTGATGTTCTCATGGGCGTTTTATTGGTGTTGCAGACATCTTACATTGACGGTGGCCTTTTCAGACATTCAGGGAAATGTAAGTCAATTTTAGGTGAGTAATTTTGATTAAATGAGTTTGATTACGATTAAGATGTAGGCCTAGAACTTAATATAACGCCCTTATACGTTCCTTATAACGTTGCTTATAAGAGAACACTACAATAACCAAGCATTCATTTGAGATTAATCGTGAACGAATCATTCAGACAGAATGAATTGCATTATTGAACAGATCCGACTAGGAACGATTCATTCGCAAATCGAACATCGATATTTATCACGTGAATTTTAAGAATCGTAGAGGAGTCCGGTGAAATTTTACTGATAAATCCGTGTCTGCCCGTGGAGATATACCTTCCGATAAACATGTCGTGTGTTTTCTATCAACTGTTCAGAACTTAATTTGTTCGCGATTCAGTTTGATTCATTCGGACAGCCAAATTTTCCCTTTTGTGTTCCACACAAAAGGTATGGAACAACACGAGGGTGAGTAAACGATAATTTAATGTTATTTTTGGGATGTAAATTGTCCCTTTAAAAAACAAACCAAAACACGTGGTCTGTTACCCGCGTGATATGTTGACATGCAGTAAATTATTGTTTTAAACTTGCATTTATCAGAAAATAACAGGTTTCCTAATGGAAAACAAGTGTTTGTCAACTCAAGTAGTCAAGAAAGAAAGCAGTGACAAGTTTAAATGAGCTTTAATAGAAAGGCACATATACAGCCAGAGAGAGAATTAAAAGCTCTTAAATGCAGAAACAGTTTAAAATAAACTCCTCTAATCAGAAGTGAGTCTCTGCCAGATCAGCTTAACTGTTTGTTGTTCTGTCGTTCATGAATTCAAGTATGTCAAAACTAAAGTCACAGCCGCGTTCATCTGAACTGAGATCCGATTACCCCATTGGCTCTTTTGTAACCCCCAGCTTTGTGTGTGTGTGTGTGTGTGTGCGTGTGTGTGTGTCTGTGCAATTTTAATGAAGGTATGAAAGGTCATTTGTGTGCCTATATGTGGAAGAGGGTGGAAGAAGGGAAGGGGTCTGTAAAAATGGCTCACAATCAGATCTTTCCAGTCTTGCAGTGCTGAGTGAGTGAGAAATGTCTGTTACTTCATTAATTAATGCAGGTTAAATAAAAGCAATAAATATAAATATCTATAACCTGACATCATGATGTGAGAAAAGTTCCAGGGGGGTTAAACGGGGCCAGATAATGAGGAAAACAATTCACAGGAGGGGGGAAAAAAGGCAAGATTCACAGGTTCTTAAATAAATGTGTTAATAAGGCCAAACTTAAGTTAGATTACAAGGCTATGATGCTACGCAACTAAAATTGGGCGTTCCAAAGAGAACACTGGAACACTAAAAACATGCAAATCGCATCTTCCGGGTTGTGATTTCAGCAGCCATTTTGTTCAGCTTAACTGTACTGCTGCACTTCAATGAAAATGGCCACCTTCATATACAAAAATACACTTAAAGCAGTCGCGGCCGCTGCGCCGCAGCATCTGTGTGCATAAGCCTTGAGAGGAAGGTCTGAAAACTGAAAACACACAAACGCAGAGTTGAACGCTGCCTGAACGATTGGTGGCACTACACCTGTCTCTATCTCTAGCACTCGCTCAGCTTCATTCCTTATATCACTCATACTGTTGGTCTTTACTGACTTATATTCATACAAACAGGCCCAAAAAACACACAAATACAGTCCCAGATTCTTGGTGTTGTTCATTCAGGCCTGTCCTGCTCTGCCAATGAGACATCAGCAGGGTGTTGGGTGAGACTGTTGACTTTTTTTTTGTCTGTAGAGGGTCTGAAAGCTAACCAGCAACAACACACACTCACACACAAACAAACTATCTACTGCAGTACTGATGGGCCGTATTCATCCTTCTTTTGCTCCTGTAGAGGTATCTGTGGTTCAGTGGTGCTCATCTCCCCTCTTTCGCTTTTCCTTTGTTCACACCATCTCCTCCTCCTACCGCCGTCTGATCCGTTTCTTCCATCCCGTCGTCTCGTGCCTCTATTTCTGGATCTGAAAGATGAAGAGGCGGAGGTTGATGTTTTTGGCAGCCAGCAGCTTGTTGCACTCCACGCTGTCGTTGATGGGCAGCAGGGCGTACTCGGTTTCGTTGGCGTCGTTGGAGAAGACGTGGTGCTGGATGACGGGTTTGATTTTCACATCATCGTACGGGCCCTTCAGGAGCAGGAAGGAGCACTCCAGTGCAGAGTTCACTTTGCTCTTCAGGATGAGCTGGAAGGAGAGCGTGCGTTTGCAGGACAGGTTGGGGTTGCGCTCCGAGTCATTGACCCGCCCCTTCAGCACCCAGGTCTGGTTTAGCACTGTGAAGCGTGGTGTCTCGTAGTACAGTCGCGTGATGAAGTCGTCGGTGCGGTACGGCCGGAACTGCACCTCTGGAGCAAAGACGAATGAGATTACAGGTTATCAACTTCAGCCCAGATTTCTGTGCTTTAAATTAAGCAATTTTCCTGTAGTTGTATAATATTCAAGTTCTAGAACCACGTTAAAGAACCAAAACAAGAATAGTTCTCCCCAAAAATGAAAATTTACTCCCCCCTCAGGCCATCCAAGACTTAGATGAGTTTGTTTCTACATCAGAAGTGATTTGGAGAAATTCACAATAATCCACAAGTAATCGATTAATTTATTGTGAAGTAATAAATCCATCATTAAGACTTTAAATTTAAACAGTCGCTTCTGGCCACGAGTCTGTAATAACACTTCCGAAATCCACAGACAGTTCTGTTTTAGCTTATATATGATGTTTGATCTGTGCATATTTCTGAATCTCTTGATTCAGATGAGACAGCTTTTTAATTGGAGAAAGCATTATCATTCATTATGATGGAGTATTTTAGCTGAAAGCAACGTTTTGAAGTTAAAAACATCTTAATGATGAATGTATTTCAAACACACAGCTTTTCACTTCACAAGACATTATTTGATAGACTGGAGTCGTTTTATCAGCTGTTTTAACTCTCGTTCTGACGGCACCCATTCACTGCAGAGGATCCATTGGTGAGCAAATGGTGTAATGCTGAATTTCTCCAAATCTGTTCCGATGAAAAAACAAACTCATCTACATCTTGGATGGCCTGAGGTTGAGTGCATTTTCAGCAAATTTTCATATTTGGGTGAACTATTTACTTTTTATGTACCTGTAAAACCAATCTTCTCAAAGCACAGCAGGCTGAAGATGCTGTTGTAGAGCTGTAGCTCTCTGCGATGGCTCTGGTCCATCTCGTCCAGGATGCCCATCAGCTCCATGCCGGTTTTGGATGGGTGGGAACACTCTGTCTCATGGGCGCTGAGCTCATGGAATGGCCCCTGCCACGGGCAGCCAATCCGCTTGTACTTGCACTGCGTCACTCTATTTCCAATAGAAACAATTAAAGAAATGACCAACCATCATCTCTAGAGATATAGTATAAAATTAGTCATCAATGAATCAAGTAAATCATTTGTGAAAATTATATCCCAACTACCCGCATCCATACAGTACTCTCATAAAGCGATATTTACTATATACTAAATGCTTGTTTACATCTTCGCAAAATGTAAACTTTTATTGCTGAGCTCTAATCTGCTAAATGTGACTATAAAGGCCTTTACACACCAAGAATGATTACTATAGTAGGGCCCACACCATATCACATTGAAGTTCTGTTTATTTTAAGTGTGCTACATTTGTTTTGCTTGCCACTGCTTGAGCTTTTTAAAGCAGGATGGATTCTGATTGGCTGTCAATGTTTTTATTGTTTACCAGCTGTCAAAGAGATTCCAACGATATCTTTCCTCTGTGCTGTTATCGTTATAGTTGTGGTGTGGACTTAATATTCCTTTACATTTAGAATGATTTTTAAAACTATCTTTATTGTTATAGTTACTGCCCTTGGTGTAAATGGGCCCCAAGTCATGAAGATATCAAGATATTATAAACATTAACATCATGGTTTTCTTTATAGCAACTTTTTAAGCGTTGTGTATTGTGAAAACTTTATAAGTCGACTTTATAAAGACAGGAGAATGGGGGAATTCACTAAACACGAATCGCCACCACTTATTGCAATTCTGTATTTGCACCAAAGTCTCAATGACTCTATGACCATCTTAGTAATGTCGAATCACTCTAAAAAGTCAAGCTTAAAAAGCATCTTCTAAAAAATCTTTTTACAATGCTTAACGACGTCTACTTTTGATTTGTGCTTGGTTGCAATGCTTATAAAGGGCATTTATTCATTTATTTTCATTACATTTCACTAGAACAGACACAAACTTTTAACCAAAATTAAACCACTTTTAAACAAAATGTTGCCTGCTTTTCACAAGTTATAAGAGCACAACTTTAAAGTAACCATGAAATCAAAATTGACCATTACTATTTTTATGGAATATTGCAGTATTTATTAAAAATTATATATAATTTTTTTTCTTTAAAAAAAAAAAAAAAACATGTGTCCCCATAATCTTTCATCAAAAACATTAACATTCCTGCCGCCTCGCAAAGACATCTCCTCTCTCGTGACAAACACCGGCACGAGGGCTGGACAAAAACGGTTGTCCAATGGCCAGATGAGATTCAGTCCTTCCCCTCCAGCAACCTGTCACTCACAAGAAACCATCGCAGAAATTATCAAACAACAATGGTCCAATCATTTCCTGATGGACAAAATCAAGTCCCTACTACATTTTCTCTCATCTCACTCATCGACTCTTGGATAAACTACACACAATAGAGAAGAAAAGATGGTTGCAATTTCCATTTTATGCTGACTTGAGTAGCACCGGGCTTTTTGGATAAAAAGTCTTTTGGAATATAGCACGATCCCTAGCAATCCCAATTTACATTTAAAGGTGGCATGTTATGCTGAAAATACATGAATTACAATCGAAATGGCACATCTATTTATTGAATTCACCCCTATGGCTTTACATATGTGTTGTACATGTTCTTGCTCATGTGGGGGTCTGTTTTGTGAATTGGTGCAACAGTACCTGTCCTGGCACTCCTCTGTTTGATGGCGCTCGAGGCTGGAGCGAGGGAACTGTTTGAGGCAGTAGCTGCACTCAGAGGGCAGTTCACTCACGGCTTTCTCCACCGCCAGGTTCCTGCAACACAGACTCTTACTGATCTCACAGCGGCAGTTGGGACATGTGGCCTGCTCCTCTTTTAGACGCGCATCAGCAAGCAGGTGAATGAAGCAGCCTGCGCACATCAGGTGCCCATTTGTACACTGTGAAATGAAGAGCACACATAAGATTTCACAGGGATTTTGATGCTTAACACAATGCATGTTTTCTTCACAAGGAGTGTGTTTTTAATAAATGTACTGTTCTTGTTATGATGGAATTTCCCAATTTTCCTCAAAAAGTCTGACACAATGCAGTAGTTTCTTGAATGATTTAAGGGAAATAAGGAACCTCAATTTTGAAGCATCTGTACAGCCGCCTGAATGTAATGTGGCAATGACAGCATTACGTTCATCTTTAAAGAGATCATATCACAAGGAATCAAATTTTACTTACAAGCATTATGTGCTATGAAAATATATGTGAAAACATTGTAAACACATAGACGTCCACGTTTACACATCAGTGAAGCCTACTGGGTGCCCAGTCACTGTGGTGTAATAAGGTAACAAGTTATTATTCCTAAACACAGCTAAGTATAATCACAATGAAGTAAAATTAATAAAATAAAGGAACATTTGTCAAACCTTGGGCTGTTCCCCCAGTGTGTGGTGCCTTCCACTCTGCATATACTTGTGTAAAAATCCCAAAGATTAGCAAAGAGTAGCTGAAGTTTATTTTTAACAAGAACCCAATTAGTTTCAGTCTGAAATTAACAGTGTGCAGAGCATTGCAGCACAGAGAAAATGCTTAGCACTGTTGCTTAAGTGGATCTTAATGGGGAATAAATAATTATGAATAATCATTTAAAAATGACCTCTTTAGGGTAAGAAAGAGATATTACAAAATCAGTTTCAAAACCTTTCATTCCTTGTATAAAAATGTACTCATTCTATAATTTGTCAATTGCTTTTATCTCATTTGTGTCTAACATAGCAATTTCAAGATTGAAAAATCTTTATTGTAAAGTGTCCTTGTTACAGTGTAATTACACATTTAGTATTCAGTAATATTAATTAACAGCTTGTACTTACTATAGGATTAGGGTTAGTTGCATGTCATTATATGTAATTTATTGTTATAGTAAGTACATGTAACAAGGACACTGTAAAATAAAGAGTTACCAAATGTACTTTCACAAATACATTTAATAAAAACATTAATTTGTTTTTAAAACTCTATACAAAGACAATACTTCATCCATTTTATGCCACAACTCAATTTCAAGTGTCAAAAACAGCTGAATGCTAAGTGTTATTCTTTATTTTGTTTACATTTTATTTTGAATGAGCTTTTTTATATTTTAAGTTTTCAGGTTTTAGTTACTTTATGTGCTTTTGTCATTTATTAGTTTTTGTTTTTAAAAATATTTCTACTTAGCTTTATTTACATTTTAGTTTTAGTCATTTTAGTACTTATTTTATTTTAGTTAGTCACCAAAGCAAAGTTTAGTATAAAAAAAAATTATTTTAGAAATTATTTTGATATATTTCGTTTTAGTATAACTATAATTACACTGATTACTCTAGTTTCATGATTAATTCAAAGTATAATTTGAACAATGTTAGTAAACTGCTCCTGGCTTATTAATTCACCAGCTGATCTATATCACAGGAGGTAAACTGCAGTGTCGACTCTGTGTTTGATTAATTCAGTGAGCAGCTGATTTGAGTTCTTCTTGGCTTGTTTGTTTTGCTTCAGGTCTTGCACATGTTCGCCTCATTTGATGGGATTCAAACCCTGATTCAGTAATAAACGGATTACATGGCATGAGCTTAATAGCGCTGATGCAGTGTGACACATCATCCCTGAACCAGAGGATGTCAGTGGTTCTCATATTCTGTTTTATTTGTATGTCTAATATTTCCTTTCTAGTTTCAGTATAGGCCTGTCAGTGCAGCAGTCATCACATTGACACATACTCCAACAAAATAAATGACTACTGGTTTGTGGATTTATTCAATTAACCAAGCACATTGGATTAATAAATGGACACTTGTAAAAATGTAAACAAGGGCATGCAAACCTAAACACCACAACAAAATGTGTGAAAGCTTGAGAGGAAGTTCTTTTACAGCTGGTTTAGCCAGTGGCTTCAAAGGGATTATATGGGGTGCATATTTGGGGGAGGGGTGATCAGGAGAAGCCAGCAGTGATTGGGTTAAACAGGCCATGTGACCACCCTGATTGTCATGTTTGCCTTTGAAGGCAAAAAAAACAGCTGCTCAGGCCAATATTACTTCTGAGTGTAACATCTGAAACCTACAAAAATAACTTGATACCAGCTCTTAAAAAAAAATACCATGTAACATTACCTGAAATAGCAAATGTAAGAACAAGCATTTTATTAGACATTTCATCACACATTATGAGTCACAGACAGTGTGTAATCAGCTATATCGTTTAGGAATAGACAAACAATAGACAAAGAATCACAATGACAAAAAGATTCACAAAAAAAGCATTTATAACCCCCCTTTGTCTCATATCTATAATAACAGACTGTATATATCTCTTGTTATCTGTTGCATTCCAAGAGGATGCTGTGTTATTAACATTTTATATCTGCATTGTGTTTATGATATATACATCATGCATAAGGATTTCTCATAATGGCATTGTTTACCTGGTACACCGAGGCTTTAGGCAGGTCTAGACACACCGTGCAGCACAGCACCGAGTACAGGCGCTCCTCGAGCTTCCCCGCTTCTCCTTCCTGCTGCCTCACGCGCTTCTTGGGCGGCGCGTCCGGGTCGGCCTCGGAACCCGAACCGTCTCTCCGCACGCCGGACTCCTCCTGGATACCTGCCAGTCCTGCGCTCCCCGGGCCAGCATCCAGGGCGCCCCCCACAGGACCGACACCCAGACCCGATGATGAGGAGCCCGGGGCGGCCGCGACGCCTAATTCCATCCGCTCTTCCATCGAAGACATCCGAATGAGTCACGGGATATTTGGGCTGGCCGAACAACAGGATCCGCTGATTGTCAGGGTGAGATTTCCAGGATTTTTCAAGCTACTTGGCCTGTAATGATGGGGGATCTGGACAGCCAACAATGCACTCAGTTGTAAAACATCAAGCGTCAGTTCAAATAGGTAAATTTTGGGTACGTTAATATGACACTAAGTTATGGGACAGTGAATATAAATTCATCTGTGTTTTACTGCGGTTTGGCGCACATGAATGCCTGTATTTTTGGATAGATCTCAGCTAAGCTTCAGCTCTCAGCTTGTGAAGAGAGAGAGAAAAACAGCTAAGACTCAACAAAACAACAGGCTGTTGTTTAGTGCCGTTATCCGCCGTGACAGCACGCGCACAGCGACTCTCCGCGACCCAGCCGGGCTCTTCTCCTCCGGTCCACCTTCCGATAACAACCGAACCACTCCGACGCGATCCGGATTCGCCCGAAAGCCTAAAAGTTATGTTTACTGCAGAGTCTCTCTTCGATAGTCCTTCCCTTAATCTACACTGCCATCTTTTTTTTTCCTGTCTGTCTCCTCCTCTCCCCCTGTCCGCCTGTCCCTCTCTGATTCCGCCTATCCGAGCTCGGTTTAGTCGGAGCGGGGTGAAGATCAGGCGAATACCGTCGACCGTTACCTTCCGATCACACCCGAGCCACTCCGACACGATCCGGTTTCGCCCGAAAGCCTAAAAGTTATCAGTTTGCTGCAGAGTCTCTTCGATAGTCCTTCCCTTAATCTACACTGCCATCTTTGTTTTTTTCCTGTCTGTCTCCTCCTCTCCCCCTGTCCGTTTGTCCATTTCTGATTCTGCCTATCCGAGGTCGGTTTACTCAGAGAGGGGTGAAGAACAGGCGAATTCTGTCGTCCGTTATTGATCTGTCAGTGAATGCGTTGCCCCTAGTAATGAAGGCCGCGCTGCCCTTCTCTTTCGCGCTCCCTGATTGGCTGCAACAAATGTTGTGCTTCATCAGATGACGGGGGATATTTAAAGAGCAATGCGTTGCGCATGCGCACCGGCCTCCTGCGGGTCATGGCTGAAGCTTTTTTAAGAGAAAGGTGACCAAAAACTGTTGTGATTTGGATCGTGTGATGCTTGGTTGTGTTCGTAGATTTGTTTAAAATTTTATTGTGCTAGTTTTTAAATATTATTGTCATGGTGATTGTAGTTTAAGGTAAGAGTAAAAGATGACCAAACCTCTTCAAACCCTGGTCAAAATCTCTAACACCCCTCATATGCGACAAAATGGCAACGTCATCGTGGGGCGTCATTCGTCTATATTAGTGTACTTGACAGAAAAGTATATGGAAGACCTGAATAAGCTATTTTAATTGGAGCCATAGGTAGAGACTGCACTTTACATTTCAAATGTAAAGTGCTCGAAATGTAAAGTGCAGTCTCTTTTAACTTATTTGTAACCTGTTTTTATTTTTATTTTTTTACCTGAAACCAGAGTGACCCTCGTGGGGGGGACTAGTTTGGGCAAGACAGCTGTCAGTCTAGCCTGCCCAGCCTGAATGAGCTGTGTGTGTTTTAGGGGGGATGGGAGTGTGTTTGTATGTGTCTTCCTGATTACTGGACTGGATACAAAAAATATGTATTAATAATATGCATACAGCAATGTAATACAGAAGGAATTAGTAATGATGCTGATATTAATAGTGTTTATGCACATTACAATACCACTCTATAGTACACTTAAAATACCACATTTTACACTTTCTTTGGGCTTTCAGACATGCCACCATGAAGGTTGAAGGACTGAAGTCACCTGACAAGGACAAAGGCTTTACTCATTAATAATTACCTCTGAACCACTTGATATCTCAGAAATTTGAAGTGTTAAAAGGTGAACAGAAGATAAATCATCAAAAAACAAAACATTATTTTACTCACCAAATTATAGGAACGTGTAACCAAACAGCTAATTAAGTTTAACTGTGTTAGCCTACAGTCTAAAACATTTACACAATACTCATAATGTTTCAAAAATACCTCTGATTTGCAGAACAAAAAGACTGAACTGATTTGAAGATGTGCAATATAAATACAGGAAATGAGACATGGGAAACAAATAATACTAAATACTTTTAGCTTATTACTAGCTACCCATCTAACTTTCCCACAAACATTGGCCGATACGTTTTTGATATTAAAAACAAAACTAGTCCTTCCATATTGAAATGTCTTTTTTTTTTAATAACACAGATTAAGAAGAAAATACAGCATAATCAGAGGCTTTTACATACAAAAACAATACAACATAAATTGCTTTTCTGCCTCTAGTCAGTAAATAATATCTCGTAATAATAGTTACTTTAATGTCTCGTATCATTTCATTAGTGACCTGTAAGCACACACAGAAATTATACAGAATTCTGATATTCAAGTTTGTTTTTTAAATATTGGATTATACCTTAAGCTACCGGGAAGAGTGCACTATAAGCAAATTTTAATACATTTAACCATATTTACACTAATTCAGCAGATTTTCCACCAAAATGAGTGCAGAAATGTACAGATCAGTGCGGATTTCATCTGAGCCTTGTCATCAGGTCAAAAACTGAACTCTCAGTCAGAATCAGTGCTTAGAGTATATGTGTAGGTTTGAGAGTACGAGCAGAGACTAAACTTTGTTTACTACAGAGCATTATGCTTGTTATGTTATGTTTATGTTCCACTTTATGTTTCACATAGCTTGTTTTGTCCATACTCTATTAGTCTTTTCATATATAATTGGTTTCTACTAGTCCCTTGTTTACGCTGGCTTCTTCACTGCCCTTTAACTCATTACTCAGCAGGTCACTCTTGTTTTGTGTCAGTGTCTTCTTGCTGTGCTGGTTTCTCAGGTTTGTGCTGATCTGTGGTATATTGCTTGCTCGTGGTGGTGGTGTCTTCTGCATGGGATGCATTTTGCTGGTTGCTTGTCGTGTTATGAATCTCTTGAATCTGCTGGTCTCTGTCACGAGCGTTAATATCTGAATCATAGTTATTAAGTATGTTCTTGTAAGTTTGTGCTTAATGATATTTCTCTGCCAACATTTCTGGTTTGTGAGAATCACTCTTATTTTCACCACTTTCCACCTGTCTGCTCAGTTTCTGCTGGTTGCGCCTCTCAGCCGTGGAGTCAGTGGCTTTTATCGCCCCCTTATGGTCTTTTTGTGCTGTTGCATGCTGAAGCCAGTCGTGCTGCAGGGTTTGACTAGATGTCAAACGCCTTTTCGGATTGACTTCCAGCAAAACCCTGACTAGAGCTTTAGCCCCTGCAAAACACAAACATCAGCACTTGTAATATTTCTAGATTATAGCATCTAAATTATAGTAGATATGAAGGGTTAAAAGGTATAGTTCAACCAAAAAATGAAAATTATTTCATTTATTCTGCCACTGAATATAGCACACAAATTGTAATGACTTTATATGGAGCTTCTTGGAAGAAAGAATGTCATATGAGTGTAAAAATACCCTGGGATTGAGTAAATGATGACAGACTTTCCATTTTTGAAAGAACTAACCCTTAAATCTCTTTATTTGCATCTCTTTATTTCAAATGTTAGAGATCTCACCCTCAGACACATTATCCCAGTAAGGGGACAGAAAGTGGACTTCTCCTTTCTGGATGAGACGGAATAGCTCCTCTTGATTTCGATCTGGACTGCGGAATGGAGGAAACCCACCCAGCAGCACAAACAGTATGACACCCATTGCCCAAATGTCTACTCCAACACCGTAACCTGTTCATACATAAGCATGTACATATGCATAGCTGAACATCTGAAATATAATTTCAGATGTTAGTGTGTCAGATCATGTTACTAATCATTTTAAACCTCAAAGTACTTGTTTGAGGTTTAGGACAGAGCTGTAGCTCAGGTTTTCTGTGTCCAACCAGTCCCAGCTATTCTAAATGAGTACAGATCCTACCTGTCTCAGCAAGTATCTCTGGAGCAACATATGTAGGTGTGCCACAGACTGTGAACACTGGCTCTGTTACCACCATGGCTAATCCAAAATCAGCCAACTTCAGATTCAAACTTCCATTGCCATGCCGCTGTACCTAAAATTCAGTAACAAAAAAAAAAGAGATATGAGCTGAATATTATATATTATATTATACTGTTTTAAAATGCATGTCCATTTTTCTAAATGATGAATAACAAAGTAGCTGGTTGCAAAGTACTGCCAAAAGTTTACATCGCTGCTTTTACTGTTTGAGATACAATTTCTAAAAAAAAAATAAAAAAAAAACTATTGGTAGTTAAACATGAAATAATGTTTGAGCAGTGTTATAGTGTTAAGCAATGTTAAAACTAAAACTATTAAAAATCATTTTCAGTAACTGAAATAAAGCTGAAATAAAATAAAAATCTAAATAACTGGTGAAAAATGTAATCTTAAAAACAAAAATGAGAAATGTTGCAATTAACTGAAAGTTGATACTTTATGATGACTAAAATTACAAAAAAAGTTATTAAAATAACAAATAAAAATTAAATAAATCTATATGTGCACTGTAAAATGATTTTTCAAAATTAAAAATTTAAGATTATTGGAGTATGTTTTACAAACAAAAAACTATTTCAGTCTTTCTATTTCAAGATTTCAAACTTTATTTAATGTTTTTTTTTTTTGTTGTAAAATCATAGCAATTTCTGACTGAAAATTGTTTCAAAGAAAATCCTACACCTACACCAATTTTTTTTATAAATAAATTATTACAATGGACAAACACATAACAAAATTACTCAAATTAAAAAACCAAAACAGAAAATATAAAAAAAGCTAATTTTATAGCCTTGCGAGTCCCAGCTCGTGGACCTTTCCCGATCCCGCCCCCCTCTCTCTCTCCTACTTGCTTCCTGTCACTGCTATACTGTCCTATCAAAATAAAAATGCCCCCAAAAAAAAATAACACTGATCTTGAGTAACTCTTATCTCTTACCAGTAGGTTTTCAGGTTTGATGTCTCGGTGTGCGATGCTCTTGCTGTGGACGTATTCCAGAGCCTGACTGATGTCTCTGATCATGCATGCAGCACTTGGCTCAGTAAACCTGCCGCTCTGAGTGATAGCATCAAACAAGTCTCCACCGGTCACCAGCTCCATCAGCAGGTAAACATGGGTGTCCGTGTGATGAGAACGAAACAGCTGTATGAGGCGAGGATGTTCCAGACTACGCAGCAGAGCGATCTCATTCTGAATCATGTTACCACGTCCCTGCAGCTTTGCGTTGTCCACAATCTTCATAGCAAACGTTTCAGCCAGGCCTCTCACCCTGCACTCCCTGACCACCGCAAAGTTCCCGTCTCCTACCACCCGGCCCATGTCATAGCAGCGCTCAATGTCCTCCAGCGACACTTCAGCACCATCAGGTAATATGCTACTCTGTAAGTCTTTCTGCTCAACTGTTTCCTGCTTATTAATGTTTTGCTCAGTAACTGTCACCAAATTAAGATCTTTATCCCAGTTTTGAGGAACAGTTGGGCTTGATTTTGTATTGGCAACATGCTCTGCTGCTTTCAATGATCTTTGTTGTGTTTTTTCCATGTTCTGAGATGAAGTATTTTTATTACTGTGGTTATTTGGCCTGTCCGATTGAGAACATCGACTGCTTCTGATTGGAGGTATAGGAGGGCCGCATCCTCGACAACTCTGGCAGTAAACAGCTTCTCTCATTCCTTCTTCCTTCTTTATCTTCTTCTCATCTTCTTTCTGCAGGTCACCTCTCCTCCTCCATAGTTCTCTCTGCCTTTCTCTCTTCACCTTTTCTTTTTGCCTTCCAACAGGCTGTAAGTTGTTGACAACTGGTTGGTTTACCTGTTGATCATGTACTGTAGGTAAGGAAATCTCGGCTCCGGCGTCGTCATCATGGAAACCACTATCTGCCTTAGTGGCCTTGGGTCTCAGGATACGCTCCCATACCCTCAGCAGATGTTCGCAATGGCCAGGGTTTTCCGGATATAACTCATCTAGTGCTGCATGTACCTCATCAAGTGACGGTCGGCTGTTCCCAAAGGCCAGGAAGGCATGGTCAAAGCGGAAGAAGTCGACTAGGCTGTGGATTTCTTTCCCAGCAGGGCTAAAGAGTCGTCGTATTCGAGCGTTGTTCCAGCAGGGGAAGCCAAGCGCCTCGGACACATCTGCCATTAGCCGCTCGAAAGTCTGCACAGCACGGCGGTTTAACAGCAACGAGATCTTCCGCACGCTCTCCTGTCCGCACGGCCACACCACGGTCACGATTCGTGGGCGCACTGGACTTGATTCTGCGTGTCTGGCGTGGTAGCCGCTCACCCTGGAAACTCCTGCTTCCTCCCAGTGACACACAGGGCTTTCTGAAGGCCCAAAGTCTGTGGGAGGCCTTCGGGGTCTTGATCTGTGCAGGTAAGATGGAAGAGGTTGCTGAGAGGCAGCATTTGGGCACTTTGGCAGTTTAATCCTTTGATCTGGAACACATAAACATGTAAACTGAGACGATACAATTTGTTATGTTTTTTGTTAGAAGAGGAACATGTCCAAAGATATGCTTTGTTCATCAAGAGTGCAGCACACAAAACTGCAGATTTTGGAAAGAAAATATGCTTATACAGGCGAATTAAAGAGGAAGTGTGCAACATTAATAATTAAGAGCAGGTGTGTATTGAGGAGCAATGCCGAGACATGCAGATTCTCAAATTGCACCTCATGCTCCGGGGGTAACGGAAAAGGATCAAATCTGATCGTGCCAGATCACTTTACTCTGGACGCAGCTTGTTTTTCTTTCTTTCTTTCTTTCTTTCTTTCTTTCTTTGTACTCCCTAAACGTATACGTCTTTAAGTGGAAGGATGCAGGTCAGGAGCCTTTAAGAAATTGAACACCAAAAGTCAAAGATGCAGTTTCACTTTTAAGTCAATACTTAGAATGTTTTTTTAAAAAGGACTGTTGTTAGAACTGTAGAACTGTGTATTAATATACACAGTTCTAACAACAGTCCTTTTAAAAAAAACTTCATTCTGGAACTTCGAAGTCGTTTCAATTAGTAAACCCAATTTATGTTCTTGTTACTTTGCACCAAGCCCTATTGAAAGGAGTTTTTAATTTAATTTTGATTTGTGAAAATGTCTTTTTATGTTTTGAAAAAAGACATTTATTAATGATGACGTATTAAAATTATTAAATATTATTATTGTTTATTTTGTTTATTCATTGTCAGGATAAATGTAATGGCTCAGAATAATAGCGAAATAACCTAGGATAATCGTTACGGGGAAAAGTCTGGATATTCTTCAAATGTAGACTAGTTAATTGTCCTAGTTAAACTTTTACAGCACTGCCCCATTTCATTTAACGTATTTATTTATTAATCATTTAAACTCACCCGTCAGTCCCCATCTGTGTCTCGGTGGCTCTCGCCCCGGTCGCTGGTTCCACGCCGGTGTCATTCTGTTTCACTGCTCACAGTATCTTCAGTATTTGTGCAGATATAAACCCATGAGTCTGATGCAGTATCCATACTGTCCCAGATATGTCCGGCGGGTTTACAATTTTTTTTTAAATTCTGTAGCCATGATGAAATCAACGCGCACCTCTTAAGAAACTTGTCAATGTCTCTGAGGATGAAAGTAAAAAAACAAAACAATTAAAAAAAAAAACTTTTAAAGCTTTGAACCGGACAATGCGCACCCAGCCAATACTCAATCAGCGTCTATCAGACATGAGGTAACATGGGGATATCGCGAAGCCGCATCTTTTGGAAAAGCTACGAGCGCGTTACCGGATACTCAGCATCCTGCTGCATGAGCGTCTCCCCGGTAACCCAAAGAGAACTGAAACACACACACACACACACACACACACACACACACAAACAAGGTTTGTTTGAATATATTAGAAGGGGTTTCGTCATGTTTCGCTGTATCAGTGAGGACCCAAACAAAATATAGCAAAAGCCTATAGCCTACACTCATTATATATAAGCTATATATAAATGAAGAGTTTCCCTTTAATGACAATGAATAGTTCTTTTCATTGCCATTAAAGTGAAATAACTGAACATAGGAGCCTGAGGAAAAATGCTCGTGCTCAAGAAAATTTCAGACGGCACTTAAAGGCTTTTGCATCTGAACTCTTCATATATATATATATATATATATATAGCCAATATACATACATACATATGTATATATATATATATATATATATACACACACACACACACACACATTAAAATAAAAGCATTTTGTCTTCTAAAATTAAATGTATTATTCTTTAATTAATATTAGCCTATTGCATAGCATGTAGTCTATATTTAGTTCTAATACATATTTTATTGACCTTTCTGGCACATTTTAAGTGATGTGAATATGATGTTGATCATAACTTAACATCTGTTTGTGAATATTTTAGTGATTGCCTTTACTAGTGAAAGATTTAATGAAATTAATTCTATTGAATTCAATAAATCAGCCAATCAACTGTTCCCATCCTTTTTTCTGCACACATTCTCTGCCTAATATACATTCCACCCTACCCCCTTTATTCGTTGCCGTCCTTATTTTGGTTTAAGGCAGGCCTATAATTATTGTAAACTTCTCAAGACTTTCCACATTGTGTTTGGAGGTCTCTCAGTACGGCTGTATTGTCATGGTTACTGTTAACACAGCAGTGCTGCTTTGTGTGTATGTTTGCACTTGGATGGCTGTGCTGTGTGTGGACAGCTGTACATGGGCATCTGGGTTGAATGCACATGTCCAGAGAGGGCACTGTGTGTTAGAGGATAGCGGGGGAAATCAGTTTAGTGGAGTCCCGGGTCATGCTCCTTCATAAGGATTATTTATTTGTTTGTTTGCTTATATGTTTATTTTTTAAATGGTCTTTTGTGCTATCATTGCACACATGCAAAGTTGGTTGATAACAACTGCAGTAAAGTAATAGTTAACAATTACTTGTTTACATAGGATATTTTCTATGATTTCTAGGCACTTATATAGGCTATAGTTTTATCAGAATGTTCTAATTCAACATGCCTTGGGAAGTCAATCTAACTTAACATCTCTTGGAATATGTGAAGGCCAGGTTTTTTCCATCACTCATCATTAAAACCCATTTTACACATGGCTCTCGATTCTGACTTATGCTTGCTCTTATGAAAATGTACCATAGTTCTTAACAGCATTTGTTATAATAAGGCTAGCCTATTAATCATTGCAGGCCAATAATTACTTTATTTTTTTTTTATAATCTATATAGCATTGGTTATGAAAAAACAACAGCCTGCACATTTAGAAACAACAGCTACAACATGCCACAGTTGTAATATAAATCTATAGGGGAAAATCTATTCCCTTAACAGATTATCTATTATAAATTCTACAAGAAGTTCAACAAAATGTACCACAATAAATAAGCCTACAATAAAACGTGATAAATTCTTCTGGTAAAGGTGGTCATGAGTAGTTTAAAGATGGTAATGGGGGGATGGGTGGTTGTACTTTCTACTTTTGGTTATTGTACATGAGCACCCCCCTGGCAAACTACGCCCCTGGACATTCACTTAGGTATGGATGCCCGTTTCTGCCACTGAATACAAAATAAAAAAATGTAATTGCGACTTTTCTCTCACAATTCTGACTTTTTTCTCGCAATTGCCAGTTTACATCTCACAATTCTGACTTTTTCCCTCAGAATTCCTAGATATAAAGTCCAGTTCTGAGGCGGAAAAAGACCGATATGTTCTCAGAATTGCTATTATATCTCACAATTCTGAGAAAAAACAAACAAACTCAGAATTATCTTCGCAATTGCCTTTTTTAAAAAAAAATATTCATCATCGCTTGGATTACAGCGTCACGCGCCTTCTTTTTTAACGTGATTTTCTCCAATGAGGGGGAGGAGGGGGCGGAACATTTGGCAAATTAAGCTGCAGCGTTTATAATATTGCACTGGTTGGCTATTAACTGTGAGCAGAGTGTCAACCAATGCATTGGAGAATACGGCGAACATAAATAAAGAAACGAAGTTGCTTGTCAGATTTCCCATATTTGCAACCATATTTTTTTTTAAATAAACCCAAAAAACCGCAACCCGGGATTTTTTCACGCAACTTTACAAAAAAAGAAGCCAAAAGTCGCGTATAATACGCGGTCTTGGCAACTATGGTAACCATAGCAACAGCGATTTCCGTTCAGTATCGGACAGTAGGCTACTACAAAACGTGAGTACTATAATTTTGTATCACGTTATTATAGATTTACACTGCACAGATTTATAATAAACCCCTGTTCTTTTTATAAAGATAGTAGATGGTTAGCTAATTGTGCTAAGTGCACCACACGACATTTACGATGCGCGAGACGAAACTTGATGGATCTTATAAAACGTGGACCACTAAAGAGTCATTGACTGATTCGCGCATTATTAACATAATATTGCATTTTGTTTTATGCAAATTTGTATTATTTACTCAAAGTAGTTATTAACAATTAGTAGACCTCCATGTTGAATTCGCGACTCGATGATTTTAAATGCTGCTGACCAGAATCTAACAGACATGCCAACAAGATATGTAGGTATTTAGTAAAAGAGCGTGGATTTGTGACCGGTTTTGTGACTTGGACTTTGTTTACCTTGTTTTCATGATCTGTGTTTTGTATGTTTTAAAAGAAGGTTGACATATCACCATTCT
>NW_015544192.1:1887273-1901042 GCF_001515605.1 Sinocyclocheilus anshuiensis | reverse complement strand
CTCTCTCTCTCTCTCTCTCTCTCTCTCTCTCTCTCTTCCCCTGTTTCTCTCCACCACCTGTTTATGTAAAATGTCAAAACACATTAACTCTGCATACCGTGTTTAGTCACACATTTGTGTTGGGTTAGACACAGTGACAGTCCACTCAGTCTATGAGTGTGTGTTCAAATACCAAGTGTATAAAGGTGAAAACCTGCATATTATAAATAATTCCAGAAGTGGCGTTATACAACACATAAGGTTATATCATCAGTCCTTTTGAGAGAACTGGCCTATATTTTACATCATTTGGTTTACATGGATAATACAAGCTTCCAAAGTCAACAGCAAAAACTTGTGAGAGCAGGAATAGAGTACTTGTAACTGTCAGTGAAGTGCAAAATGTCTTTGATTTGCCACCTCAGTCTAATATTTATTTACTTAACCACAAACACTACAAAACTCAGAAACCATCTGAATGCTGTCAATACTGACACACCTGCAATTTATGGGAGATCTTGCATTTATAATACAATTTAGCAGTAATTGATCAATGTCAGTTGATAATAATCTGCAGATTAGATATATGGTATGGTATAATAGCTGTAAAGATAATCAAGTATAAATATAAATATCTGTGAGAAGTGACAAAGAGAAGGGTGTGTGTCTGTGCATATTTGTACATGCTCAAACAGGTGCATATTTTAAAGGATGTGTGAACGTTTCACATCATGTTCCCACAGGGGAATGATGAGTACAAACGGAAATCCTGGAACGTTTCCTCCAAATAAACCTCTAAGGATATGAACTGGGTTTTATAGATTGTAGAGGCAGTTGCTAGTGACATATAGTTTGTCTAGTCACTTACAGTGTTAATTTAGTATTATTTATATACTATTATAGTATTCATTAATATTTAGAATGATCTTTTATTTTTATATTTGCAGTTTTCATTTAAATGTATGCTTTTAGTAATTTTGTTATGTGCTTTTGTATTCTTTTTTAAAATATGTCAATATAGCTTTTTTTTTCAGTTTTAATTTTAGTCATTGTAGTAGTTCAGCTGCAGTGTATTTATTTTAGTTGCATGATTTCTAATTTTCTTTTATGTTTTTGGAAGTTTAAGTTTTTCATCTAATATTTATTTTTTACTTTATTTCACTGATAACAATTTTTTATGCTTTTAGTAAATAGCTGTTATTGATCAAAAGAACCTACACCAGATGTCTAATGTTCATGAACTATAAAACAGCTGCTCTCTGATAACAATCTTCAACTTAACGTTACATACAAACTATAAAAAATTCAAGAGTTCAGCATTAACCCCAGACCTTATTGTGTGCAATCTTGGTATTCAGATCCTTCCCGCGGTTGTTTGTGGAAAAACTGTTCCACACATAGCCTACTTGCTGAAACAATCATCTGTTTCAGACTGTGCGGCCTCACTTACAAACACTTGTAAATTCAGCCTTGCTGCTCAAAGGATGGGCTGGGGAAGAGGTTTAGCATTACTGGTGCAATGTTTTGGTGATTATTGTACAAACAGCAGCTGATACGGCTAGATCTTCACTGCCTCTTACTGAGCTAAACAGCCAAGAGTGTAGAGGGTGGGAAGAAAGAGTCCTCCGACATAAGGCCATGTCCTCAGTGACTTGTAAAAGAAAGAGACACAAAGCAAGAGAGAAAAGAATATGGCCTGACCCTGGCCCCATATCTATCATTCCTTCCCCCCTCCACACTGCGCTCTCACTCTCTCCCTTTCTTGCTCTCTAAGCCACACTTAAAATGAATCAATGCATTAGATAATGCTTAGAATGTTCCTCAATTGTAAGTCAGTTTTGATAAAAAGCATCTGCTAAATGAATACGTTAAGAACAAAATATCAAACAAAATGACTTTTATTTTTAACAACTGTAGCACATATTTCTACAAAAAATAAGACATTTTAAAGGTTTTCAGTGACAAAATTAACATGTTGATCAAAATGGAAGGGGAACTGACGTTATACATTCACTAAAAAAAAACAACTTCAGACCATTTGATAAAAAGTCATTGTAAATACTGACTCAGAAAAGTAAAGTTAGATATTTTATTTTCTATACATTTTTTAAAGTAAACATTAGACTGTAAAAACGATTATTGGAGTACATTTTACATAAAAAATGTACTTCATTAGTATTCATATTTAATGCAGTCTGTTACTCGCAATTTCTTTATAATTGTTTGTTTATGAAATTTAATAGCAATTTCTGAGTGAAAACACAATTTTTTTCTGTGTATGGGTCGATGGTGGATATTTAGTGCATGCTCATTTGCCTCATTCTTACATTTAGAGTATCTTTGCTTTCACTTAAAGTTATTTTTTAAAACATTAACAATTGAACAATGCTATTAATTATCATCTTTAGCAAATCTCAAAATGAACATCCTTTTTAAATTTGTATATTATAATGTTGTGATGTTTAAATGTACTTGTAGAATTTAAAAATATTTTATTTTTTTATTTTTTATTTAATGAGACAAATAGTATAGAATTTTAATATCAGCCATTTATTGTTTTTTAACATAATTTTTGGCTTATCTGTATCAGACATAATTTTAATATAAGTCCATCCCAAACTGACCCCTTGTCCAAATACCCACACTCGAGGTCTTGGCCACTTGAGAGCGCGTGCGCACGACAGGAAGTAAGTGCGCAAGACTGTCCCAGGTCTTAACGCACACTAAACCCACACTATCTCGAATACCGCTCCGGAGCGCTATTCGAGGCTTAGTGTATCCCATCATGCATCATGTTCTGGAAATAAATCGTGAGACTTTTTGCCGAGATCTCGCGAGAGGTCACGGAAACCTTTCCAATGTAAGTTAAATATTAATATAATAATTAGATATTACAAATAATTTGGTAGAAAACAGTGTTTTTACTTTTATTGGTGCAAAGATGAGTTGTGGTGATATTTATTTTGTACAACATTTTTTTATCATTTAATTAGAAGCACCACAAATTAAAATTATGTAATGTTATAGGGACTACTGAACAGACATTTAGAAGTTGATTTTAAAATGCAAAGTATTTCAAATTAAATTTAAAATAAAGCTGTGTAAACACTTGCATTTTTACAACACTATAAGTGTCCCATCGGGTAATGAAAGGTTCTACACACACTTGTGGTCTTCACACCCACTTGAAGACTTCGGCCAAATACAGGAAATACGTAATTTAAGTAATCAAGTGGTCAAGTGCAAAGACCGCAAGTGTGGGTATTTGGACAAGGCTCAAGTCTTTCTTGAGAGTCCAAATTGGGAGCCAATTTTGGACCAATACATTTACATTTATTCATTTAGCAGACATTTTTAAAGTCGAATTCATATGGAAACTCTAAAGAAAGTGAAATGTTTTCGCATGTCGCATCGATTTTGCACAGTCCCATGACTTCCTTATCTTTCATTATTCTATCTTTCATAATTGATTCTCCTACAATTCCCAACTCCCCATCTCTCCGACCCCCCTGCCGCCCGTCTGTCATCTCTCCTCTCCTCTCCAGGCATTGCTCCTCCCTCATCCACCCCCCATGCTTGTAGTGATGACATCACAAACAGCAGTTATAAATCGGCCAGTAAGATTGCAGGAGCTCAGTGGTGCTGTCTTACCCTCCTCTCTCACTCTCTCTTTCTTTCTTGCTCTCATTCTTTGCTCTTGTTCTCTGATTCAGCTCTAAACATGGCAGACGTTTTTGTTGGCACATGGAACTTAAAGGAGAGCAAAAATTTCGATGACTACATGAAAGCCCTCGGTGAGTAAGGAGGGGGTGAATTGCTGTAGATGTATGCGGTGTGTATTGCTTTACTGCTAAACATAGGGTGTGCCTTTTGATGCAAGCACATGTAATTTGGGTGTGTGTTTCTGATAGCTTCAGAGTGGGAAATGTGATCTGAGGAACATTTATTGTGCAGGTGCATCTGTGCTACTATGTGTGCATGGGTGTGTTTAAGATGGAGTGCATGTGGTGCAAGGAGGGTCTCCTTCGATGAACCTCACACACACGTGCTTTCACACACACAACCAGATTCATGCTGTAGTGTAGAGTGACTGTAGAGCTACTGCGGTTCTCTTGTATAAAATACAATGAGCCCTTTATTTTGCCAACTTGTTTTTGAGAAAAAAAAGGTACATACTGCCTAAAGAACTTGAACTATATCGTGACCTTGATGTTTTTTACACAAAACATATGGAAATGTGTCTTAGATGCTTGCCAGCCATTTTTTGGCCAGTTGTGTAGTATTTGTGATTTTGAAGTAGTGTTGAGTGACCTGTAGCTTAAGAGTGGAAGATGAGGGGGGAATAAATCAATCAGCGTGCAACTCTATGGAGATAGAGGGAAGGAGGGAGGCAAGTGTGGGTGAGACAAAGTGGGTGTTTTTTTCTTTCGACCAACCGCTTTCAAATTCACTGCTCTTCAGCGAACTGCAATGAGCCCTGATTTTCTGCTCTTTGTCTGTGGTCAAAGAAGAGTCTGCCCCGTCTGCATTTGCACACATACTCCCTCACAGTATTTGCTGAACAAATCAATAGTAATTGCTGCATTCACCCAAAACTGCACGTGTGCTGATTTGACCATTTTGACCGTTCCAGAGTTTGGTTATTTGCAGACATTTGTTAATTCGTGACTAACCTCTGAATATATATGCAATCTTTAATTATTACTATACTGCCCTTAAGCTATGCAGATGCTCGTTCTTCTTTTGCATTTTCTCTAATAAGTGGTGGTCCCTTTAGAATGATTTTTAATTTTAAAATTATTAGAAAATATATTTCATATTTAAAGACTTAGTAAAATTCTATAGATTTTTTTTTAATTATTTTTAAAATATTTTATATTTAGGGGCTTTATTTAATTAAACCCTTAGAAATGTTTCAAATTTGTAAAATTAAAATATTAATAATAATTAATTATACTTAATATTTAACTTCTTTACAGTACAGACCAGTCTTTAAAATTATCATTGGCTCTTGATGCTGTCCATGTGAATTTCTCTGCATGTGGATTGTTGAAATGACTTCATACCTTTTATAAAGTGTGTGTGTTGTGTTTATCAGGCGTGGGCTTTGCCACGCGTCAGGTTGGCAGTATGACCAAGCCCACAACCATCATTTCCTTGGAGGGCGACGTCATCACACTTAAGACCATCAGCACTTTCAAAACCACAGAAATCAATTTCAAACTGGGAGAAGAATTTGACGAGACCACTGCAGATGACCGTAAAGTCAAGGTAATAAAATCTCAATGTGCAGTGCACAGAGCACACATTAGTCCCACTTTCAGTAGTCACGTGCTTTGAGATTTCTAAAGGCACGTAGAATTTCATGACTGACACATTGTGAATTGGGTGAAAGACATGCAAGCTCATCTTGAATAACAATAGGGTCTTGTTGGTGGGATACAAGGGTTTCTATGAAGCCCCTGTGGGAGATTGACCTATCCCATGACATTCATCGGGTCAGTCATTAATGTAAGCATAGAAACGCCACTCATCGCTGCTCCTGGGTAGCAAGAGTAAAAATGAGACAGTTTTCCAATTAAGAACAGTTTGTCTTTTGACCTTTACCCTGCTGCTTCTGTTTGTCCATCAGTCTGTGGTAACTGTAGATGGAGGCAAATTGGTTCATGTTCAGAAATGGGACGGTAAAGAGACAACCCTGGTCCGAGATGTCAATGACAACAGCCTCATACTGGTCAGTATTGTTTACTTGCAGCGAGTGCCTCTTTTGGCTGAGAACAGAATTATAAGAACAGTCAGCAAAAGCAATTTAAAGTAATTACTTTTGCCAATATTTATGGGTGTTTGACTGAATGAATGTACATCAACAGGCCAACCTCTCTTTTATTAACAGACATTGACGCTTGGTGACGTTGTATCCACACGACACTATGTAAAGGGGGAATAAAGGGAAACCTCAGTCACAACCTGTCCTCATCAATGGTTATGTACATTTCCAATGGATTTTCTGTGGTGTTTCATTTGCACAGTTCCTCAAACACTGAATAAAATTCCACTTTCATACCTCCAGATGTCTGTATTAGAGCTCATATACTGGGTGTGTGATATGCTTCTTCAGTCAGTGTTATGGCATATGCCTTTGGTCTACAATAAATGACATTTGCTCCAAATTGACCTTGTGCAATTTATTGTGTCAACATTTACATCAAGCACTCCAGTGCCATGTGTGATTTTGTTGTTTAACAGGACTTAGTGTAACACTGTTATAATTCCGTGAGGTCTTTCTAATTTAAGCATGTTCCAGTGTCTGCTGGGTAACGCGCATGTGTTCTAAATCAAGCAACTGGATCTTGTGTCTGTGTGTTTCTGGGTGAAAGGCCATTTGGAGGTTGCGCAGTGAACCTTTTAACCTTCACACATGAAGCCAGTAACTTTTAATGGCCAAACAATATTAACAAAAAATACATTGCGAAATCATTTAGATAGATTTAATCTTGATGTACATGCAGAAAAAAAACCTGTTCTTGCACAAGCTTGTACATGCATATCACAACTATTTTGCAAACCAAAATGATCACTTTGTCTTGTGTTTGTGTTTCTTGTGTTTTTTCTTCTTTTCTGAATGTGTGTGTGAATGCCTTGGCCGTTTGGCATCTTCATCACAGCTATCAGATGAAGAGTTGTCTCTTTTCTTCTCTTTCTTTTTCTTCTTTTCTTTCTTTGCCTTTTCCTGCAGGAAAAATGCAAAGGGGCGTCATGAGCATGCAAATGGAAGGCAGATCAAGAAGTCTGCAACAAGGAACTATTGCAAAAGTTGGCAACAAGTAAAACAAAAGCAGGGTTACACAACCGCTTACAGGCATCATGTCATCTGGTGCAATAATTCTGCTGTCAAAGAGGTGTGTCTGTACCTTTTTACGTTTCTGGGGCTCTGACTGGGTTTGCTGACTGGCCAGCGGCGGCTCCTCCTCCTCTTCTTCTGGCACTAAACTGTACTGCAGTCCAGGCTGGGAGAAGCAATCCTTTGCAAAGTGACCTTACATACAAACAGACATACAAGTCATTATTTATGACTTAAACACTGTCATAACAGATGTTCAGGGATTAAAAGTACAATCTGCAAATAAAGACAATGAATGTGAGATCTAAAATTGACACTCAATGTATCACAATTTCCACAAAAATATTAAGCAGCACAACTGTTTTCAACATTAATAGTATTAAGAAATATTTCTTGAGCACCAAATCAGCGTATTAGAATGATTTCTGAAGGATCATGTGGCACTGAAGACTGGAGTAATAAAGCTGAAAATTCAGCTTTGTCAACGGAATAAATTACATTTTAAAATGTATTATTTTATCAAAGAAATGCAGCCTTGGTGAACATAAGAGACTTCTTTCAAAAACATTTTAAAAATCTGACCCCAAACTTTTAAATGGCAGTGTAACTACTGAAATGACAATCAGAATATTATTTTTTTATAATAAAGTCACAAAGACTAGCACTGTCCTTCATATTTTCTAAATTAGAGTTGTTTTTCAGTAGATTTTCTTTATTTGACCAAAACATGTACTCAAGTCAAGGTACTGAAGAAAAACATGACTTATGTTTTTAATTTGGCTGAATCTTGTTGAAATAGCATTAGGGTTTAGTTTAAGATAAAAATACGTTGTCAAAAGTCTAGCGTACACTGGAATTGGGTCAGATTGACATAACCTGGAGGTTCATACCTCTGCAGCCACACTTTTTGCATGTGGTGTTGAGCACAGCCTCCAGCGTGATCTTCTGCTCAGTGTGATCTCTAAACTGTCTCCGGCGACGTTCGTCCTGTCTGTGTGTGAATATTTATGCATGCACAATTTGGTATGGTTATGAATTACCATACTTAACCTCCTATAAGTACAAGGTTTGGTTTGCTCAAACAAAGCACTCATGTACCATAAAACCACTTACTCTGCCATAACATTGTTGGGGTCTAAGTCCCGCCCAGTGCCTTGATTGACAGATTTCATAGAGAAGGACAGTTTTACTTTATCATCTTTCATCTGATAGTGGATGGAAATCAAAAAGCATGATTAAGATACTGTATCCGAATTATAAGAACACTAAACCAATGTTTAATCAGTGCTGCATGTAAAACCACAGCATAAACTTAACTTTTAGTATATGCAATGAAAATATGCTGGTAACAGTATAAAATTACATTGATATTGTTGTATTTGCGTACATGCAAATTGAATGTACCTCTCTGCCAATTACTTTTATCCATACGTGCTCCCCTACATCAACAATTTCAGCTGGGTTATCCACCCGACAGGATGACATCTCACTCTTATGAACCAGACCTGCCAATGCAAACACAAATAAACAAAAATACTTGTGTGTTCATCTTCATTTCAACAAGAACACACATCTTGATAACTCTCCAACTTTACCTTGTTTTCTGTATCCTGGAATCTTAACAAAAGCACCGTATGTTGTGACAGAAACTACCTAAGTAAATAAGAAAACATGAAGGTGAATAAATCAATAAGAGGACATTTCAATGTGATTTTATATTCTGCATATGGGGATTTAAATCTAACCTCTCCCTTCAGAATGCTGTACATAGGCGGCAGTCCATCCAGACCAGCTGGCTCTCTCATCCGCTCCTCTGCCATCACACCTACAGAGAGGTACACGTATGGTTTGCCATCTTTCTGTAACTAGTTCTTTAACTGGTCATGCTGAAGCATAAAACAAAATGAAATCTAAAGATGCCATCGTTAGTGTTTATGTAATGAATCTCATGCCAGATTAGAATATGCCAAGACCAATGAATTTACCTGATGGACTGCGAATCAGGTCTAGGAAAGTTTTGTTTTCTTCTTCTTAGGTCTAGGAGAGTTTAGCGTAATTTCAAAAGAATCTACAAGATGACTGCAAAGTGCACGTGTTAAATCGTCGCAGTTTTAATTACAAAAATCATTATCCAATAAAAAATGCCGAGAGCCACGTTACTAATACGCTACAAAACATCCCAACGCAACACGTAAATACATTTCGAGCAATACATTCCCCTTGTTTGGATGAAACATGAGTTCCGTCAGTGGCAGTGCATTGTCTTCCGGTTCAGAGATTTAACAGTAGCCAATAAGATCGCGTTGTGCGTGAGCCAGCCAATCAGAAGCCTTCGTGTAACCGGGTGTGTAGCTCGGTGGTGGTTGGTGGCTCGAAAAACTCATTAATTTGAAAAGAATCTGATAGTTTTTCATTTATTTTCGGGTTTTGAGTATTTTTCTCAACAATGATCGATCGAACCAAAGAAGCGCGGCGCAGAGATGGCAGTCGTTCCCGCCGGAGTGAAGAGGCCCCGGACAGAGCTGGTGGCTGCAGCGCAGTTCCAGCTCTCTGCTATGGTAAGACTGAGCGGCTGAGCTGAATTCGAAGGAAAAGACTAGCTGGGGCTCAAGCGTTTGTATTTATGGGACTTTGGTTCATCCTACTGATTTGAATCTTTTGAATCAATTTACCTAGACGATTCGTTCAGTGAATCTTTCTACAGCAGGCTACGTTCACTTTCGTTCTAATTCAAATATCGAACATTGTACGTCTGTGCAAACAAAAATTAAAGAGAAAAACAACTACAGAAATAAATAAATAATACAAAAATATAAATACAGTCGGGAATAATAATATCAAATGCATTCTTTGTAAAGCTAACAAACTTTTAAAGTCTTAACAGCTTTCTTATTTAAAGAGTCTCTAATATTATGTACAGGCTTACTTAAGTCAACAAAATCATAAAGTTATTTTTTATAAGTGAACTTGCATTTATGAATGTTAAATTTGGTCAAATATAAGTAAATTAACTAAACTTCTAACACTCTACTATAAGTTCAAGCTTTATGCACACTTTTTTCCCCACAATAACAACAACAAAAAAGAGACTACAATGAATGAAAAAAATATTGTGCATAGAAGCGAACGAAAAGGATTTGTTCAAAACAGATTTTAGATTCCAAAACACATTGCCATCTGCAGTCAAAGTTTAGTGGGTGCATGATTGGGGGGAAGCTTCATCATCCTTTATTTATAACAGCACCTGCATAAACAAACATTAATCTGTATGTATGTGTGTGTGTGTGTGTGTGTGTGTCTGTGTGTCTATTTGTGTTAATGTCAGGGCCCCCCACGCAGCTCCAGTGTGCAGGCTCCTATAATGCTGCTCTTTGGTCATGAAGGTGAAGTATACTGCTGCAAATTTCACCCTAATGGAGCCACGTTAGCCTCCTCTGGATATGACCGCCTCATCTGTGAGTCACATGACATTTGTTATTTTATTATTATATATTATTTTTTATGTGTAGTTAGTATTGATGTAATGATTCACATGTGTGTTTGAATTGCTGTTGGTGATTGTGTCTAATGCCCATGTTCTTGTAGTGCTGTGGAATGTATATGGAGACTGTGAAAACTATGCAACACTTAAAGGCCACAGTGGAGCTGTGATGGAGCTTCATTATAACACTGATGGCAGGTGCGTTTGTGTAAAAGACAAAAAAAAAAAAAATCCTGCATCATTTACACTGTCATTTTAAACTTTTATACTGTAGGTTATATATTCTTCTTCTAGAAATGCATCAATCTATCACATACTAAGTGTGTGTTTGTGTCCTCCAGTCTGCTCTTTTCAGCCAGTACGGACAAGACGGTGTGTGTGTGGGACAGTGAGACAGGGGAGCGTGTGAAGCGTCTGAAAGGACACACGTCCTTTGTGAACTCATGTTTTCCGGCTCGGCGCGGCCCACAGCTGGCCTGTACGGGCAGTGATGATGGAACTGTAAAGGTAAATTCAGTTCACCAAGTCTAGACTTGAAACTCTCTGACTTAATGAAAAAAAAAGCTCTATTACAATTTTTACATTTTTGATTAGACCAAGGATATAGTGGCAGTGCAGCTGCAGCATTAAATGTTGTGTTAAAACATAACATGGCTATAAAGGGATAGTTCACCCAAAAATGAAAATTTTGTCATTAATTACTGTTTGTGTCCTCCAGTCTGCTCTTTTCAGCCAGTACGGACAAGACGGTGTGTGTGTGGGACAGTGAGACAGGGGAGCGTGTGAAGCGTCTGAAAGGACACACGTCCTTTGTGAACTCATGTTTTCCGGCTCGGCGCGGCCCACAGCTGGCCTGTACGGGCAGTGATGATGGAACTGTAAAGGTAAATTCAGTTCACCAAGTCTAGACTTGAAACTCTCTGACTTAATGAAAAAAAAAGCTCTATTACAATTTTTACATTTTTGATTAGACCAAGGATATAGTGGCAGTGCAGCTGCAGCATTAAATGTGTTAAAACATAACATGGCTATAAAGGGATAGTTCACCCAAAAATGAACATTTTGTCATTAATTACTCATGCTCGTGTCATTTTTCGGAACACAAATGAAGACATTTTAAATGTTCTATCATCATTTTTGTCTATCCAGTAGACCTTAATCAGGTTAGACGGCATACTGAATATAACATGAGCAATAGACTTACAGTCTTTACAATGGCACGCACTGTATAAAGCTTTTAGATAGTATAATTTTCACAACTCACAACCCTTTTTAGTGGTGTTTTTGTCTACTGAATATTTTTCCGGAAAACGTTTTGTCAGTTGAACAATCATTATGTTGTAAACAACAGTACAATCCGTTAAACACACTGTACTTTTATCAGTCACAGCCTCTTTTTCATTCCTGTCAAAAATTGAATATTGCGCTACCTTGATTAAGGTCTGTAAAAGTCTTTGCAACCAAAATTTTCATGCTTCAAAAATTACAAATACACATAGTAAATGTAACCCATATGAATCAAGTGGTTTAATCCAAGTCTTCAGAACAGAAATTATTGCTTTATATGGCACAACTGATTTATTATAGGCTTTTATTCACATACACATTGACCAGTGCACATACATAGAGCACATCAAATGCGTCATGGAGCTGTCTGAGGTTTTGTAAGAGGTTGAGTATGTTGATGGCAGTTCAGCAATTTTCTGTATCCTTCCTCTATCCTTCCTTAGATCCAGATATTAGCTTAGATCTTTTAACCATTATGCCACCACCACCATTCAATTGCTACAGCTCAGTTTACAGAGAAAATGCACACCCTTATTGTTTGAAGAGAAACTGACAATTTTTTGTGTGACGCTCATGAATTGTATCAAACTGATGTGCTCAAAGGGACATTGGTTCGAATGCGACCTGGTTTGTGAGCCCAACCCATTCCCATTTCTGTCAAAAATCTCTACTGTCCTGTCTTGTATGAAAAGGCATATAGCCAGTAAATAAAATACATTTTGATGTCTGGATTATGATAATGTTTGATAGTTGTTACAGTGAGTCTTTTTCATTTTATTGTTGATTGAAATGTCTAGATAAAACATGAGAGAATTTGAACTGTCCTCAGTACTTCTTTGTTCATGTGTTATTGTAGCTGTGGGACATCAGGAAGAAGGCCTCTGTTCACACTTTCCAGAACACATATCAGGTTCTTAGTGTAACATTCAATGATACCAGTGACCAGATCATCTCAGGAGGCATCGACAATGACATCCAGCAACGGATGTCTGGGCTCTTGTGCCTGAATATGTTTTTGTACATATTTAATGCTGTGTGTATGTGTTTTGTGTTGTAGGTATGGGACCTCAGACAGAACAAACTGATTTACAGTATGCAGGGTCATGGAGACTCTGTGACAGGTCTGAGTCTCAGTGCAGACGGGTCTTACCTTCTGTCTAACTCAATGGATAACAGCGGTAAGCCTAAATGCATGTGTGCAAAGGTTTGGGGTCAGTATGATTTTTTTTTAATGTGTTTGAAAACAGTACTATAAAAAACCTTTTTATATTTTAATATATTAATTTTTTTTATTTATTTCTGTGATGGCAAATCAGAATTTTCAGCATCATTACTCCAGTGTCACATGGTTCTTCAGAAATCATTCTGATTTGCTGATTTGGTGCTTAAGAAACATTTCTTATACATTTTTAAAACCGTTACTTATATGCTGAATACAGTATTAATTTCTAAATAAATGTGTATATATTTTACTGACACCAAACTTTTAAATGGTAGTGTATGTGTACCTGTTATAATGTGTGCATGACTGACTGTGTACGTCTACTACATATGCTGATGTTTTATGTGTGTCTGGAACAGTGTGTGTCTGGGATATCCGTCCATTTGCACCAAAGGAGAGGTGTGTGAAGATCTTTCAGGGAAATGTCCATAACTTTGAGAAGGTAAGCACAATTCTCTCTGTATATTTACAACAACAAAAAAAAAGATTATATTTAATGGTTTATTTGTTTATTAAAGAATAATTTCCACTGTGTTTGCTATCAAATGTTTTTTTTTTTCTTTTCGGTTAGACTTTTAATCAGGGGTGAATTATCAGTTCATTCTTATAATGAACATTACTGATGCTGAGCTGGAAGTTCATACTGCCGGGCCAAAGGTTTTTGTAATGAAAGTTTTTTTTTTGTGTGTGTATGTTTTAGAATCTTCTCAGATGCTCTTGGTCTTCTGATGGGAGTAAGATTGCAGCTGGTTCTGCTGACAGGTATGGGTGTTTTTGTGTATGCAGTGTTTGCAGTCTGATTATGTTTGAGGTTAATGTGATGTATTTGTGCTGTAGGTTTGTGTATATTTGGGACACAACATCCCGTAGGATCCTTTATAAGCTCCCTGGTCATGCTGGGTCTGTGAATGAGGTTGTTTTCCATCCAGAAGAACCAACTGGTAATATATATATATATA
>NW_015544192.1:1843844-1886982 GCF_001515605.1 Sinocyclocheilus anshuiensis | reverse complement strand
CCACTGTATATATATATATATATATATATATTTATTTTTTATTTTTTATTTTTTTTTAATTCAAATATTATACATATCTGGAATTGAAAAAGGAGCACATTCCTCCCATACTGTTTACCCATTTCTGCTCCATGTGTGACTCCATTATTTTATGTCTCCCACAGTTCTTTCTGGATCCAGTGATAAACGTCTTTACATCGGAGAGATTCAATAACTGTTTTTGTGTGAGTGTTTGTGTGTGCGAATGCTGTTTATGTGACTGTGTCTGAATGTGAGAGTGAGAAGAGGATGGGTAGAGGGGGATATGATTTGGACTTTTGCCAATAGTGTTTGATTTGAAAACAGCGATGACAAGTTGGGGGGAAAATGTTGAATAATGGCTTTTTGTTTTTGTTATTTTTAATAAACCTGTTTCTAGAATATTGTGCACTGTCAGTATGGTATAAAAGTATGGTATATATCCAGTTGATAAATGAAAAATAATGATCCATGTTATCCAGAATGATATAAAAAATAATAATAATAAAAAAAAAATATATATATATGCATGTAACACTTATATACAGTTATATAATATATAATTAGTATATGCAATATAACAAGACAAACAGAAACATTTTTTTATATACAAAGGAGTTCTCATGATCAGTGTAATAAACTAGCTTAGTGGCCTAAAATATTTCTTCTTCATTTTGACACTTATCTTTTTATTTCATTTTAATGGTTCAAATAAAAATCCACAAGACTTTTTAGAATTTGAAACTCAGCTTTTCAATGTGGATTGGGCTCCACATACAGTATATACTTTTAGATAGCGTTTGAACTGTTCATCACATTGATTTAAATACGGGTTTAAATAAGATAAAAAAATCTTGTACCATTTTGATATAAAATATAAAGAGAAAGAAAATATATTATAGTCATTGTTAAACATCAAGTGCATTAAACATTATATTCCATCAAAATTTGGGGTTCATAAAGGGACTTCAGGGGGTTCGTGAAGTAATAAAAAGCTAATATGTAATGAAATCATGAAAATGTTAAATTAAAATAAATATTTTTAAAATCACAACAATCAAAATAAACTTAATAAAAATTATACCTGTTTACCTGCATGCCATGTCACCATGTGAATAATATATAATCATGTAATCAATAAAAAAGTAACTAGTCTGATTACGAATGTATGTTTGTAGGTATTTATCTTGTCATCATGACGTAATATTAGTTTCAAAAGAGTCATTTTTGCAGGTTGTAAAAAGAGTGTCCATAGCCGCATGATTTTCTTTGTGCTCTGTAAAACGCCTCGTGTTGTGTCGAGCGGGCGGTGAGCGTCCACCCACAAACCCCGCTCCGCTCGCCCTCCCCGGTGCCGATGTTGACAAAGAGCCGGAGTAGGAGGATGGTTGCTCAAGCTACAGCGTCAGTCTGAGACCCCTGACGGCACATCAGCTCGGAAAAACGAATACCGGACCTCACTGTAAGTCACAAAGGTTGGCTTTGTGCTCGTTCCAGATTTAATTTGCGATATTTTCTTAAATCGCGCCCTTACACCCCCGCTCGCTCTCCGTCTGATGCTTATCATATGATGCTCATTTCTGCCAGTTAAACGCGCTCTCTGACTCTTCCTCTGTTCTTTGTGTTATTTTGGGTTTGTCTGCGCTTGGTACCCGGTACGGAATGAAGGTGTGGCAGATTCGCTAGGATTCGGAACCGCAACGGGGCTGCAGGACGCTTCGGTTAGGACAGTTCAGCGGAGGAGATCCGGGATGACCAGCAGCCATCCCAAAGCATCGACGCACCGAAGCATGCACGCGGCCCGGTGGGCTTCTTGATGTGTTGAACAGTAACCGTGAAGCAAAACGCTGGACCTCACCGGGGACGCCGCTTTCTCCCGACGCCTCGCGGGGCCCAAGCCGTGCCTCAAGCGCGAGAGCATGGGTCGCTGCGACGGGAGGTGCACGCTGGTGGTCATCTGCTGCCTGCAGCTGGTAAGACAGTCTTGTTCATGTTCAGTTAAAATCTAGTCTTTCCTGGGGGGAAAAAAACTTATAGAGGGATTGTGTGAGAGGACGCAGGGGTTCTGATTTGGGAGGGGTGAAGCCAAGGGAGAATGTGTCCTGGTTCCTTTCTTAGGGGGCCAGTTGAGAAGCCTGTCAAAACTTTTCTTGGAGAAACTTCATGCCCCAGATATGTATGCATATGCATGATTTGTGAGAGACATGTGAGGATGAGGGGCCTCCTGATGAAGGGGCTCTTTTCTCATAGGGCTGTGGGCTGGGGCTCCAGGCAGTTTCCATGGAAACAGCTGCGGCACCCAAGCTTTGGGATTGCTCCTATGTGTGTGGAGACAATATTTTTATTTATTTGCCATTGGCTTAAGTGAGTTTAATGGTCCACTGCAGCCTGTACTGCTGATTCAGTGATAACAGGTAGGGCCTCACAGTTTTAATCTTTTTTTTTTATTATTATTGTTTTTAGGCTTTTCACACCCAATGATCTTTATAAAAACCTGATTTCCATACAGAATTAGTCAAAACAAGTTAGAACTTAACTAATTAAAGTGTACTTCTCGTCAAAAGTTTGAAATATTACTTCTTTTTTTTTTTTTGACTGTTTTTGAAAGATATTAATATTGTGCATATAATAATATTCTGCTTACTATTTTTGTGGAAATATTCAGCTTCGCCATCACAGGAATAAATTATATTTTAAAATGAATATTCAAATGATATTTTAAATTGTAATAATATTGTACAATATTACTGTTTTTTTACTGTTTTTTTTTATCAAATAAATGCAACTTTGACGAGCATAAGAGGCTTGGAGGTTTGGCTAAACTAACCCACCACAACGGCCAAGCAGAGTCTGTGGACTCCATCATCAAATTAGCCAAAATATTTAATAAACCCACATGCGAGCGGCAGAGGATGTGCAGTACTTTGACGGACGTTCGAGTGTACGGAAAGCATCTGAGCTTTCTGGCACAGAGTCCTTGTGGCTGATGATCCTTCTCTGAAGAATTTTCCATCTCTCCTGCATGTGGTTAATGTGCAGTCGCTTACTGGGCTGTTTGGATGGATGCTGCACGTGTTAATTCCTGCCAGGAATAGTAGCCAGCAATACCAGACTTTGTGTACATTTTCCTGCCAATATAACTTGGGAGTCTGCTGCACAAGCTTGTTTTGCCTGTCTGATGTTTGCCTAAATAAACCCAGTATAGCTCATTTTGAAGTCTGCAAAGACATGGGACAAGGTTCGACGACTATATATGATGTTATTTGTATTGGCACAAGCTTTTTGTGCACACTTATGCATGCGTACATTTTTGTAATGTTGGATGGTTGTGTATGTAAAGTGTTCTTGGTTTATTCACAGGTCGCTGCATTACAGAGGCAGGTGTTTGACTTTTTGGGATTTCAGTGGGCTCCCATCCTTGCCAATTTCCTCCATATCATGGCCATCATTTTGGGAGTGTTTGGAACTGTGCAAATCCGCTCCAGATATCTTATACTGGTAGGAAAAAAAGAACACATTTGTTTTTGCCCACATTTTGCATCTACAGCTGAAAATGGTTTGCTATTTGCATTGTCTTTACATGTCTCATATGCATTCGTTAATATATTTTTTATATGTGCACACATACAGTATGCATGTCTGTCACTTTCAGTATGCTGTGTGGCTTGTGGTCTGGGTTGGCTGGAACTCTTTTATCATCTGCTTTTACCTGGAAGTTGGTCACCTGTCACAGGTAGGTGATTTACTGCATTGGTCCAGACTCCAGTCTATAAGTCAAGTCATTGTGTAAATACACCAAAGTGTCTGATTAAATGTTTGATTTTATGCCTTGTTATACTTTAATCTTAAGAGTCAACATGAAACGGCATTCATAAACCATTTTATTACTGTATTAATGAAAGAAAGGGCATTTTATTTGATTTTGTTAATTGGGAATTGTATTGATCCTGAAAAGCAGGCATCCCGCAAAATAGTGGAGTTTATCAGTTAGCATTATCCATAATGATAATAGGGCTTCTTTGTAATCTTTAAATTAAAATATTTAAAGATTACAAGGAACAAAAACATTTTTTCTTTGGAAAAACTAAGAATTTGGATTAAGAAAGTACACAGCGTCGATGTTGAGTTCATGATTAGGGTATTTTTGCCTTTTAAATCCTGTTTGTGTTCTGCTGTAGGACAGGGATTGCCTAATGACATTTAACACATCACTTCATCGTTCCTGGTGGATGGAGAATGGGCCTGGTTGCTTAGTTACTCCAGTGCCTGACTCACCATTGGCTCCTCAGGATCATCATGTGATCACTGTCAGTGGCTGCCTACTGGACTACCAATACATAGAGGTGGTCAGCTCAGCCTTGCAAGTGTTTCTTGCAGTGAGTACTTACGTTTGATCTCTTTTCTTTTCATTTACAAAAGTATGTGCACATGAATGTTTGGCAGAGAAGTAGGATGACTGATTGGCTGTTAACATATTTTGTTCTGTGTTTCAGCTCTTTGGATTTGTTTATGCCTGCTATGTTAGTAAAGTCTTCCTGGATGATGAGGACAGCTGTAAGTATTCTTGGCTTTTTTTAGAACCTGAAAGTGAATTACAGTGCCATTAAAGTGCTTGAGTTTTGAGTCCCCTCACTCTGTTGCAGTTGATTTCATTGGTGGATTGGACTCGTATAGTTACCAGCCTCCACAAAAGAGTTCTCACTTACAGCTGCAGCCTCTCTATACGTAAGTACACATAGCTACATTAAATTACGCATTCTCAAATATCAGAACCATTCTTTACTTAAAAATTGTACTCTTTTTAAAAATTCATAGTCTCAAGAAATGTTTTTAAATATAGTGTGTAAAGACACTGTTCACACCAGGAAAACTAGTTAACTTTCTTTTACTTTCTTTTTAAAAATAAATGTTGTCTTTTGTTTATATTATGTATTTACTGTATATTTTTTAAATTTATTTTATTATTTATTGTTTACATGGAATAACAAGTGCACAAATGACAAACTTGCCACAAGAAAAAAATCTGCAATATCATATCATAACCTTAATTACCAAACCCCAACTAATTACATTCAATAAAACAATAAAAATAATACATAACACAAATACAAATGTAAAAAATAAAGGAGGGGAGGGGGTGCCCAGATATCCTGTCCATAGAGTCAGCCAGTACATTATCCAAAAAGTGATGACATAATGGAAAGATGCCTTATGGAATAATGAACATTAAAAAAAGAATAAAAGAATAGTGTGACGTGGTGTTATAAAACATTTCTTGTTTAATTCAGCAAGTGATGTCCAGGAAATGTATTATTATTTGTTAATTAATTTATTTTTCAATGTATTGATTTATTAGTTTACTTTTTATCATTTATTGACTTATTATCTGTTATTATTTATTTTGTGTAAAAATGCCTTCACAATTAGCTGGGCAATAATTTATAAGTCAAGAAAAATGTTAAAAGGCTGCTGATAGTACTTGAGATTTGGAATTTATTGTAGTGTGCTCGATTGTATGCTGCTCATTTTGCCATATATGGTCATTCTGCTGTTGAAACTATGTACCATAAAAAACTATTAGTATGGTAGTACTTCAAACACAGCCTATTTCTTTAGAAACCTCACTATGTGTCTGTTTGTAATTTTTGAACGTTCTATTATATATATACAGGGCTGGATAGAAACCAGAGCCCCCCCCCCCCCCAGAGGGGGGGCCTAGAGGAAAACAACTGCTTATCTCTGAGAGATGAAGTCCTCTGCATTGTGGGAAATGTTCTACCAGCTTCAACGTCTGTGTTTCTTGAACTGTCTCCCTCTATTGGAGAAAATCTATAGTGCAGCACCAGCCAGAGTTCTGGAGAGAGAGAGAGCATATGGACAGGACCACAACAAGATGCTTAAAGCCTCATTGAGACAAGCATTATTAAATAAGACTTGAAGACAGTATCAGATCTTCTGTGTGTGTGTGTTTGAGCACATAGGCCTTTGTATATGTTTGTGTATTCATAAGGTGGCCAACCTTTGACCCAGGTAATCTTTGAACACATCCCGGAGCTACCCGTTCAGCTCTTTCTGGTGTGTGTGTGTGTAAGAGAAAGATTGTTTATACTCTGATATAAGACAATATAATGTAATGTGTTAGATGAATGCTGTAGGTTGGGTAGATGTGTATTTGGGGAATGCTGTAGGACTTTGTGCATGTAAAAATTCATGATAGAGGAGTTGTGCCTCTGGGTGGCCCTCATGTGTCTGCGTGCATGAATGTGTGTTTCTGATTGTGTCGATGTACACGGACAACAAGTTTTGATATGTACTTATGCACCTAACGCATAATGTGACTAGCCATAAATGTTTATTTGAACACAAACTTAGAATTAATGTATGTTAATGTACAATACTTGTTCCAGGAAGGCTGTTTGTGTGAGTGTGAGAGAGAGAGAGAGAGTGTGTGGGTGTGAGAGGGACACACCTGAAGGGTGGGACAGTTGTTCAGCATAATAAACTCTTTCTAGATTATGCTTTGTCTTGGTCACTTATAAGTGCACCACAGAGGACTTGTGTGAAATAAAACACCATTTTTATTCTCTCAAATACATATGGATGAGGATAAAAAGCCTTGTTTTCACAGGGTTGTGTATAAAACTGGTGCTCCTTAGGGAGAGCTGTGAATCAGATAGGAAGACAATGGACAGACCAGTTTTATCTCATTGAACGTCATTTGCAATAGCTCGCTTGCAGCTAATGTCCTCCTGCTCTTTACACAAAGGCAGTTAAGTTGCTGCTCACATTTCAAACAGCCTGTTATTTTAGAATGAGTGCAGTTTATAATGAACTAGATGTTTTTTTTGTACTACCTCATGGTTTTTGCAGCTGTTATAGAGAGAAAAGAAACATTCATTAATCCCACTGGTAAAATGTGTGACCAAATTGACTTTTAAAGCAAGACACTACAAGCAAATGTTTTTTTTTTTTCATGCATTAGTCAATTTTGGACTATTTTGCTTTCATAAAAACATGCCTTGCGTCAGACTAGTGGAATAAAAACATCCAAAATACACATTTAAGTGTTTATTTTAATACACTTGGTCTATTTGCATCTGTAGATGTCAATTTAGTACATATTCTATGTCAGTACATGACAATATTTTCAGATTTATGGAGTTAAAAAGAGATTTCCAAAATCTCTTTAAAAACTGCAATATGTCAACAAAATCAAACAAGAATTTTGAAACTGGCTTTAGCCAATGTTCAGATTTCTGTTCTGGAAATGTAAGTAAATGCATTTTTAAACATAACATTTCAGAAAACTTGTAATAAAAAACAATTAATGTACTATTAATAATCAACTGGGGAAGTATGGTGATATCTATTTTTTTTTTTACATTTTTACCCTATTCACCTTACCATCTGCCACTCTAGATTATAATAAAAGCATAAATCCCTCAGATGTATTATACATATAACTACAATATTTGGTACATTTAATGTTTAAAGGGTCTATAATTACTGTATTATTAACATTGTTTTACTAAGATATTAAGGTTATGATACATGTAAACATGGCAGTGGTCACATTTTGAATAGGGGGCCATTTCATTCACATTTCAGTTCAATGTATAATGGTGAGCATGCATCTTTTCTGCCCTATGGTTTTTGCAACTTTGTAGAGGAAAAAAAGTATTTATTAATCCCACTTGTAAAATTTGTGACATTTGTGAAATTGACTTTTGAGTTTCTAACAGTGCAACTCATAAAAGCATGTAAAATAAAGCAGAATACTCATACAAATACAACATTTGGTATCTATTATTAACACTGTATTTCAAAGACAGTGAGATTATAATAGACCTACATAAAAGATGTCAGTGGTCGCATTCTGAATCATGTTTAATTTACATTAAAATAAATTATATAAGAAAATTGTAGACTTCTGAATATTTGATATTAAACAAAACAATTTGTTTGCATTACTATATTATTTGGCGTTGATAACAAGACTATTAATAACATAGCTTGTAATCTATTGTATCTTAATTTATAAAAATGGACACAATAGCCAGGTAGAAGAAAAAAATCAGACCAGATTGTTGGAGCAGAAACATGTGCTCACATGTGAAACTGAGATAAATGGTCGTGCCCAACATAACAGATATCAAAATAAAACACAAATCCAGTACTGTACTTTCAAAAGCTGGCATTGGCTCACTGTGTTGGGATGTATGTCACACTGTGAGCGCCTGTAAACCTGCACATTGCTGTATGAGTCTCGAGCACAACAAAAGACGACACTCCCCTCTTGGCGCAATGAACCGCACGCGCTCCTTCACATTCTACCCATGATGCCCCGCGCGCGTCTGCTTGGATCGAGCCGCCATGTTGTCGGTGTGAGAGCTAGGGAGCTGCTGCGAACCGGGGCTGAAATCCGTCACCATCCGCATCTTCCACCTGTGAGTAACCCTCTGTTCTGAAACCGACTTTTAATCCGGAACCGTTTTAGCTTATTAGGCGTTTATATTTTGGCGTTATGAGGCGTAGCGAGTGAGTTTGAGGGCTTTGTTGTAAGGCTGTTCCCCCCCTCCTCTCCCCGGGTCTTCCTCCTGCTGTAGTGCTCTTCCTGTCCAGACGGCCCGGGCCTTTTGTTAACGGGATGAGTACTTGTAGAATAGCGCAGAGCCGGCCCGCGGACTCACAGGAACCGGTCCGTGCGTTTCACATACCCGTTTGTGTCGGTTTCCTTTGGAATCCAGCATTATTTCACAGTATAGACCGTGTAACAGACATTAAAACGTTTCATCTAAGCCTTCCCAGACAGTTCCGCCCCTCACCCATTCCCATGTCATGAATTATTGGGTGACAATTCATGTAAACGCGTGTGTTTGACGACCGTCTGATGTCAACGGGTTCATATACACCGTTAGTGACTGTATTCTCTCCCCCCCCCACCCTCCTTCCTTCCTGTGGTTTGCTAGTGGGCAAAGGCGCTCGTCTTTTGTTACCTGTTTGTGTTATCGTGATGCAAACGCATGCTTTGATCATGGGCAACCAGTTACGGTATCTAGGCCCACTTCCGGGAGGTGTGCTTACAGTCGCCCAAGCTCAGGAGCGCTTGTTTCCGGGTGTCTGTGGCGCTTGGGCCATGTAATGGCGAACCTGATCAGGCTACAGGCGATTGTAAATTGCTTGTAATCTACGGGGACAACTGCTGTGCCTAAAAACTTTTTTAGGCGTCATGTGCGTCTCCACACGTCAATGTAGGTAGTTTAATATCTTACGAGACACTTGTTATATTGAGTATAACAGTGTCCACTCACTTTTTCAGTGGTTGTTTTGATTCTGATTGGAGTTTTCTTTTTTTTCAGAATCATGGGTAATTTACTTTCTCACCAAGATTCCTTTTGTTAACCATGATTATTTATGAAATAAGATGTGAAAATACAGGCTAATGGCTATAACAAATCATATCCCATTGAATACCAACCTCATAGCTTACAGTAGGTCTGCCTTTAATGGTTTAGAAGTTGCTGTTAAAAATCAATTACCTTATGAAGAAAATTAATGGGATTTTTCACTTTCGGAAACTGACTGTTGCACTCTATACCTGGGATGTGAGTGTCAGATGGTTGTTAGGTTCAACAGAGAGACTAATAATGTGGAGTGTGATGAATGTGAAGGGGTGTTTCGGTTTGATCCTGCGCTTGGGGGATTTCTGTAGCTCTCATAAGTGGGATTTTACTTATTTTCCATTAAGTCACAAGTGTGGGAGTTGAATGTGTTTCTTCCATATGCAGGTGTTATGAAGCCTAGATCAATGGTTTTCAACTGCTTTTGCTTTACACTGTAAACCTGAAAAAGTAAAAAAAAAAAACACAATTGAGGTAATCAGTTACATCAATTTTTTTAAGTTATGATGTCTCCTATTTTAAGTAAACAGAACTACTAGGTTTTATGTTTGTTGTACTCATGCATGTTAATTACTCTTAATTTGAAGTACTGAGTAACCCAACTCATACATTTTCATAGCAATTACTTTTTTGTTTAAGTTAAATCTGAATGTATAAATTCTGTAAATATATCAAAATGTATCCACACTTAAAAACAAACACATAACACGTAATACAATTTTGGAAATTTATTTTAGAACAAGGAATGTCCAACAGCCAACTTTATTTTTATTAAAACCAACATGAGACAATTGCAGTAAACATATCTCCTATAAAAATACACATTTCTTAAAACCATTAAAACATGTTTCAAAGTAACATAAAAAACAAAGGTTTAAGATCAAAACAAAAAGATTTTTGGAGAGATTTGCAGTTTTAATTACCAACTCTGTTTAAATACGTTAAGAACTGCAAATTCCTCATTTCATCCTTGCATCCTCAATCTGTCCTTCGGAATCATCAAGCTAAAAAAGAATCATCCGGAAGAACTAGAGAATGTTAGAGCATGATCATTATTATTGGGTCAATATAACATGAATCACTAACTAGTAATAATAATATTAATGTTATAATGAAAAAAGTGTAATTTAAATCAATAACAGAGTAGCCCCTCAACCCCCATCTTTGTAATGGAACATGCCTCATTGTGAAAACAATATAGGAAGAGACTAACCAAGGAGGTCTTAAAGAATCCCAAGTCTTTGTCACGCAGCAAGACCAGAAGAGCTCTGATTACAGTAGTACACCATGAGTTGACATCATGCAGTTCCTGTGAACATGAAAATTGAGAATTAATATATATGAATATGAATATAATTAATAAAGTTGCTTAAACAATTAGAAAAAAAAAACAGCACCATGCATGTATGTATAGTTTAATACAAAGGACTGAAAACCAATCACAAAGAGTAGGCTACTTTCTTCATACAAAGGACCGAAAACCAATCACAAAGAGTAGGCTACTTTCTTCATTTAAAAACATGAGATTCAGTGGGATGGGGAAAAACCGTCATAACGTCTTTAGACATGTTTTTTAAAAGTTGAACTTCCATTAATTTTACATGGCTTTCTAAACATGCCGCTCTCTAGCAGCATGCATGTGATAGGATGGCCGCTGAATATGCTGCTTTAGCAAATCGCGCTGCTGTTCAATGTATCTTTAAAGTAAATCTTCACTAGCAGGAAGAGCAAATATTGACACGCACTGTACATTGAGATCGATTTAAACTCTCTTCGATGCAGACACACTCTGTGCGTGTTATTGTTTTCATGTTTAAGCTACGGGCAAGAATGCAAATTGCCCTGAATATCCAAACGATGGCAGATGTGCCATTAATTTTTACAACAGTTCAACAAAAAAGGTAATATTAAGTGAACATTTTACATTTTAAATATAGCCTACATTTTGAACAGAATATTGTCATGTTTGTTCTATTTTGCAACGAAATAATAGTTCCAACAAAATCTGTATCATCTGGTGTGCGTCTCCAAGCATCATACAGCGGTGTTTCGTTAGTGAACGAATCTGCAGCTTTGAACAATTTGGAGAGTCAGTGATTAATAACCCATTCATAACTACAGCATTTTGCTTCGTTACTGAATGAAGGAATGAATGGCGCGACGCCTGGCTCATTAAGACAGCGACTTGCCACCACCTATTGGCTGTTTTATTTTTAAATCTACAAGTATCACATCGATTTGCCATCATTTATTGCTTTATTTATTATATTAATAATACACTTAATGAAATGTTAAGAATGACATAAAACATGACATACAATTAGGCCTGTCACAATAATCAATATATCGACTTACCGCGCAATATATGTACATGACCGCAATTATTTTTGGTGATGCAATATATCGCCCATTATATTACTTAAAAATTAATTTCATCATGTTTTGTACATTCCACTTGCGCCTGTGTCTTTTGCAGCTTCTTGTACATAACGTGATGTAGTCATGAGATGCTCGTTCAAATTTATAAAATGCTTCTACAAACAAAGTTTAATCTCTGACTGCTGAGTAGTGATTGTGTTTTTCAGCAATAGTGTGTACTAGTGTTGTCATGGTACCCCGTTAAAAATTGCGTTCCGGGGATAAAATACGCGTGTTTTGGCGGGGTTCCCCTGGTAAAATTCGCATTCCAGGGGCTAAATATCACGTTAATGGGGTCGTTTTTCAACCCGCGTACATGGAAAAACAACCCGCGGCAACAGTGCTAAAGCAGCCCAATTCCGCGGGAAAACCGCAGACTTGGCAACACTGGAAGAGGATAGTTTTCTGATGGCGCATCAAGAACCGGTACTTAAGAAAACCTGGTACCGTAACGTTTTCATTTTTTTAGTACCGACTTGGTACCGAAATACCGGGTCTTTTGACAACACTAGTAGTGTTGTCACGGTACCAAAATTTCAGTATTCGGCATGCGCAAAGCCGAACTCATACGTAAACAGTTCCGGGTGGATGACGTATGAGGTCGGCGTTGCACCGCTCAGAAGTGACGAACGTGGAAGCGCAGCGGAGAGATCAAAACAAAACAACGGTCACGAATTAGAGGTACAAATCGAGGATTTGTAAAGAAGAATGTCGGAGGATTTCGATGTAAGCCAAACAGGAGGTTTGACCATTGCGCTCCCGTCTCTTGCAGCATATCATGCATGAAACAGCATTCTAAAAACACGGTGCTAAGTTAAAAGAAGTTCAACTCAACTCCCATCTTTCTGCAATTTTTTTCTATTCCACTGCCCGCGTTGCATCTTTGTCAACACAAAAGCGCATTCAGTGTAAATGGCACCTAGTGATATTCTACTTATGGTCCTTCACAAAGCGCGTCACATGTGAGAGTGGTTAATTACGTGCGCCGACATGCGGCTGGATCATTGTTTTCTCTTTATTGTTAACATTGGCATACTGTCTGTCAAAGTGTCTAATTCTAACATTTGGTAATATTTACGTGATTCCTCGATTTATAAAAAATAAAATCGTGGCAAAACATTAAATTTGAATTAATCGGAAAAATCGCCCTGCCCTAAAAGAACACTTTAAGTACTGCTTTGATATCACAGCAAAAACTAGTAGCATATCTAATAAAAGTCAAACATTTTTAAAGACAAGTGAACTGTCAGTAATAAAATAAGAACAAATAAACAAATTTCAAGCATAGATAAACTAGAACAAAGTTACAAATAAAATCAAGTCTACTACGATCCGTTTCACCCCTACAAGTGAGTGAACAATGTGAATCAAGGAAGGAATTTTATATAAATATTCAAGATAGCCCGTCAGGCAGGACGGTGATATATTTTGGTAGCCTGACTGGAAGATACAATAGCCTTGGGACGTCAGGCTAGCCATTTTGTGAGCCCAGTGACAGTGCTTCAGTTTTTTTCCCCATACTGCTGGATGCTTTGTAATGCTGTGAATGTGGTGAAATATTTGTTCTCTATTCAAAGAGCATATTTATCAAGCTACAAACTGACCTTTTCTCATCAGGAGAATTTGTTCAAGTGGAAATTCCTCCCTTGACATACTGGGAAAGTCAAGAGTCGAAACAAAGTCATTCTGTGACAATGATATCAGATGCACATTTGAATGAGAATGAAATGACTCATTTTGACAGACCTGCTCTGCTTGATTAACTAGAACAACAACCTATACTCTACCCACTGAGCCTCAACAAGTGTGCGCAATGTAGTAATGGGCACTTCCAGTCCAGCGCTGACTCTCACACTGATGGATTGAATTGACCTCATTCTAGCCCAGACCATGTGTGTCTTCTCTTCTTTTGCCCTATATTTTCATGGGTCAGGGATTTTATTTAATGTTTGTATTTACTGGAATCTATTAATTTGATTCTGTATCTCTCTATCTGATTTACTGTGCTGTTATTTACTATTCACATCCATATAGGGTTGATTTCTTTAAAATAAGTGAAGCTTGTTTTGAATTTGCCGTTTATATTTCTGGCAATATTTGTGAGCTTTCTCATTCTCAGCCTGCTTTGAGATATGCAGGTGTGGTAATACGATAATTGAATACACTTTAAGTGCAAAGCAATCCCAGATGCCATTGGGGCTAATAGTGTTTTGTTTGTTCTTGTGTTACAGTCTCTGGTGGAATGAGCGTAGCGTGTGTGTTGAAGAGGAAAGCTGTGCTCTGGCAGGATTCGTTCAGCCCCCACCTGAGACTGCCTCCCCCTGACAGGCCATTACCCAGCATGCCCGTGGTGCTGAGTGCTGCGGGCCACACCCCCCAACCTGGCCCTTCTCCTCAGGCCCCTCCCCCTACACAGGGAGCGGGACGCTCTCAAGATGACGCCATGGTGGATTACTTCTTCCAACGGCAACATGGCGAGCAGCCCGGCTACAACAATTGCAAACACCGCTGGCCGACTGGTGACAACATGCATGCAGACAATCAGGTATAAGTTAGTGACTAGGTAACCACTGTTTTTTTTTTTTTTTTTTTACTGGTATAAAGTTAAATCTTATAATAATTTTATAACTTTTCACACAGGTACGATCGATGGATGAGCTTAACCATGACTTCCAGGCACTTGCACTGGAGGGTCGAGCCATGGGAGAGGTGAGAGTCCTTTCTTTCCTCATCTTCTGCCTGATGCTTCATTTGCGCTTATGTATTAATGTTTCTGTCTGATGTCCCCGCTCTGCAGCAGCTTCTTACAGGGAAGAAGTTTTGGGAAAGCGATGATTCAGGGAAAGATGGACCAAAAGGAATCTTTCTGGACCAGTGGAGAGACAGCGCTTGGGGAGCCTCTGGTATGTGTGTGATTAAGATGCGATGGTTGTGTTTTACATATTTAGTATTTTTCTTTCTAATGTCCTTTTTTTTCTCTCTAGATCACTCAGTGTCCCAGCCAATCATGGTTCAGCGCCGACCAGGCCAGGGCTTCCATGGCGTCGGAGAGGTCGGATCTGTTCTGTCGCCACGTTCTGAGAGTGGTGGATTAGGCGTCTCCATGGTGGAGTATGTTCTTAGCTCCTCTCCTGCTGAGAAAATGGACTCGTGTCTGCACAAAGGAGCCTTTGTGAGTCTCTTTCATCATTTATTAAGATTCTGTTCATTTAGGTAGAAAATTCTTTATTTACTACCTTTATATTATTCCAAACTTTAAAAAAACTCTGGATTTGCAACAACATGAGGGCGTGTAAATATTTCTTTAACTCCTGAACTCCTTATATCCATTTCAATCTCCCTTTCTATTTCTCTTAGGGTCCAAGAGATTCAGAGGTGGATGACCCTGAGAAAAGGGTGGAGCAAAAACCCAAAACAACCTTTGACCCCGAGCGGAATGAACTTCAGGAGCCAGAGCCAGATGTTTTGGATAACCCCAATGGACTGCCCAATCAGAATGGACTTGATGTTGACGTTAAGGATTTTAGGTATACACCATCAAAAAAAGTATAATTATTGTAATTTTAAAGAAATTAATGCTTTTATTAAACAAGGATGCATTAAATTGATCAGATATTTGATCAGACAGTGAAGACATTTATAATTTAACAAAATATTTCAATTTTAAATAAATGCTGCTCTCTTGAACATTATATTTGCTAAAGAATCCTGAAAAAAAAAATGTATCACAATTTTCACTAAAAATATTAAACAGCCTGTTGATTTCTGAAGGATCATGTGACACTGAAAACTGAAGTAATGGCTGCTGAAAATTCAGCTTTGCCATTACAGGAATAAATTAAATCAATATATTAAAATAACAAACCATTATTATAAATATTAATAATATTTCACAATATTACTGTTTTGTTTTTGTTCAAATAAATTCAGCCTTGATTGAGTATGAAACGTCTTTTGAAATAATTTATCAACCCCAAACTTTTAAAAGTTCTCTTTGTGTTGCTTTCCATATGTATACTTTCATTATTTCTAAAATATGTTGAAGACAAACCTCTCTCTTGTTTCTCTCCCAGTCGTACTCCTGGTAACTGCCCTCCGACTGGTCCAGAAGTGGAATTGGGTGGACTAGAACTGCCTGGATGTGCGGGGCCAAAACCAGCTGAGGAGTTCTCAAATGTTGAAACCCAAAATGTGACCCTGGATCCCATGGAATCTGTTTCCATGGAGACTTTACAGTTTGCAGATTACACTGGAGGCCAGCTGCCTCTTGACTCCACAGCTGCTACTGTCGGCCTGTTTGACTACAATTCTCCTCAGCAGGTAAATATCTGATGCTGCTAGCACTTTCAACATATAAGACTGTAATTAGAGTAGAATAATAAGGAAAGCTTGTGTATTTATAAATATTTGTGTTATGCTAATTGCTACCAGAGGCCACACATGTGAAGGCTAACTTTGTAAAACCTCTGTCTGAAGTAATGTGCCACGTTACAATTCAGTCTCTTTAGAAATTATTAGTCACATTTGCATGTGCATCTAAAGCCTTGCATTTATGAATGTAAACAAATGCAAATGTTTAGTATAAATTTCATGCCTAATAAAAGCAACATGTATTGCAGCTGTTCCAGAGGCCCAGCGCTCTGGCAATGCAGCAGCTCACCGCAGCCCAGCAGCAGCAGTACGCCCTCGCCGCAGCTCAACAACCACACATCGGTGAGTTTGACTGTAGGTATGCGTCTCCAGACTTAGTGGACAAAAGTTTCAGGTGTTTTATTGAACTTGGTTTCTTATTGGTTGTGTTAGGTTTGGCCCCAGCTGCATTTGTACCGAATCCGTACATCATCAGCGCTGCTCCACCCGGCACTGATCCATATGCTGCCGGCCTCGCTGCTGCCGCCACTCTAGGTGAGAGCTCATGGTTGAAATTTGAGATGGACATGTAATATGTATAGTTTGTCTTTCAAGATAAGTATGAAATGATTGTCATTATAAAGTATGTTAATGAGTCCAGTAAAATAAGGTATTATGTACAGTCAGCTTCTCTTTAAGGTTCTGATCACCCTATTGCAGTTTATTTTCTGATTATTCTGTTTAAGTATTAAGCATTTCTGCTTGCCAAATAAATAAATTACATGTTATTACAACATAAAAAAAACAACCAGCTTAAGCAAAAATAAAACACTAAGAATATTACAAAATTTATTTTCTACAGCTGGCCAATCAATCATCCTTGCTGATTAAAATCATTTCTTTAAAAAACAAAACCTTTCTGATCCCAAACTTATGAATGGTAGTATAAATGCATATTATATGTATACCAATGCCATAATTCAGTATGCAAATATATAAATAATTTACATTTGAAAGTGTCTTAGTGCAGCAGATTTCATTGTACTTGTACGATGACAGTACAGAAATGTAGACTGCATTCGACTGCGTTTCTGTGGCAGGATCAGTCTGTTACTAATGGGTTCTCTACTGAGCAGTCACAGTCTGGAGTGGATGCTCATGAGGAAGTGTTGCTCATGATGGCTGAGGGTTTGGACTGCATCCTCCAGGGGCTTGAGATTTAGCTCTAGGATTTAGGCAGTCTCCTTCATTAAGCCACACACAAACACACACCTGCTTTGATGCTCCTAAAGCAGAGTACAGAGGCAAAGGAAATGGCTGCCGACTGCATCCCGTGTACATCAAAGCCCCTGAGCCAGCTTCGAAAACAGTGTGCTTTGGCCCTTCATCTGAGATATGACGTGTGTGTTTGTCTTTCAGGTCCAGCAGTGATGCCCCCTCAGTACTATGGTGTCACTCCATGGGGCGTGTATCCTGCTAACCTATTCCAACAGCAGGCTGCCACCCCTTCCAACTCGGCCAACCAGCAGACAGCAGCACAGACCCAGCAGAACCAACAGCAGGTAAGAGTTCAGCCAACCAGACCACTGATGTAAGGAATTCACAACATACATACATTAAATCATCCACTGATCTTTGTTTGCTCCAGGTGATGCGTGCAGGTGGAAACCAACGCCCTCTGACTCCCAGTCAAGGACAGCAGGGTCAGCAGACAGAGCAGCTTGTAGCAGCAGCAGCTGTGAATTCCGCCTTGGCATTTGGGCAGGGTCTGGCCGCAGGCGTACCTGGTATTGGGCAGTTGATATGTTTTTTTAATGGGTTGTTCACATAGAAACTATTCCTTTTTAAGCCAACATAACAAATCAATTTTAACCTTATTATCATAGAAAACCCAGAAATATCATTGAATTTTAAAATTGTGGTTTCTTGGCCTGAAAAGTGATGGAAAGGAATAACATTCTAAATAGGCATGGACATTTTATTTGTGTCATTTGTATACACTACAGTTGTTGTTGCTTTTGAAAGAATGCTTTATTCAGCAAGAATGCAAAAATGTATTCCACAAAATATTAAGCAGCATAACTGTTTTCAACATTGATAATAAGAAATGTTTCCTGAGCACAAAGATCGGCATATTAGAATTATTCGCAGTCGGTGTGAACGTCCTTTAACAGATCAAACTTTCACGGTTAGAATGATGTCTAATGAAGATGTGTTTGTTATATTCTAGGTTATCCTGTGTTAGCTCCAGCTGCGTATTATGACCAGACAGCTTTTGAAAGAATGCTTTATTCAGCAAGAATGCAAAAATGTATTCCACAAAATATTAAGCAGCATAACTGTTTTCAACATTGATAATAAGAAATGTTTCCTGAGCACAAAGATCGGCATATTAGAATTATTCGCAGTCTGTGTGAACGTCCTTTAACAGATCAAACTTTCACGGTTAGAATGATGTCTAATGAAGATGTGTTTGTTATATTCCAGGTTATCCTGTGTTAGCTCCAGCTGCGTATTATGACCAGACAGGTGCACTTGTGGTGAACACAGGTGCTCGTGGTGGCCCAGTTCGACTTATGGCCCCTGCCTCGGTTATCATCAGCCCATCAGCAGCAGCAGGTACATGTTTGAAAATGACAAATCAAGGTTGCACAGTCAACAGACCACCATTAAACTTTTTCGAAGTGTAGTCTTGTATTTGAATATATTTTTCCTCTTTCTTTTTTTTTTAAACAGTGGCTGCTGCTGCTGCCTCAGCAGGTGGGGCTAATGCTGGTCTTGGTGGTGGAGCAAGCGGTGTGTTCCGTGCATTGAGTTCCCAGCAGGCTCCTGGGCAGCAAGGGAGCGGGGCTTTGGGAGGAAGCTCTTTTTATGGGAGTGGCTCCCCAAGCTCTTCCTCACAAAGCTCTTCACTATTTTCACAAGGCTCTGCCCAGGCAGGAAGCACCTCACTTGGATTCAATGGCAACCCATCTTCTTCTCTGGGAGCCACTCTTGGAGCAGCACTCGGGGGTTTTGGCACAGCGGGTATTGTGATCTCAAGTTCAGTTATGTTGACAATAAAAAACACTATAATATTGCTGGAGGACTATTGCTTTAATTTAAAATCTGCATAAAATACTGCTTTTTAAATGCACATTCCTGGTAGTGATTTCTGCATCCTAAAATGTTCATCTGGAAAAGTTTTGAAGTGCCGAAATCATTAACCAAAACATTGATGTTTAATTAGTGCTAGTTGATATAGAAACTGCCTTGTATGCAATTTAAATGTTTATATACAACAACATTTTTATTTGAATGTTGATTTATTAAATAAGTTTCATTAATTTATGATAAAAAAAACAAACTTTAATTTGGTTATGAATATTATATTATGCAATATTATATAATTATATATATATTATATATAAATTATAAAAAAAACTTCCACATTAATGTAATAACTTGCTGCTTCTGAAAAGTTATTTCATTGGCATTGTCGCCAAAGCTGATTAGGAGTTTCAAATCAGAAATAGGTTGTGAATGTTGTTTAATGTGACTTAAGTAATTTCTGTGAATGTCCTGCATAATGTTAATTGTGAAACTAAGTGAACTTCAAAGCACACTGCACTGGAGGAAAAACTGTAACCAAAATGATATTCGTTCCAAATGCTCAAATGTTTTGCATTTAATTATCTGTATTATGGTTTCGTTTTGCAGTGGCTAACTCCAGTTCCAGTGGGTCCCGTCGAGATTCCCTGACGGGTAGCTCTGATCTGTACAAGCGCACACCCAGTAGCCTCACCCCTATTGGCCATGGGGGGTTCTACAATGGCCTCAGCTTTAGCTCCTCCCCTGGCCCAGTTGGCATGCCTCTTCCAAACCAAGGCCCCTCCCACTCACTCACCCCGCCACCCTCGCTCTCAACTCATGGGTCTTCAAGCAGTCTTAACCTTGGTGAGTACAACACATATGTTTCAGTTATCTTTTCATCAAAAATATTTAATGAATTGAATCTAATGGATGCCCACTTCTGGCTCCTCCCACTCAGGTGGACTGACCAATGTCAGTGGGCGTTTCATCTCTGCAGCTCCAGGAGCAGAGGCGAAGTTCCGCAATGCCACCACAGGCTCGTCTCTCTTCAGTCCCAGCAGCCAGCTCTTCCCCTCGTCACGGCTACGCTACGGCATGTCTGACGTGATGCCATCGGGACGTAGCCGTCTGCTTGAGGATTTCAGAAACAACCGTTACCCCAACCTGCAGCTGAGAGAAATCGCAGGACACGTCATGGAGTTCTCTCAGGACCAGCATGGCTCCAGGTAATGCAGATGTCTGCTACAGCTCACAGATGTCAGGAAGTCTGGACCCCGATGTTACCACTTGGAATAATAGTGGGAATAATAAATAAAAATGGTTTGTGTGCAGGTTTATCCAGCTAAAACTGGAGAGAGCAAGTCCTGCAGAGCGTCAGTTGGTCTTCAATGAGATACTACAGGCAGCCTACCAACTCATGGTTGATGTGTTTGGAAATTATGTCATCCAGAAGTTCTTTGAGGTAATACAAAGTTTTTGTTGATACATGCATCATTTTAGTGTCTAATGAACCACACAGTTTCACATGTGAGAGGTTGCAGGTTCAAACTTGAACCTGATTTATTTGGTACTGCAATTGTGCAAGTCAAGTCACGTTTATTTGTATAGTGCTTCATGCAATACAGGATGTTTCAAAGCAGGAAAATACCAGTGCCAGTACAAAGTTCATCAGTTATGTTTATTAAGTGTACCTGATGTCAATTATGATGAGAAGCATCTGCTAAAAGCAGTTTATGTGTTTAGTTTGGCAGTCTCGACCAGAAGTTGGCGCTGGCTGAGCGGATCCGTGGCCATGTTTTATCCCTGGCACTGCAGATGTATGGCTGCAGAGTGATCCAAAAAGCTCTGGAGTTTATCCCTTCGGACCAACAAGTCATTGTAAGTTTATGAAGGGCTGCACGCTCTCTTTATAATTCTTCACATTGCTGTGTTGAAGTTACACAATGTGTATGAATTTAATCTAAATTGTGTCTTTTGCAGAATGAGATGGTTCGGGAGCTTGACGGACATGTGTTAAAGTGTGTGAAGGATCAAAATGGCAATCATGTTGTGCAAAAATGCATTGAGTGTGTCCAGCCTCATGCTCTTCAGTTCATCATTGATGCCTTCAAAGGACAGGTGTGTCTGTATTGAACCGTGTGAAATGCTAACTTTTTGAATAGAAGGACTTGAAGTGTGTGTGTACCATGGGAACCTTTGTGGTTTATTTATGGAGGGCCTGATTTTTGAAATGCAGTGCACTATTGAGAGGCTGAGGCATAGTATAACAAATGAAGAAAAAAATTACCTATAGTACTTGTCTAATGAAAAATGTTGTTTGTTTTTTAAATAAGTCTCTTCTGCTCACCAAGTCTGATTTATTTGATCAAAAATACAGTAAAAACAGCAATATTGTAAAATATTATTACAAATTAAAATAACTTTTCTGTTTTAATATATTTTTAAAATGTATTTTATTCATTTGAATCCTGTGGCAAAGCTGTATGCTTTGCTTAATATTTTTGTGTAAACAGTGATGGTTTTTTTTCTCTGAAATTTTTGATAAATGTAAAGTTAAAAAAACTGCATTTATAAATCTGATCAATTTGGTGCATACTGTTTGAATAAAAGTATTTTTCCATCCCAAAAATATCTTACTGACTCCAAACATTTGAACAGTAGTGTAGAATTTATTAGACACCTTTTATATGTATTATATATATTAATATTTGTGTGTGTGTTGGAGCCAAAGTTGCAGTATATTGGATAGCAATATAGTCAAGTAACAATCTGAACTACTAAACTTAAAAATAAATAAATAATAATAATCCTGTCAAATATTTATGTATCTGCAGTCTTGTCAAATTCAGTGTTTCCTCTTCAGTGGACCACACTGGCCAAAATGGCTGCAATAGTGAATAAGTAGTCTATGGGCCCCATGTTCTTATATAAAATGAGTCCTGGGGATAGAAAAGTCTACTAACATGCAGTTTGTAACCTGTATGTGTTGCGAGAAAACTGCTTTATCCAGTCGTGGTTCTGAAATGGCTTGTTTTGAAATGTATTTAAAACCTTCGTCTTATGTGTGTATGTTTAACTAATAACTATGTGTGTTGTGCAGGTGTTTGCTCTGTCCACACACCCATATGGTTGTCGGGTGATCCAGCGTATTCTGGAGCACTGCCTGCCTGAGCAGACTCTACCGATACTGGAGGAAATACATCAACACACCGAGCAGCTGGTCCAGGTAATTTATGAAGCATTCTCTTTCTGTACTGACCCAGGATCTCATCCATTCCTCTCATCAAAACCCTTTTTTCCTCCCCTTTCCCATATAGGATCAGTATGGGAATTATGTAATTCAGCACGTGTTGGAGCACGGCCGCGCAGAGGACAAGAGCAAGATTGTATCTGAAATCCGTGGAAATGTTTTGGGGCTCAGCCAGCATAAGTTTGCCAGGTGCGCACAAAGCATTTACGCATACGTGATAATCCACCACACAAAGGCGCACAGGAGGAAGTGTCTTATTTAGGGGTATTTGTTTTTTTTATTTCCTAGTAACGTGGTGGAAAAGTGCGTGACCCACTCATTGCGTGCCGAGAGGGCGATGCTGATTGATGAGGTGTGCAGTATGGCAGACGGGCCCCACAGTGCCTTATACACCATGATGAAGGACCAGTACGCCAACTACGTTGTGCAGAAGATGATCGATGTGGCTGAGCCAACACAACGCAAGATTGTAATGCACAAGGTGCGGCTTCTATTCAGTTAGCAATATTTCTTCTTTTCCTGTTTGTGCCAAAAGCACCAATGAATTGTGACTGAACAATGATTGTTGGTTGTTTTGTGTAGATCCGACCCCATATTGCGACGCTGAGGAAGTACACGTACGGAAAGCACATTTTGGCCAAGCTGGAGAAGTACTACATGAAGAACGGCGTTGACCTCGGCCCACTCTGTGCACCCCCTAATGGCATCATGTAAACCCTTCCCATAACTCATCTAGGATGCCCGTCTGTGTGTGTGTGTGTGTGTGTGTGCGTGTGTGCGTGTGTGAGTGTGTTTGTCCACACCCGACGATGTAGGGAGGTTGGGGTGGAATGGATGAAACCTTCCCCTCATCACTGAGTCATCCCCGGGTTGTTGTGACTTTTTTTTTTTTCCCTCTCCCTTTTAGCATTTCTTTCTGTTTTCACTCTACTACCTAAATGATGGTCCTTTTTTTTTGGTCCTGTATGAAATGAGAGAATATTTGATTTATCCCACGTTCGATCATGTAGGCTTGCGCAAACACTTTATTGCTTCACAACACCTTTCTAATGCGCATATTCTGTCATAACACACACACGCACATTATTGCTAACACGCAGACATTTAGCATGGGAGACGTTTTTGGTCTTGCTTCTATAAACTATTTAGTGCATACTTGGTGTAGACCTTTGCATATATATATAAATATATATATAAAACTTTGTAGTTTTTCTGGTTTTTGATGTCCAATCTGTATCTAATCTTCCCCTGTAGTGAATACATACTTCTGATTGTATAATTGTACATTTGTAAACCTTCGCTAATGTAAATGTGGACTTGCTTCTACAGCCCTTTTTTTGGTATGAGAAAAAAAAATGACAATGGAAAAAAGAAAATCTTGTGCATTTCAGTGTAAATTCTCACCTCTTTGGTTGTGGTTTCTGAGTTATGAGTTGTTATATATTGTAAATTGTAATATCAGATTTTTTGTTGGTTTTGAAGCCCTTTGAATTATTACTGCATAGATGTACAAAGAACAGAGAAAAGTGCGCACTCTGCTTTTAGCCATTCACCAGCCACTTCTTTTTCACCTCCACTCATCCCTTTCTTTTTTTAGGATCTTTTATAGTCCCTCCCTCGCTCCTGGGCAGGCGCGTTTGTGTGTATGTGTGTGAGGCGTTCGACTGCCCTTGGTCAGAGTTGGAGGTGTGTACAGATTAGCCATTCTTTTGTCTACTTGTAAGTGATTGTAACATACTGGCCATTGGTTTTTGATTTGGAACACTCTCTGGTGTATATTTAAACAGCCTTGTGTATATTTCCTATGATTCTCTTTATGCAGGCACACTTGTAACCATAATGTGTATAGGTAACAGATGCTGTGTATGCTTTCTGCCTGGGCAACTATTTTTTGTAACTCCAGTTGTAGATTGTCTCTAAACAATGTGTGATCTTTATTTTGAAACAAAACAATGAAAAAAATTCAAAATTTCAGAACGGTCTTTGACTCTTCCTTTTGATGTGCTTGTTTTGTGTTCAGCACTGTGATCATTCAAATCTTTTCTGTCATACTTTTCAGGAATCATTTGGAAAAACTACTCTTGTTGAAGACTGGGGCTGTGTTTGGAAGCATTTTAGTTACTTTAATTCATCATTAAACAAATGTGTGATATTAGTGAAACATTAATAGCATTTTCCACAAAGGATGTATTTGTTGACATTTTCCTGTAGCAATAAGTTTCTTAATGACACGGCCTGAGGATACTGTCCTGCTGAAAGTAGCAGATATGCTTAGATGAAGGATTCTGCTGGTTTTGAAATGTAAAAATTGCGTAACTTACATATTTCCAGGGAACGGATAATTGAGAAATGCATAACTTGAATGCCCCACAAATCTCTAGATAAAAGCGTCTGCCAGATGTGCAATTTTAAATCTTGCATTTTTCAAAGGCGGCTGAAAGCCAGTTCACACTAAGGACTGTAGCTGTCCACAGCACAATAACAATAATGACACACTGGAGCGATATTGCTGGAATCACTTTCAGAACAATTGTTTGTAGCTGACGAACAACAAAAACATTACCAGCCCATCTGAGTCCACCTGACTTTAAAGACCTTGAGCATTTAAAGCAGCAGATGTCATAACTGCAGTGCACTTACCGTCCAGGCTGTGAATGGGCCTTAACACAAATAAGTTTGATAAGAATAGATCTTTGTTCCATCATAAAGGTACAATGAATATTAACCCTGTAAAGTCTGATAATTGAATTCATAGAAATCAATCATGTTTTGTATCATATTTAGATCATTAAAACTTTTATGGCCCATATAGCACGATAGTGAGAATATGGAGCTCATACTCGAGGAAAAAGCACCTCAGATTTGTTCAGAAACTGAGCAAAAAGATGCAATTTGGTTCAGTTGCTGTTATTTCTGTGGCCAATAAACAAGATGCCTTGTAAATCAATGAGATTTTTAACAGACTACTTACATAAAATTCATTTAAATATCAGTTGTCACTCTATAGCTCCCAATAATGTCCTATTAGGATGATTTTAAATGCTTAGTTTTATGACTAAAAGCTCTGTAGTTTTAATTATTAGGGCAAAACATATAATGCAATAAAATGATGATTGAGGGACGTACAAATAAATATTCCTCAAAAGCCCAATGTATCATATTTTCATAAATGTCTTGATTTGCAACACAAGGCAAGTGTGTGTGTTTCTAAATGAATGACCAAGACAGTTTTGAGCTGTCCATGTTATCCAATATCACCGGCTGAATGAGATCTTATAGTGTGCTTAATAACTGAGCTCAGTGCATCAGACTTTCTCAAATACAGATAAGAAGTCATGAATAATGTAGTAGGCTAGTCTGAATGTATCTCACCCATACTCATACACCCAGCCAAATGTCGGTCAACCAAAAAACTGCCACTTTCATTCTTGTACTTGTTTCTTATGCACCATAAGACCTTTGACATATATGAACAATTTTATGTACATATTGAAACACCACCAAAAACGTTATAAAGGACAATAAAGGTGACATTATATTCACTAGGAGTCAAAACAGTAGCATGAAATTACTGTATGTGCGCGGTATTATCAGAAACATGTCCACTACTACAGACAAAATGTTCAGGGTCTCGGGACGCTTTGGTGGAAATCGCGATGGGGAGGAGAAGGGAGAGGCAGGGAAGACGTCGATGCTTGCCTGGGCTGCAGGGGGCATCCTCAACCGCACGAGCAAAATCCACCCAATGCCCGTCCTCCTCTCACACACGCCATAGCGAAGAGAAGAGAAAGAGAGAGAGGAGTTCTGGTCTTCCCTCTGCTTCCATATCCATCAGGTCTCAGCCACTCAAGTCAGGTGGGAGGAAATCACAAGAGGCTGTGCGCGCTGTTGCTGCTCCTCCTCGGTCTTCGCGTGGTTTTGCGGGGATTTGACCGTGCCGACGCGAGACGGATGTGCCGACAAAAGCGCCTGCCCCGAAGTTGGATACCGTAAACTGAGCGAAGGGTTTACTCCTACCTAGTACCTTAAAGAGGAGCGCGACACGAGAACGCGAGCCCCGTGTTTTGCTGCGTTCGGAGCACCATGAAGCTCCCGTGCTGGATGGCGCTTGCGCTGCTGCTGCTGGCGCAGACTGCACTGGTAAGAATGACACTCTATTGTGATCTATTGTTACGAGAGGGCGAGTTACCGCCGGTCACACGCGCTCACAACATGTCCAACATTCACATTCGGGATTATGTTCGTGTATACTTTAAGTAATCTTTATGAGAGAGTGTGAATTGTAAGGTCATTAATTAGGCGACAGTAGCCGTGTGCTGTTCGGTTGTAAATCTTGGACGCGACCCACATTCTGTCGGCTGACCGCAGACAGCGCGTCTCTGGCGGCCTGGGGAGCGCTGCAAGTGGGCTGGAGAAAGCTCTGAGATGGGACCTACGAGCCAACCACAACCGTGCGGATTTCTCCTGGGCACCTTTGCCTTGTTTGGCCATTTTGGTCGGATGTGGGTGGGTGTGTCGGTGTTGTGGGTCAGGGACGCACCGTTAGTCGCCGTCCCCCGGTTGTCTGATTATGCTGGCGTGAAGCTTGGGTGCGTGCGTGCGCGCGCGCATGGCAGGATAAACTATAATTAACGCGTCGCATCTAATTAGGGTTTAATTGCAAGCCTTTTGTCCCTCATGTTTGCCTGTCGGTGGTCCCTCCACACGTACCATTCCCTTTGTGGTCAAGAGTGGTCGGTGGGTTCCAGACATGGTCGGTAATTACAGCAGGGCTGCATAATAATGATTTGTAGCGGGTAATAGGCGGAGGTGTTGGCTGAGCTTTGAAAGTGTCGCCGATCGGCGGATGATATTGGCCGGAGATCGCCCGAGGTGGGGTGAGTGGGGTGTGGAGGGTGGAGAGCGGCGGGGGATGACGTCACTGGTCTTCGCGGCACGAGAGAGCGGAACCCAGATTCAGGAGGGTATCGAATTCATGCACGTGTTTTTTTTTTACGTTACGTTTACATCGTTTAAATGATGTGCTTTTGAGAAGTAAAAAAGCGGAACACAGGATCCACCTCCAGACGTGTGTTTACCTTTGAGCAGTGCGTGCGAGGAAATGCATTAATGAAATCCTTTAAGAAAATTAGAACAGAACTCAGTCTTTACTACGGGTTCTATGGTTTTTTATGTTACTGAGCGCTTTTGTTGAGCCCAAAGTCCTTCTTTTAATCAACTAACTGGCAATGATAAACTACTGGTGGTTTCAAATGCCTGTAAACACTATAGAGTGCAACAGTGCCCGTCCACTTTTTCAGTGGCCTTGATTCCTAAGTATTTTTCCTATAGGGAATTTTTTAAAGGTCTTTGTTTAAGAGTTATTAGACATGAACTAAACCAACCAGCTACAATGTGAATTACAACATTACAAACTTTGATGCAAGAAGTAGAGACCGAGACAAAGATACAGAGACTGTGTACTCATTTGCTTTAATAATCACATTTAAAAAGGTGAAATATAAAACTTTTGATTTAAAGTTGTTGACTTTATATACATTAGGAGAAAATGTGATTTTTCTTCTGTAACCCTTCTGTTGCACTCTACTGAGGAGTAGATGTTTTCTTATAGTTGACCATTATTAATGAATGGTTGCCGGAAATAAACTTTTTGCCCACAGTAGTTTATGAATGCTCAGTTTTAACGGGCATTTTTATTTTTCCAATCTAGATATAAAAGATAACCACCATATGTGTGATCAAACATGCAGAGACCTTTAAGTGGGCTAAAAATGACATTCTTTGCACTCATGACCTTGAAACTTGTGTCAGTTGACTTTCCATTCACTTTGGGGTTTTTTTTCTTTTTCTTTGGAAAATTAGTTTATACAGAGTCCTTATCAACAAACAAGTGAACCTGTGTTGTTTGCGTGCAAACTTTACTCAGAGCACCTCCTGAGATGGTCGGAGTTCATTTTGCACATTTGCATACAAGAAAAAATTTGTGGAAACTGCATTAAGGCCAGTGAACATCTGGACAAACAGCAGAATCAGACATTAGACACACTAACAGCTTTTGACTGTTTATCAATATATAATCTAATGTGGTTCTTCAAGTGTGTCTGCATCCAAGCAGCCACTTTTCTTTTCAAGTGTCAAACTGACATGTCGTACAAGTCACAGTGGGCTGGCTGATGAGAAAGTTTACATGTTATTGTGAAAAAAACACCTGAATTTGATTGGTAGTGGGTGCTTATTTCATACCTATCTTGCCCACTCAAAACGAATCAACACACTTGTAGTATAATGCGTGATTGGATGAGTTGTTGTGGCCACTTCAAACGGAAGTCTCATGTGGATCAGGTCAGTGGTGTCATATCCTTTCTGGCATTGTGTGCCAGAGATGGAATTTAATTTAGATCTGGGAATTGAGCTAATGGACACACATCCGCTCCAGGGAGCTGTGTGTTTTAAAGGATCATGTTGGAGTCCTGGGTTCAGCTCTGAATCAGTGTTTTGTGCTGTAGACGACAAAGACAACCATAGAGAGGGCGGGAGATGAGGAGGAGGGAATGAGAGAAAATGAGTGGAGAGGAATGTGTGAAGCAATTTCACACAGGAAGTTTCTGCTGCTGACTTTCTCACTCAGCTGTATAAAGGTCTCGCTTACAGACTCACAAAAGCTAGACAGTGTTTTAAAGTTTTGATTGGGAAATGCCTTGCTCAAAGTCTGTGTGGCCTGTGAGGAGGATTAGCATTGCTTGGGAGAATAAACCAATATGGGATTGGAGCCAATGCGTTCGGTTCATGCAACATAGTTTACCCGAAATGAAAATTCTCTCATCATTTAATCACCCTTGTGTCATTCCAAACCTGTATGATTTTCTGCTGCGTAACAGAAAGGAAGATAATATTTTAAAGAATATTTCAACTGTTTTTGTCCATACAATGAAAGTCAAAAGAGTCCAAAACAACATTAGGCCCCACTGACTTTCATTGTATGGACAAAAAATACTGAGACATTTTTCAAAATATCTCCTTTTGTGATCCATAGAAGAAAGTCATGTAAGTTAGGAACATTGGAATTTCTCAGGAGTGTTAAAATTAGTCAGAAATGAGACAATCATGCATTGGCATACAGTAAAGCCAGTATCTCACTAGTTGGTTTCCAGTTGCTGAATAATCTGAGTGCCAGTGTGTACGGCTGCGTCTCTCGGCAGGTGGGTGTTAACAGCCCCGGTGACCCAGAACCCTGCTGAGATAATGACCCTACAGTCTGAAAGTCAACTTCCGACCCGTTTGAAATGATCAGAGGTGGTCTTTGGGGTGGGCCTCTGACATTCAACATAAAAGGGAGGGATTTCAGCAAAAACAGTCGGTAGTTGTGACACACCCGACCAAAATCCAGTTGCACAACAGGGATCATTTGGTTTTGGAATAATTTAATGAGAAATGTTTGACTTCATTTTGAAATCTCTGACTTTTAATTGCACACTTTTGGTTTCTTGGAAATCTGAGCACAGTGTGACACTGAGGCCTTTTCAGGAGTTGTAATACAAGATTTTTTACCGAGACATATGTGAGAGAAAAGAGACCTTATTTAATCTCAGTAGTATATGTTTACATAAACTTCAGAAATGTTCTATTTCAGTTGGTACTAAAGCAATAATGTGTCTAAAGCAATAAAATGTCGCTTAAACACTTTAGTCTGACTGAAATGTCTAACTAGGTCTGTTAGTCTAATAATTTGATTGTACCAAGCATGTAAACATGTTAATCAGGCTACATTTGGCTTCTGCATTGTTCACATGCTTGGAAATTCCAAACCCAAAAGTAGCTTGATTATAATTCCACATGTAAATGTACTTTGTGTCAATTGAGTTATTAAAAAGATTTGATGCGTTTCATTTACACAGAACTTTTTCAGTTCAACTGTGCTTTTACATTGTTTTACTACGTAAACATACCTACATGCACTAGGCGGACGTGTTTGACTGTGGTGTCCACGTCTCATGTCTTGACACGCATGAAACAGCGTTTTCAAAATGTGCCACTCAAATTCAAAGTAGTTCAACTTTTAATAAACGTGTCTCTAGACCTTGTGTTTTTTCTTCAGTCCATTGCCCCACATTTCCCAGTTTTTAATGCAAAAACACATTCTATGTGAACAGCCTCACATGTGGCTGTTTTCTTACACAAAAAGCATCTAATAAACTTGTCAGTTCTGTATAACAAGTTCTGCATGTAAATTTGAACGTTGAATTTGTTCCTAGTTTGACAATGTATGTTCTCAGACACTTCTATTGAAGGCCAGTCCAAATGTTTAACATCTGGCTGCTCTAAATTTCTCCAAGCAAATCACAGTCATAGCCACAGTCTCGCAACAAACACTGTGGCAATTCCATGTTGATATAATAAGTGCATTTCCCAAGGCTTCCAGCTGACACCAGTAGTGTCGTTAAAGGAAAAAAAAAACATTATCGGGTCCACCAAATGGCACTGTGTTCTGGTGTGAAAGTGTTTAATTTAGAGGTGTTAGCCGAGGAGGTTCACATCAGCACACCTTCTTCACATAAACTAAATGAGCCACATCATGCTCCCCTCCCTTTGACCTCCTTACATCCGTCAGCCGCCTCCTGCCCAATAACCTGAAGATGATGGATGCAGGTAGGTGAAATTTGGGTCAAATCATTGCCATGCGTGAGTGTCATTCATTCATTCAGTTGGAAAAAACACTTGTGGACTCATCTGAAGGAATGTATTTTGAGTTTTTTGTGACAGTGTTGATTACCACAAAAATAATTTTGTCTTGTCCCTACTTTTCTTTGAAAAAAAGCAGACATCTATGAGGTTACAGTGAGGTGCTCTCAAAGCAAGTGGATAGGGCTGATCTGTACACATCTTTACAAGTTTCAACAGTAAAGCCACAAGGCGTAAACAACATGACTGTTAACATAATTTTAGTGTGGGAAAATTGCTTGCTAACCTCTTCTCTGTAAAATTATATCCAATTTTACTTTGTTGCCATGACAGTGCAATGCCTGAAACCTTAAAATTAACTAACTTTTTCTAGCTTTACAGCTCAAATAATACACACGTTTTACAGAAGTAATGCAAGTAAAATTATAAGCTTCACATATCTGCTTTTAAATCCTCATATATATCAGGATACAAATATGTATAATGACATGGGTATTACAATGTAAACATTACACCTATGGAGAGTCCCCATAACCCACATAAACAAGTGTGTGTGAAGATTTCCGCTATTTTAAAAAGAAAAATAGGGATGAGTCAAAATGATTTCTTGTGGCAATCAACATCATGCCGGCAATGATTGCTTCTCATTCTGTCGTTCACCTATATCGAACCTGGAATATTCCTTTCACACCTTGACCTGTGAGGTAGTAGGCAGAACATGCTGTAATTGAATATTACAAGCTATGATGCTGTACTGTAGAAACCCATTTTAGGATCAGAGCTCGTATAGCCACTCAAAGAGAAAAGAGAGAGGGATGAATTGCTGAGAGAGAAGGCGGGAGGGAGAAAGGTGGAGACTATCAGGGCTTGTTGCTCTTTCCCAGGAGACTGTGTTCCTCTACCTGGTCTGCACAGTGTCACCATGACAACGGCAGAGCACATCTCCGTCACAGCCGTATCTCTGGTCTCTCCCCTTTCTTTGCCCCTCTCATTCTGTCATTCACCCCTTTCTCTTTCCTTGCTTGCTCTTTTTCATCTGTCTCTCTCTCTCTCTCTCGGTCTCCCTCACTAATTAAGATGCGGCTCCAGCAGTCTGGTGGGGGAGGGGAAATGGAGTATACCTGAGAGAGACACAGGAAGAGAGACTGGCTAGGAGGGAAGGGACACGTAAACTATATTTTACAGTCGGATGTGTGGGCATTGGTGCGTTTATAATGGGCTGGAGTGTAGTATTTTTTTACGGGTGTGGTTTTAGATGTGTAAATGGCAGTTGCGATCCGTATCTCAGAAAAACCAGCAGCATGATTGAATGCCTTTCCCCCTCAGAAATGACAAGTGCTTTTCTGTCCCAAATTTTTGTGTGCTTGCATGCGTGTGTGCGCCATGCTATAATAAGACCCTAAATTAGAGAGCATTGGTAAGAGGCATTCCAAATCCACAACGAGTTTTAAGATGCCTCACCAAGCCGCTCTATAAAAATGAATACAGCTATTGTAGCCAAACGGGACAGCCCTTGCCCGGAGAAAACGTGTTTATGCACATGTGTCCTTCCTTTTCCTCCTTTTCTGTCTGTCTGTTTGTTTGTTCTGCAGATGTTCTCCTGGCCTCTTGCTTGGGGAAGGGGTTGGGGTAGTGACGTGTTTCCGTGGCGATAGAGGAACCACGAGGATAATTGGGTTAAGGAGAGAATGGGGGCGTGGCCGTATGCTCTGGGGACTTCTGGAATGTCGTTAACTTTCCAGTAGCAGGGTGGGGCAAGGTGAGCGCCAGATGAGGGTCTATACAATGCTAAAAACGGGCCCAGAGTTAATTGGGAACAAGGAATATTTAGATAACACTGGCGGAGCGTGTCAGATGTGATGTGAAGGCCATTAATCAACAAGATTTGCGTTTATTATAAAGACAAATGATGAACTGGATTAAAGTAAGTGCTTTCATTCATTTGAGAGCACGCATTCATGCATTTAATGAGATGGCTTTGTGAAAAAATATAGCGTTTGAAATGAACTTTTCCACGACATTCTAACTTATTGAGATGCACCTGTATACGTTTACATTTATCCATTTAGCAGATGCTTTTAATCCAAAGCGGCTTACAGATGAGGAACACTAGCATTTTACCATTCAACTGACAATAATATCTGTAGCCGCACACAAGATTTGTGTGCAAAGAGAATGTGACGTAGGCTGATGTGTGTGTGTGTGTGTGTGTGTGTGTGTGTGATGTGTATGGATATGTTCACACAGTCAAAGACCATCACTCCAGAAAGCGTTTTCACAGTTAAAATTACGTCATTTAATAAATGAGTCCAGTGAAGGCATGACCTCATCTGTTAAATCTTAATTAACTGACAGAAGCTTCAAATGCCTTTAAAAAAAAAACTGTGTAGAGTACAGGATTTGGGTTGTGCCCAGACCACGAAACCGATAAGCGGCTTGGTTGAAAAGACAGTGATGGGATTTAAAACTTTCTGAAAGCGTGCAGCTTATATTTGCGTCTGTGAGTTACCATGAAAAAAATGCAAAGAGTACACAAGACAAATGAGTCCTGAAAATTTAAGAGAGTCAGTTCAGAATGCTTTTACCACTCTCGTTTAAAACCAAAACATGATACTGTTCACACCTGTGGTCAGTAAAATTTGGGGGAAAAAATTGCTGTTTTTATTCAGTAAGGATGGAATAAATTGATCAAAAGTGACAGTAAAGACATTTGTTACAAATATTTCCTATTTTAACTAAATGCTGTTCTTTTGAACTTCATTTTTAACAAAGAATCTTGAATCTTGAAAAAAATGTATCACTGTCTTCATAAAAGTATTAGGCACATCTGTTTTCAAAATTGATAATAATAAGAAATATTTCTCGAGCACCAAATCAGCATATTAGAATGATCTCTGAAGACTGGAGTAATGGCTGCTGAAAATTCAGGTTTGCCATCACAGGAATAAATTACATTTAAATATATTCAAACAGAAAACAGTTACTTTGAAATAGGCCTGGGCGATAAAACGGTATCGATATTTATCGACGGTACACCCTCTTCGATAACGATAGAAAAAATGTTCGATATAGCGCACGATATAGGCACATGCTATGAGTGACGCAGACCGCACACACAAACACGAACACATGCTGAATTGAGTGCTGTGCCTGCTTGTGTTGAGGAGATTGTGAATAAAAAAAATGATTAGTCGAATTTAAAATAAACATTTGCATTTGAATGCAACAATAGTACAATCAAATGTTAGATGTGCATCTGGGAGCGTCATTAGTGGAGCGCGAGATGCGGTGATGATGTAAGTAATGTTGCATTTTAATGTTTTATAAGTCTAGCCCACAAGACATGCAGTTGCTGCGTTATTCATTCAAAATATTAGAGAAATATAGAAGCTCAATGCGTAGAAGATCTTCATTAGGTTAAAATCGAAACCAATCCATTTACACACAAGGCATATTCAGCTCATTTTTTAGACGGACAAATTATGACTGCTGCTCTCACGTCTCACACAAGAGATGTATAGAAAGCCGTGCAAAGTTAAAACGGTTTAAACTTTTAGAAAACACGTCACAAATTTGTGGAGGTTTATTTCTTTTCACTGCGTCTCTTATATTTTAAAATGCAATCTGCATGATGGGCGATTCGGCTCTTTGTATTAAGCAATGCATAAATACATGATGCTGTTTTGTTCATAATTGTTTATGCAATTTACGAAATTGTTTGATTTATATGAGTTAATTTAGACGTAATGCACGTTTTTTTGTAGACAGTTATTTCCTTTGCGTTGGCAATTTAATGCGCTGCATTATTTTGCTCATTGCGCCCTCCTGTGGCTTCGGGAGACAAGCCAAAAGTTTCCTTCAGACCTATTTAATCTGCATATAAAACATTAGAAATTAAATTTATTTTGTGTTTGACTGTTAAAACAAAAAATATTTGTTGTTCGTCTCAATAAATTGGGTTAATTAAAAAATACAGTGGTTAAATTAAAAAAAATAATTCTATTGCTCTGTTTTAAAAAAGGTTATAAAAAATGTCAATAATTCTCGATACCGAACGATATGAAACATTATATCGTTGATACATTTTTTAGCTATATCGCCCAGCCCTACTTTGAAATGTAATAATATTTCACAATATTATTGTTTAGCTGTACTTTTGATGAAATACATTTTTGGTGAGCATAAAAGACAAAAATATTACTGGCCACAAACTTTAGAATGGTATTGCATAGATGAAATGAACCATATTTAGCTTCAAAATGGGACTGACAACTGTTTTCTGCTGCTGTGTGAACGATGTGTAACCTATATACGTGTGGTATTTCTAAAGGGATTTCCTGGTGAGAGGGACTTTACATTATTTAGTAGTCAGTCCCCATGGTGAATGACACAAAATGCAGTGTGAACTGCAGAGATGCACTTATAAATCTGTATTTGTGACTGTTGCAATTCAGCTCATTTAAATAGTTCAAAAATTCCGCTTTGAAGTATTTATCCATATCATCAAACTAAGTCTGAATGAATGATTCTTTAGGGGGTTTTAGTTCCTGTGGATTTATGTTATATAATATGACTCTGCAAGAATCTGCATAGCCGATCTGACACCAAACATTGAGATAATAGTTTTAAAATATTTATTATTCCACACACTTTTTATTTTAGGGATTTATTTATACCAAGTAAAAACTCCCAGATAAGAGCCAAAGAAAAAAAATGAGCCTGCAGCCAAAAGACAAAAATGTGTGTGAAAGCACACGCATAAAGTAACCTGTCTGCTCACATCTTTGAGGATTTAACACCGTGCACCATTTAAGCCATTTGCATTTTCTTTGTTTCTCAGCCTGCATGCGCAAACATGTGCACAAAAGGTCATCCTCACCTTCAGTATAACCTCTACTGAAGTTTAATCACTCAACAGTTGCCCATTTTTGAAGCTCAAAGAGTCGTTTGAGTGACGGAGCTGAAAGCTTTGTGCACATTGATGTGCAAATTAACACACCGTCTTTGCAACTCAAGAACCAACACATCTTCCTACAGTAGGTGCAGTTGAGAGGCTCGTCGAATCTAAAGTCAGGCTTGTTACTCTGATAAAATCTTTACTAGAAGATGTATTCCAGCAGCTGAGTGATAAAGATGTGTACTAAAGTCAGAAGTGATTAATCTTGATTGAAACACTAAAGACATTATCTAAACAATAAGGACAAATATTTTAGTAAATTTAGTCCCATTTAGTATTTATTACAGTTTTGTCCATTTAGTGGTTTATTTATAATGTTAAAATCATCAAATACTTTTACACAGGACACTTTTTTTGGATATTTGTATGAAACAAGATGGCAAATTCTTTTAAATATTAGCCCTTCTATTTCCATTATCTGTGACTGTGGCTTGCATACAAAGAATATAAATTTTAGTACCAGTCTTTAGTCACAAGATTTTCAATGACTTCTCAATGCATACTGCAGTATAAGCTGATGTAACGCACAGCATTATTGCACACTTTATTGAACAACCAGTGTAGGTTGTTTTTGTGATGGGAGAGAGAATGCTATACTTTGTATCAGTTTTTGACAAAAGCAAGCATAATAATCTGTACCAGTGACTGTGAATGATTGTGAAGTTGTTTTAAAAAATGTGATGAAATATCAGAATGTTGGCTGAAGAGATTCTGCGCTGCTCAGCCAGACTCTGAGTATTTGATAAGAGGGATCTGACACACACACACACACACACACAGCTGATGAAATGCAGACTTCTGTCAAGCGTGGAGAATGACTAAGAGAGAGACCCTGTAAATAACACAAGAACTGTGATATTACACAAATGAATGGTGGAGATATAAAAAGAATAATTTTAAACTTTTAAAGTGTTTTTTTCTTCTTTTTGAAATTAAATTAATATTGTATGCACATCTCCATTATGCGTGTAATGGAAGATTGACATGTAATTTTTCCCATTGAACACAGAGTATATAATTTTCATTAGTAATTTAAGGTATATTACTTTTAATTGAGCAAGTCACTAAGTTTTAAAGACTTAATACATAATAATTCTGGATATTTTCTAAATGCATGTTATTGATTGTATTGAGTACATGCACATGCTTACATTTTTACTATTTGTTTAGACAAAATAAAATAAATAAGGTTAGAATTTCCATTTTTGGGTTAACCCCTTTAATGTCTGATCTTGTCTCAGTGGTCTGAGTTTCTGACAGTAGAAGGCCACAGCCTGCATCATCAACAATCTGCTGGATGTCAGGTTCATTACAGATATAATGGAGTTGATGGATTCTGACTCAAACGTGAAGTCAAGGCTCACGCTCACACCTCCCCCATCGTTTGGGCTCCAAGTCAAGGGCTTAGGCCAAGATCAGCGCTACGCTGTCATTGCCACAAACACTGAATGCCATGACTGTAGCTAAAAGAAGGTCCTCTGGCTGTCACAGCTTTACTGTCAGTGGAATAAATTAGTCAGGAAAAGTTCATTTATAGCGCACAGATAAAATCAAGAAGTGTTGACCAAAGTGATTACCAGCAATATATTACATTAAAAATTCCAATGCCACAGCAAAAAAAGAGGGAACCCTGTAATTAAAATGAACTGTTCAGTTTGTTTTTTAGGGTTAACTTGTGTTCACATTCAAGGGCTTATTAAAAACACTGAACTGATCCAGCCAGGAATAGTGTTACGGGAAACAGAAACAGGAACTACTATAATATAAAAGTCCAAAGATGGCACAGTGGCAGATGTAGACATTTATATGAAACCTTATGCACAGATCTGACATTTGACACAAATTCACTTTTTTTGTTGACTCTGTATGATTTTTTTTAAATGTTTTTGCATAAAGTCTCTTATGCTTACCAAAGCTACATTTATAATAATAAATGATAATGATAATAAAAACAGTAAAATTGTGAGCTATTTAACATAACTGTTTTATAGTTTATTATATTTAAAAATGTAATTTAGATGGCAGTTGAATTTCTATCAGCCATTACTCCAGGCTTCAGTCACATAATCCTTCAGAAATCATTCTAATATGCTGATTTCATGCTCAAGAAACCTTTATTATTATCAAAGTTGAAAACAGTTGTGCTGTTTAATATTTTTGTTGAAACCGTGATTTTGTGAATTTTTTTTTTTTGTCAGGTTTCTTTGATGAATAGAAAGTTAAAAAGAACAGTATTCTTTTAATACAGAAATTTTGTATAACATTATAAATGTCTTTACTATCACTTTAGATAAATTTAATGCATCCTTTATGAATAAACTATTAATTTCATTTTTTTGTAAATATATATTTAACTTTTTTTAAGTGCAAAGCATAAAAAACATTCACAGTAAGTACCAACAAATTATCTGTCAACTCCCCTCAAAATAAATAAATGAGTTAATATAAAATAAATAAACATATAAAATTACTAAAATAAAAAAAATGTTAAAATTTAAATAAAATAAAATACAGAGGCAATGAAAAGTACATTGTAAAAAAACATGAAAGAGCTTACAATAACATATACATAAAGTACAAAGTGTTGTACACTTCTTTTATCCAAGCCAAGTCCAACAAGCCCGCCTTATTAATTTCTATTAAAAAAAAACTGGTAGTGTAGATAATCTCAAAAAAGCCACATACTGGCAGATTTATCAGTCTGTACGGCATATTGTCACGTAAATGCTCATGCAGTGTCTGCATCTAATTTATATGAATAAATGGATGTCGGAGTCTCTCAAAGTATCACCGCTATTTGTAAATAATTGCAATTACCTACGGTATGATTATATTTTGACATCAGTAATAAGAGCAGCTGTGTTTGAAGGAATGTGACTGTCAAGCTGCGAGTGCACACAGTGTTTCCCGCGCAGTGATTTTCATTATAACCCCAGATAAACTTTCCAGTGGGAACAAATGGATGCATGCTAAATTCTCAATGAAGACACGCTGCAAATGTGTTAAATAGCTGCCTGTAATTTCATGAATTTGCAAAAGCAGGTGGAGTGTGAAAGCGAGAGAGATAGAGACGGATACAGAAGACCGGAATCAGATGCCTCAGTCAATCTATTTTTCTCTCCATTCCTTCCTGATAATCTCCTCAGTTGTCATGTTATGCATGGAAAGTGATATTGATCGATATGAGTTAAGTGAGATACGAGTCCGCTTGGGCAGATGTGCTGGAAAGCAGATTACACTGCTGCTAATCCGCAAGTGTAGGGATGAAAGATTACAGCAGAATCACCTGCCTGAGGTAGAGCAAACTGACATACAGACTGAGAAGGAGAGAGAGTTAAACACAGTCACTAAAGAGCTTTGTGGGATGGTACACAGAATGGGACAGTCGACACAACCTAGTCAGAAGATTATATATAGATAGAGAGAGATGTCACTCCAGCAGAGCTCCAGTCTGTGGCTAAAATGGTTGCTTTAAATCGAATCGGACCAGAAAACATTGGTTTGGGTGAATCAGGTTCATATGGTGATAAGTGACATGTGATGTCCAAATCATGAGCGAATGATTCTAATTAGCAGGTTCCTTTTAAAAATCCAAAAATCGTTCTGAAAGTGATTTCAATTATATCGTTCCTCTGTTCCATTATTATGGTTGTGGTGTGAACTCTGCAATTCTTTTAAAATGATTTTTAAAACCATATCTTTATCGTTATCATTATAGTTATCATCCTTGGTGTGAACAGGACATTAGTCTTTCTCTTTAGTTTTAATTACAGACACATTCACAACAGTTTTGTTGCAATAAATGGTATTTGAATGTTATGTTTCAGGGGCCATTTAGTCTTGGAGGCCGGTATGTCAAGAATGAGATAACGTTAAGAAAAACCAGTCCACTGCTTTCGTGATCGCATTCGCTGTGTATTTGCACTTCTTTAACTACACACAGTGACATTCCACACACTCCGCTTTTATCTTTTAGTGTGGAAAAGGAAGGAGTGTGTAACGGGTAACTGCATTCCTGCTTTAACCTGATGTTTTTAATGGGTGATGATAACCCTGAGATGAATTCTGGTCAGATGAGACTCATTCTGAAGGAAATATGACTTTCATTTATTATGCACATGCACAGACGCACACATCACATGACGGTTGAGTAGAGGTTAATGATGTGGGCTGGCAACCCAAAGCTCAGGGATTCTGAAATGGAGTGTCAGACAGATGCCCTGTGATTACTGTGACCTTAAGTAAGACTTGTAACCTCAAGTTACTTGTGTAGGATAGTCCCTGCAATTACTGTACTGTATGTCACTAAATTACATGTAACATAATCTTTGGTGGTGTAACAACTGGATTTGAATGACATCCACTTTCTTTCCACATTGCAAAATCATTGTATACTATGTATATTAGTGTTGGGCGAAATGCTCAATTTTCATATCGTCAGCCTATGAGATCGCCGATACACGATATTATGGTGCTAATTTATGTAATTATTTACTTAGTTTCATTGCGGGAAAGTGAACCAACTCCAGCGTAAGGCTAAAAGCATTTTTTAAATTTGTATTTAACATGATAACAAATTAATAGAAACATCGTAAGTTACTAATTATAATGCTTACATTTCCTCAGTTATTCAAAAAGCAGCTACAGAAAACGAGCAAAGACCATTACATTACCAAAGAACATCATCACAAGCTCAGTCTAGCGCGTTATGCACTTTAAAAACACTCCCGTTAAAATCAGTGAATATACACTGTATGATGAATAAATATCTTATACTTGCATCGCACGTAGATCTGCACTTTGTTGTTTATGATGAGAGAATTCGCGAGTCAGAATTCAGTCAGCGCGCGCTGAACAACGGAGCTCCGCTGTTCCAGTGATGACTCATCTGAACGCCTCTGATTGGCCTTTGCATTCATAAGATCAGCATCATCGTGTGTGATTGGTTAAAACGCGCAATACTGTAAAAACGCGCAATACTGTGAAAACACGGAAAAAGAAATATAATGCAACCAATAAGCCCTAATATTAATTGGATAGTATTACTAGCCTGATAATAAAATGAATAAAAAAACTATAAAATTGATAAATAGCAAAAGAAAGTAAAAAGGCAGTGTTTATTTAAATACAATTCCGTTGTAACATTATAAATGTCTTTACTGTCATTTTTTATCAAAATAATGCATTTATATCATCTAATTTTTAATTTATATAATCAAATTTTTACACAAATTATTATTACAAGTTGTGATGTCATTTTTACCACAAGTTGTCAGTTTAAATGAAAAAATTTAAGTTACCCTTTTTACATTTAATTTTTAACTATTTTTGATCTTCATATTTTTCAATCAATTGCAAAAACGACGCAAAAAGACTTTTACAAGTTGTGATGTCATTTTTACCACAAGTTGTCAGTTTAAATTAAAAAATTTAAGTTACCCTTTTTACATTTAATTTTTAACTATTTTTGATCTTCATATTTTTCAATCAATTGCAAAAACGACGCAAAAAGACTTTTAAATATTATTTAAAAGTCTAAATTTAAGATATATAAAAAGTTTTATCTATGAAAATGAGCTGTTTATTCCATTTTAGTCCATTTTAAATGTCATATCCACCTCAGAATTGTATTAAACACAATACATCACTTGAGACGTGATGGAAAAGACATTGTGGTGGAAATTCAACTAAATGAATTTCAACAAAATCACAGAAGTCTCTTGTGAGATATTTATGTTCCCTGTTCAATAATGTTTATTTAAAAAATAAAAAAAAAAGTTATGGACCCCAAACGTTTGAATAGTAAATCCCTCTAGATAGAGGACGAGGAAATGTCTGCCAACCCTGTACACTCCTGTACACACAGGGAATACAATGCAGTGTGTATGTACTAATACAGTATGTGCCTTTTAGGCACTAATATGTACCATTTAGTGGTAAATATGTATACAGTGTACCTTTTTAATATGTACGTTTTAGCTTTTGTACCGTTTAGGGTACTGGCCCAGTGACAGCTTTGTACCTTTTTTTTCTTAGAGTATGTGTCCACGTGACCATTTCTATTGCTTACTTGTTTGAATATCTGTTTGAATGTTTACCTTTGAAAACAAAACTCCATCTGTTAATTTTACTCACCTTTAAAGACATGTTGAGCCATTAACTGATCCTAGACGGACATAAAGTTTAATATTATGTGGGGGAAAAAATAAATAAACCAAACCGATATGATATGATGTTGTTTTCCAGTGTTCATTGGTAAGTGTGATTCTGTAGTGGCGGTAGATGCTATTAAATTCTTGACACTGGACCAAATTTCCACACTGTTTCTCATCCACTTCTGTACTCAAGTCAGGTATGCTGTTACTGAGCAACAACTCTCCATAATAGTCCAGAATTGCTCCTATTGCACTTTCAGCTGCTGCTATTCTAGAAAACCTGCCGTCGCTCGTATTTCCTTGGTTCTATGTACATTCTCCTCCTTTTTTTTTTGTGCAGCAAAACTGAGATTGTCCCCAAAGATATGGGAAATGAGGATCTCTGGGCACATACAGAAGTTCAAACACACACACACTGAGAACAGCAGGGGATTCTGGGAAAGGGGGAGGACTGTTCATAATCACAAAAGCTGACCACACACACTCGCCCTTACATGCACACCCACATACTCACAAAGGCAAGCCATTCCCTAGCCCCTGGCTGCATTTTTTAGCTCCTTTGAAAAGTTTCTTAGAAACACAAGAGAAGTTATGATCCACAGGAAGCCCCATCTGCTTGCGAGGAGAAAGAGTTCATTCACCCAGACACACACGGACATACAAATACACACACAATACCATCCTTTAAACTTCACAAACACTGCATACTCGAATCACTTGATCTGCACTTTTGAGTTTATTACGAGTCCATGTGACAGTGGTCATGTTACGTAACCCTGTTTTACCCTGTTATCCCAGACAGCAGTGATTCTGGGTGTTGTAGGCTGGCTGTCGTGTG
>NW_015544192.1:1834313-1843823 GCF_001515605.1 Sinocyclocheilus anshuiensis | reverse complement strand
GTAGGCTGGCTGTCGTGTGGGAAGAGAGGTAATGACTCGGATAATATACCATGAAAGTGTTTCCATGGCAACTTCTCAGCAGAAAGCTTTCCAGGCACTTTCCCCACATCACGCTTGGAAAACCCAAGCCAAAACTGTCTTAACTGGTCATCCAATCTAGCAAATCGTTTATTACGAAGTTCAGAGCTCTTCTAACACCGAAGCCACTGTTTGATGTTTGAGTAAAAAAGACTCTTACATGGAGCATGAATCAGAATTTTTCCCCCCCTAATTTATATAGTACAGCATAGAATAGTATTTTTAACAATATTTAATAACATAAATTTAAAAAGTGTAATTCATATACAATTCATGTTCGTATACGTTTATGTAATCTAGCTCTGCCCTACAATTGTTTCTCATTTAATATCCTTTTTTACTTTCAAATATGGCACATTAATGAATTAAAGAGGGTTACTGTTGATTTTAAATTTAGTATTTTACTTTTGTAAAATGTATAATAATTTGGTTATGTGCCCAGTTTCGTTGATTAAACCAGGGTTAGGTTTTGTCACCGCATCATAAATGCTGAATACTTGAATGCAATGGAGGAGCTCTTATACTGACACACACAGCGTTTTACCCATATGGGCATCCGACATGGTCCTAATCCCATGGGATTATGGGATCACTTGCTGTTTGGATTAAGGATTGTCCCACAGAAACAGCTGTCCACTTCATACACGTATATAACATGCATTTCAAGAGACAAAGTTTAAACTTGAGGGTCAGATGTTTTATAGGTGGAGGTGTTGTAATGTATCTTTTTTTTTTTGTAATTGTATTTAAATGGCATATGTAGATGTGCTTTCAGATATTTGTGTGTTTGACTCTCGTAGTGAGGTCATCACCTAGTGACCAACTCACCTCTTAACTTTACTTACACAGTGATCTCCCTCTCTCTTTCTCTCTCTTCCACACACTCTCTCTATCTCTCGTCATTCTCGCAGCTGTTCCTCTGGAAAGAAGCTAGTACAGAACATCAAATTTGGCAGAGAAAGAGAATGCGTTATAGCTGCACAATTATACAAATAAATAATCGAAATTGTGTTTACGGCTGCCACGATTACTTATGAAAAGTTTTAATTACTTCATTCCATTATAATTACATTATAATTATTCAAAGAAATATTAAAAAAAAAAAGTAATTGTAATGCAAATTCTGTTAATCAAAATCAAAAATCATGGTTGCAATATCAAAGAAAACTGGCATTTCATAATCGTGTAGCCCTACTGTGCTTTTTTTTTCTTGGTCATTATGTGCTGCCAAACAGATGGAAGTTATATTTACATTTCACTCTAAAAAGCTTTTACCCACACCCCCTCTCTATCTCTACACACACACACACATACACACACAAACTGTTTGTGAAAGAACCCTTGCTGTGCGAGCCAATTCTACCCCTTAATCAGATCGTAGACCAAATTACACCACAAACCAACCCCACCATTACAGGGGAGGAAACACAGACATCCACAAACACACAATCTATCCAAATATGCATACTGGCTTAGCCTTGCATCTTGAGCAGCAGATTTTGCAGAGACATACAGTATGTGATTTGGAAAGGAGATCCGGTGCATCTGCAGCATGTATTTCTGAGTGTTGTACAGGTTGGAGAGGAAATCGCATTAGACTTGATTGCATTTGGTGAATGGCCTGTGGTTAATAGCAGTTCAGATTGATGCACAGTGGGATCTGATTCCCCGGTGTTCACATGCACTTTGTGCTTAAAAAAAGATCAGCACAAATCCATAGCACTATTTAGAGCTGGTTTAGTTGATAAAATGGCTAGAATAATAACTGGAATTGCTTCAGATTGCTAGTATATGTTTGGCACTAGAAAGGGCTGATATAGTCACAATAGTCTCATATATTTTGCTGGCAATATAACATTATGCATCATGAATATTTTGGTGATTTAAATGTCCTTTTTATCAGGTTATTAAATGCCCTAAAGGTCCTTCCTTGTCTCATGACTATATTTGAATATGAGAGCATCAAGACAGAGATAGGTTACTGGTACAAACTTTTTTTTTTAAAGAAAGTAAAACTTTTATTCAGGAAAGACATTAAACTGATCGAAAGTGACTGTAAAGACATTTATAATGTTACAAAAGATAACTGTTTCTTTTTTTAAACTTTCTTTTCATCAAAGAATCTTTAGTTTCTACCAAAAAAAAATTAAGCAGCACAATACTGATAATAAGAAATGTTTATTGAGCAGCAAATCAGCATATTAGAATGATTTCTGAAGGATTTTGTGACACTGAAGACTGGAGTAGTGACTGCTGAAAATTTAGCTTTGCCATCAAAGCAATAAATTACTTTTTAAAATATATTAGAAATAGAAAACATTGTAATCATTTTTACAGTATTACTTTTTTATTGTATTTTTGATCAAAGTAATGTAGCCTTGCTGAGCATAAGAGACTTTACATTAAAAAACATTAAATAAAATCATTGTAATTTATGTTATAAATACATATTATATATAATATGTATTTACTTGTATGTATATATTTAAATTATTGCCGTGTATTGTTATATGGGCATATAAATAAGAATTATTAAATATAGTAAAGAGCTCTGAAAAATATGTAAAACTTTATCAAATTTTCTTAATCCATTTCAAAGCAAATACATAAATATAATGTATTAAAATATATATGTACATATCTGCCCCGTTTGTGAATGACACATGCTTACAGTGCAAAACATGAAGGCACATAAATAGACATTATGTGCGTAATATGTAATTAGATCAGATACAGAACTGGGCACGGTTACAATAGTGTCTCTTTATGTATGATGTTCTTAAGCTTAAGTGCATGCTGATGACTGACAGCATTTTGGGGCCAGTGTGTGTGTTTATGCGGGATTGCCGGGAGGGCATGGGGTCGGTTTATGGGTCTGAGTATTTATGGGGTGTTGCCGGAATGGAGACCAACCAATCATGAGAGCGGGGGGAAGGAAAGCCACCACAAGAGTAAAGAATGATACAGAAGAGGGGGTAGAAGTGCTTTTACACCAATGGTTAGTGCCACTATGAACAGGTTGGCTGCTGACTATACTTACATTCAATATTTTTAAAGGACATTTGTTGCCAGAAACAGCCTCTAAAAGTTTTATGTTTGATGTGAACTGCAAACCTAGGCTTTTTGTGTATTTGATGGCCCCAATTTTCTCATTTATGTGACACGTTGGGTCTGAGGACAGTCGAGAGCTCTTTTTCTGCTGAATTTTCATCCCTATTTAAGAAATTGGGTTAAAGGCAAGTGTTGCCCCTAGCAACGGGCCTCTCGATGAAACGTCTCCCCACGCTAGACCCCTTCACACTTACACATGAACACACTGACAGTGAATCTGATATTGTTTTTGAAATAATGTACTGTTAAATCATTCCACTTGTGGTAGATTTGCACAGGTTGACGTCATAAATGTTTGTGAATTCTTTTTCTCTTTGTTTTAAGGCACAGAGTCGCATATCTCGACCAAGCGATGATGAGAGTTCTGGAGATGAATTTTACGACGATGAGGACTTATTCTCTGGATCCGGCTCTGGCTGTGAGTTTGATATGTGATGTGTTTGTGACGTGTGAGTGTGAATCACTCATTAAGAGGTCACAGCTGCCTTGTTTAAAAGTCCAGCCAGGGCTTCCAATCCCCTCACCAGCTGGTATAATTCTCACAACTCAACGCCTTATCCCCCTCTTCATCTATTGCTTCTCTCTTTGCTCTCTCTCTCTCTCTCTCTCTCTCTCAGCCCCTCTGTCTCACATTCCTCCCACAACTTCATACATTTATTTTAGCCTCTGCTAACTGAAGCCCACAGACACAGTAGAATACACCCTTCTTTTCTTGTAAATAAAGAGCACTTCTTCATATATTTGCATGTGTGTGTGTCTTTGTCAGTGATCATCTGATCCTCAGTAATCAGATTACTGTAAATAAGATCACTTAATCAGCAGGAATCTGGGTGTGGACTGCCAATATTCGCTAGTGCTTGGGTGTTTCTTTAGAGCACTTTTGGCCCTGTGGTCATTTAGAAAATAGATTCTCTTCAAACACGCTTTTCACACATTGTTTAATTTGGCCGCTAACATTATTTAACAGGGGACATAAATATCTCACAAGAGACTTCTGTGATTTTGTTGAAATTAATTTCACGTCTCAAGTGATGTATTGTGTTTAATACAATTCTGAGGTGAACATGACATTTTAAATGGACTAAAATGGAATAAACAGCTCATTTTCATAGATAAAACTTTTTATATATCTTAAATTTAGACTTTTAAATAATATTTTACGTAGTTTTTGCAATTGATTGAAAAATATGAATATCAAAAATAGAGATAAAAAAATCAGATGTAAAAAGGGTAACATTTACATTTTTTCCCTTTAAACTAACAACTCGTGGTAAAAATGACATCACAACTTGTAATATTAATTTGTGTAAAAACCAGATTATATAAATTAAACATCTTAACTAAACATTGAAGTAGTTTCTGATTATTTTACCCTGTTTAGATTATCATAGTTTTTAAAATATATTTATTGTTATGATGGCCTTTCATCATTTAAGATTAAACATCAAGGTCAAGGATAAACAAAATCTATTCATAAAGCATTTGAAACATAAAACAGCAAAAAATAAAGGTAAAGTTTCTAAGACAATATTAATGTGGCCTTCATTTAATAAAAAGAAAAAAACTATGTGTTATCTGTTGAAATCAGTTAGCTTTAATAAAAATCAACCCTTGGGACATAAGAATGGCTGTAGTTAAAGAAGCATTGACTATGTGTGTGCGCTTTATGAGCAGAGTTTGTGTGTTGCAGTGGCGCTTGCTTTGTTCTTTTGTTTGTAGTGTGTGCGCATGTGTTTTTTCTTACCAAGGTTATTGATATTTTATTCATGTGTTGCCATGGGGATGTTCACATTCCTGGGCTGACCAATCTAAAGGTTGCTTTGAAGCCTTGCAGATGCTTTTGCTAGGTATCATATGACACATTAACACGCTCTAAAATGGCTGTGAGTATTGATCTCCTTGTTTTTATTGCTGTTTCCAGTTCCAGATATGGATGTTAGTCCAACTGCAGCAGGTGTGGCTGTCACTACAGAAGAGACCCTCCCACTTTCTACCACACAGGCCACTGGCCCCGCCCCCTCAGCCTCCCCCGCCGCAGAGCCGAGTAGCCCACCTCCACCTGAGGTAGAACGTGAGAGTGGCTTGGGACAAGATGTAGACGGAGACAGCAAATTGGAGATGGAGATTGAGAAAAAGTGGGAGGAGCTTGAGGAAGAGGAAATGAGACAGTCGAAGGAACAGGATAGAGAACAGGAATCTGAGATCGTAATAAGGTTGGATGCTGATAAAGTGCAAGACGGAGAGGAGGAACAAGAGAGGTCCAAAGCTACGGTTGCCCCCCGGCTGACTGATGTTCCTGTAGTGTTCGTGGACTCATCCACCACACTGAGTGAGACTACAGTGGCCACTAGTGACCCGGAGGACCTCGCCACCACAGAAGAAGAGGAGGATCTATACATTACTACAGAAACCATCATGTTAGAGCCATCTAGCACACCGGAGACAACAGCAGATGACATCACAACCACTGAGGTCATCCCCACCACCGTTGAGTCCACCACTGCTAAGCCAACCAGACCACGTCCTGCCCCGACCACTCCGAGCACTGCCCCCGTGCACCCCCGGAAACCACACACTACCCCCAGTAGAGCCGCCCCCACTGAGAGCAGCACTCGTTCAGTGATGAGCACAACACAGGTTAGATAGTCCTCAGTAGATAAATAAACAACAAAAAATAATAATGCATGTAAGGATGCACCCATATGAAAATTCTGGCCAATATAGATAAGCCAGTAATTATTTTTAATAAATGAAAGATATTACATTTTTATATTATCTATATATCTTAAAATAAAAACAAACAAATAAATAAATAAATAGTACTCCATGTAGGGATGCATCGATATGAAAAATGAAAATCATATTTTATATAAAAGGAAGATATTACAATTTTATGTTATTCCATATGTCTTAAATTAATGAATAAATACATACATAAATAATATAAACTAACAAATAAATAATATTCCAAGAGATGCACCAATATGAAAATTCTGGCCAATGCATAGCAATTAATTATTTTTAATAAATGGTGGATATTAAAATTATCTTAATTTAAGAATGATCTCATCTTAAATGAAACATAAAACTCAAAAAATTAAAATCATTAAATGCTTCAAGTGAATTTAGGCAGCACAACATTTAAAAATGTACAAACGGATTTAAAAATGGATATTTATTTTGAGAAAGATTACATTTATTTATGAGTACAGTATTATTAAATTATTCGTGTTTTAAAGATTAAGCGAGCATTAGATGTTGGCAAAGGCAATCTAAATGTTAAAATAGTGGAAATGCGCAGTTAAATATCCATTGTCGACAGGTATGGGTACATTCTAAAAAAATATCTCACATTGGCCAATAATCGATATGGTAATGTGCATCCCTAATTCCATTATTGTTTTTGGCATGAAAGATTTGCTCTGTAAGTATGCTCTTATTGCAGTGGCCCCAAAAGGTTTTTGGACATTTAAGACAAAAATATAAATAAATATATAAATATAAATGTCATTTGTCAATTAATTCCATTAATTTGGTATGTGCATATTGCATCAAAACCACACTTTCATCAGATGGTTTAGACATCTTTGCTAGTTCTACTCTCTCAAACCAAGTTTATAATATATTAAAACCAAGAACTTCTACAGAAAAGCCGGTCAGCAGTTTCAGCTACACATGATCTGTTGTGCAATTGTGAAGGGTTATCATTTTTTTCTTTCCTTTTTTTTTATTCCTCATTTAGACACAAGCACCAGATGAAACTGTAAATAATGAAGTTGCAGGACCAAATCCAAGTGGTGATTTTGAAATCCGCGAGAATGAAGGTCGCCAAGGCAACGAGATCGGGAGAGGCAAAGGGGCGACTGGCGTGGCAGGAGAACCAGATCTGACTGGTAACACAGTAGATGCTGCTGGAAGCTCAGCCGCTCAACTTCCACAGAAGAACATCCTTGAGAGGAAGGAAGTTTTGATAGGTGAGCGATGCCTGACGTCCAAAAAACCACTTCCACAACCCACTTCAGTCTCTCTATTATTTATTTATTTATTTGGCTTCTGTTTTTGAACCTGTCTGTCTATTTGTCTTGTATATATCTTTTATTTTTGTACATGTTTTGTTTGTCTCCCTGTTGCTTATAAGATTTATAGACTGCACTGAACTGAAAACCCTATAAGTGGAAAAACTTTATGGCATTATTGTACAGCTTAACATTTCAACTACTGTTCAAAAGTTTGTGGTTGGTGAGTTTTTTTTTTTTTTTTTGAAAGAAGTCTCTTTTGTGCACCAAGCTGCATTTATTTGATAAGAAAATAAGTATACAGTAAATCAGGAAATTGTGAAATAATATTATAATGTAAAATAACCATTTCTATTTTAAAATGTAATTTATTCATGTGACGGCAAAGCTGAATTTTCAGCAGCCATTACTTCAGTGTCACGTGATCCTTCAGAAATCATTCCAATATGCTGATTTGGTATTCAAAAAAGAAACTTTATTATTATTATTATTATTATTATCAATGTTTTATCAATGAGTTCTCAATGAAAACAGTTGTGATGTTTAGTATTGTTGTTGAAACCTTGATTTTTTAGGATTCTGTGATGAAAAGAAAGTTAAAAAGGCCACCATTTATTTAAAGTAGAAGCATTTTGTAACATTATAAATGTCTTTACTGTCACTTTGTGACTTTACTGTCACAATTTAATGCATCCTTGCTGAATAAAGTAGTCATTTATTTAAGAAAAGAAAAACAACTTTTTCCACCATCTGACCCCAAACGTTTGAACAGTAATGTGTATATATATATTGTTCAAGTTTCAAGCATGAAATAGGATTTCACAAAAGCTAGTCATTAGTTGTTAGCAGTATTATTAGTAGGAGTATTTTGTTTGGAGAAACAGTTGTTTAAAGAAACGTTCAACCAAAAATTATTTATATGGGTTTATTTTAAATTTTTGCTGTACTATCCCTTTAATAACAGCTTTGCTCTTATGAGCTCAAGCAAGAGCCTCCAGTGGGCGTTATTTTATCTCTCTGTGGAGAACACGGTCTTCAGCTCCTTGTCTTTTTTCCTTGTTCACATTCACCTTCTCCTCGTTTGTTTTGCTGCCTCTCTGTCTCCATCTCCCCTCTTGTTTCTCTCTGTCATCTGATATGCTGTCTCTCTCTCCTCAGCCGTTCTGATTGGGGGACTGTTTGCCTTTGTATTTGCAGACTTCCTGGTCATAGGTAAAGATGTAGGAGTCACAGGCTATAGCGTGAAATTAGTTGGATTTTAGCTCGTTTTTTGCATTTTTAATTTTCGCAGTTAGCCTTTAGTTTAGAGAGACTCAAAACTCTCCCTGCCTTGATTAAATGTGTTTTGTGTTTGTTTGTCTCTATTTCTCTGTCTTTTTGTTGGTTTGGTTTTTATCATGCAGAGTGTTTGGTTCAAAAACATCATTGAAACTGATTATCAGCTGTCTCTTTCAGAAGAGTCCATTTGTAGTTGTGCTTATTGTAGGCATTGCATCCCCTAAATTCTGATTGATTTTCAAAAAAGGGGTCAATGTCATGACATTTAATTTATTTTTATATTTATTGTCCTATTGATTTATTCAAAAATACATTTAAAATGCAGTTTATAAATAGTGTTTTTAATTTCTGAATTAAACTTGTATTGATTTATTAATATTTGTATAAATTATAAATTATAATCTGTTATTATTTCTTAGGAAAAATAAACTGTGAAGCAGTTTTGTTAATATATTATATTATTTTTTTCGAAACCATATGAAAAGATATTAAAAATTGATTTAAATTCATTTTCTTTATCTTGAACACTCTTTTTTTTTGTCATTGACCCAGAGACATTTACACATTTATTTATGGATGGTGGGAGAGAACATAATTGTTGTTGAAGTGTTCACAGTGATTTTAATTTGAAATGCTGTAAGTAATCAATGTCTCTTGTTCTTTCTCCAGCGGTGATTGTCGGAGGTGTAGTCGGAGCACTCTTTGCAGCATTCCTCGTAATGTTACTCGTCTACCGGATGAAAAAGAAAGATGAAGGCAGCTACACATTGGAGGAGCCTAAACAAGCCACCGTCACCTACCAGAAACCGGACAAGCAGGAAGAATTCTACGCCTAACATTCATACGTACAACCTCCTTCATCTCTCCAACCTTGTCCCGTCTCTATCTGACCCCCTCCTCCTTTCTTTTCATATCACCCCTTTTCCTTAGATCCCTTTCTTCCCGCGTTTCCCCATGAGAGTGCCTCTCATTCCATGGACTTGGAACTTTCTTTTCCAAAAGAAAAAGATCAATGTAGAAAAAAATG
>NW_015544192.1:1829602-1834146 GCF_001515605.1 Sinocyclocheilus anshuiensis | reverse complement strand
TAGAAAAAAATGGAATTGGTTGTGGGTGGGGCTTGGGGTGGGGGTGGGGCCAGAGAGGGCGGGACGTGAGTCTACACATACACAGAGAAGAAAAAAACTTTTTTAAGAACATGTTATTATTGATATGTTTAGGATTGTTGTTCTATGAAATTATGACCTGAATCTTTTTTTTTTGTAAAGACACTGCGTTTCAGATGTGTTTCCTGCACAACATGAGAGCAAAAAAAAAAAAACGGCATGAAAAAATGAGGGAGAGGAAAAGAACAGTTGGGGTCATGGAGGGATGTTGAAAGTTAGGTGAGAGGGAGGAAAAGGAGCAGAAATAAGAGTTGCATGGCAGAAGTAGAGGGGGAATTTGGAGTCTGTACTCAAAATGCTCTTCTGTCACCAAGGTCAGGAGTGATCCAACGTTGTGTGGTGCCTTCCATTTCCCTGGTGCTAGAAACAGAGCGAGTGTGTGTGTGTGCTTGCGCATATGTGTGCGATTGTATGTCTAAGGTGCCCTTGTGACCCCAGCCTAGACTCACACGCACAGGTGCACACACTCGGCCCCACTCCCTCTGCTGGTGAGAGCGTGTGTCAGCACGACGGTACCGTCCGTTTGGAGCAGGGAGCCCGAAACACGTACTACACAGCACATTAAAAACACTGAAGATTTGCTGTGAGGGAGCGCATGCATAGAATCAGAGGACTAGCCTCTCCTCTGCTCTGTATAAAGACTTTAGTAATCATTAGTAATAATCAGTAATATATCAGCAGCTCTGAATGGAAGGAAAATGGTGATCATAATATTCGTAGTGAAGGATATTATCTATTTAGCTGTGCAGTAAGGTTTTATCGGTGTAAATATCAACACAACTTTTTATTTTTGTCAAGCTTTTAACCATGCTACTGTAGTAAAAATGAAACACACAGACACATATGCTATCGATATCCAATTTTTTTGTCAGTTTAACCTGGAGAAATGCTGAAACCTATGCTCAGGTTTAGTATTTCACCAGTAGTTAGTCAAGCATCTGGTTTTTGTTTTGAAAGCACAAGGTTAGTTTCTCATGGCCACATTCACTTGCAGACAGAGAAATTTCCACTTGCATACATGCCACTCAACAACCCTGATGGACGGTCATGCTCAAGACGGATGTTGTAGGAACGTGTTGATGAGGAACTTGTGCGATTAGGGGCTTGGCACATTATTGCTGTGGGTAGGTGAACGTAAACTTAATGGTTTGGGAGAAAAATAACTTGTCTAACATAAAGATATCTGAGCTGAAAGCCTTTAAGCAGTACGATTTCAGTGATAGTCAAAATTACTGTCACTTTTTCCTCTGTTATTTTGTTTTATTTGATGTTTATATGTCGGGATACATTTAATTCATAAAAACAAAATGACTAGAAATGCATGAATTAGCAATAACAAGCTATCAACAACAGACTCTGTGGTTGACATGCTCAGAATGTATGTGACATGTCATGTGGTGTGATGTCAGTGTTACTCGCAGCTGTAGCACAAGATGTTAGCAAACCGCTGAAATGACAACAACTTGTCTTAACACATATCATTTTAAATATCTGAACATGTAAAATGTACTATATCGAATCTGGGACAGCTTGTGCACAGTATCAGCACTCCGTCCCCGAAATTTCCTTTTTATATCCACAGTAATAGAGAATTATACCCATCCCCGTTTATAAACATATCACTGAGGGTAAAGCTGCCATAACACTGAAACGTGACGTCAACTAACGCTTCCTGGTATATCACAAATCATGCGTTTAGAATGCATGGTGATGATTTTTTTATGTGAGAAACCTACACTCAAGAATATTCAACAGAATGCGTGTACTAGAGCACATTCAAGACGCCACACTGTTCTCTATGGAATATTTTAGGCAGGTGGGGGAAATCTTGAGACCCATACCGGGTGGTTGTACTTCAGTCTAAGATTGTAATGTCACACCTGTGCAACAGTACCTGTAGCTTGAATATTGTACTCTGTTTGATCATGTCCTGACAGTGTGCGTGAGTATGTATGTTTGAAAATTGGCTTGTTTTAATGCATCTGTAAATGTGTTTGGCTCCCCGATAGTTCTTCCGTTGTGGGGACATATTCTCTTCTCCCTGCACTTAAATTGCTATGTGACACTGACAATTGCACAAACACACAAAACATGTTACATAGCCTCACAGTCGGCCTTGTAAATAGGACATAGAGTGATTTGTGACCCATCACATCACACCTTTAATTAAATGACTAAATCATGCGTTTAGAATGCATGGTGATGATTTTTTTATGTGAGAAACCTACACTCAAGAATATTCAACAGAATGCGTGTACTAGAGCACATTCAAGATGCCACACTGTTCTCTATGGAATATTTTAGGCAGGTGGGGGAAATCTTGAGACCCATACCGGGTGGTTGTACTTCAGTCTAAGATTGTAATGTCACACCTGTGCAACAGTACCTGTAGCTTGAATATTGTACTCTGTTTGATCATGTCCTGACAGTGTGCGTGAGTATGTATGTTTGAAAATTGGCTTGTTTTAATGCATCTGTAAATGTGTTTGGCTCCCCGATAGTTCTTCCGTTGTGGGGACATATTCTCTTCTCCCTGCACTTAAATTGCTATGTGACACTGACAATTGCACAAACACACAAAACATGTTACATAGCCTCACAGCCTCGGCCTTGTAAATAGGACATAGAGTGATTTCTGACCCATCACATCACACCTTTAATTAAATGACTATAGTAAGGGCCAGTCTCCTGGACACTGAATAAAAGTTACAGACCGATAATCTGTTTGACCAATATATATATTTTTTTTTTGATTTTCACATTTTCTACTTGGTTGTCTGTTCTTTAATATTCAGTCTACTGAATAAGTACACCATCTAGTAGATGTCTAAAGAATAGCAGCGATGCCATTACACCACTATATGTTCACATGTAAAATAAAGACTTGTAAATGTTTGCATAATTATGCCACTTTTTACATAAAAAAATGAGAAACATGAAGCATTTTAAGCTTGAGACTTAGACATAGACCAAAACAACGATGAACATTAATTTGCAACTGATCTCAAAACAACTAAACAACAAAAATAAATATATTGCAAAAAATTATGCAATTATTAGTATTTATAATCATTGAGAAAATTATAATGCATATGTTTTCATTTAATTATTTTGTAAAAAACAAAAACATAAATGGTCATTAAAAAGTGAAATAAAATAACATTCATTAAAAAAACGTATCTATTAGTTCAGTTTTTGTCTTCAGTTGTGTCTAAGAGACTGGCTTTAACAATCAATACTCACAAAACCTCAGCAATCATTAGTGTCTAATTGGAATATTGACTTGAATAATGTTAATCAATTGCTTACATGCTAAACATATAGTTGCAAGCCTACAATTAGTATGTGAAATTCAGGTATTAAGACATGATGATTGTTTAACTTTTTTTGTACAGATAAAAAAGCTGTTTGTGCTGGAGGTTTAATATTTTGAGCATTCACAGCTTTCACCCCATGCACCACTCCTACAATCTAATCTTGTTAGCAACACATTCACATGTCCTGGTGAAGCCCCCATCTCCCAACAACAAACATGCACCTGTCCATTCGGGAACGTCTGGAGGTCACTGTGTGTTAACGTTATGGACATCAGTGGAACTTTGAGTTTGCATTGCTGTCTTTTCTACGTATTTTTACCTGTAACCTGTCACTCTTTCTATTCATAGCCAAATATGAGGCGGGCCTTCCTGTGTCTGTGTGCCAATCACAGACCAGCATGGTCCTGGTCTGACGGTCACCCAGCGTGGTTTTATACATGCACATTTTTTAAAAGAACTTGTTTTGTTTTTCTTTGTTTTTAATTTTTTTTCCTCATTGGTTGATTTGTGTATAAAGAGGCAAAATTCTGTCACTAATATGCCACTCTATTCTGAATAAAACCTGATTGGTTATCTCTGTAGCTGCTGTGATTTCTTTGGTTAAAAGCCTGATGTTGGCTATGGTGGAATAGCGTAGTACTTTACTATTCTTACTATACTTGTAGTATGTATACTAAGTACTTAGAATTCTGCATCCTGCAATGCAATGCGATTTACTTAAGTTAATTTGCTGTCAAGTATGAACTAGAAGCAAGCAATATCAGGCACAATTTTAACATCATTATTAATTGATCAGGCTACCAGGAGTTTTACACAAAGGTAGAGTGTATAAAAAAATATGCAAAGTAAACTCCTATTTTTGAGAGAATAACTGAATAACACTTGCTGAATGGTGTGATTTTGAAACTTATTATTGGGTTATTAGCTAAAACTAGCTGAGTAGTTAACGAGGCAAGATTTCTCATTTTTATTTAGTTTAACTTGAACTAAAATAACTAAAACTAAAATAACAATTAATAAAAAACGATATAGACAATAAAAAAAATAATTAGAATTAACATGAAAATGAAACATTTTAATAAAAACTATAATAGTACTTCAATGATACTAAAATAACACTGGAATATACCCATAGCTGCAAACCTATTT
>NW_015544192.1:1796918-1829433 GCF_001515605.1 Sinocyclocheilus anshuiensis | reverse complement strand
CAAACCTTTTTTTTTTTTTTTTTTTTTTTTTTTTTCCTTGTTTGTGAACTCCACATTTTATTCTTTGAATCTAATATAAGAACTATATGAAAGCAAAATATTTGTGCTCCAGAATTAAATTATGTTTGACCTATAAAGTAATTTCACAACGAAAAATTGTCACACGAGTCAACAAGTAATTTAAAGTTACGTTTTTGTTGTTGCAGTCATTAATTTCTAAAAAATTAAAATAAAGTATATACAAACGGGATATCAGGAATTATGATATAGGCCTATATATTTTCTATATAGTATTATAGTAATAATATTTCATTTAATCTATAAAAAAATAAAAATATAACATTTAAGTCTACCACAGTGCTTACGAAGAGAGACAACCCCGTTCAAGTGAAATTACATGAATATTACTGAAGGTCAAGCGCGCATGATTGCAACAGTCACACCGAACCGGACGGAAACACGCCTAGTGTGCATGTCACGTGATGTAACCTGAGCAGCGTCTGCAGGTGATCAATCAATACTCAGGCTAGAGTTTGCGCTTCGCTCAAGCTCAATCACTTTAATATCTAGTTTACCAATAGAGGTCTGTGCGTGTGGGCAACACGATGGCTGAAGATTCCTTGTTTGTCAGTGATTACGGTGGGTGATTTGCTGTAAATTAGTTGATTGACTCATTGTTTTTGAAACCGATAATTGTCTAACAGGTCTAATGGTTTGATACTCAGGGCGGAGGTTCAATTTATTCTCTAATTAGCGGTAAATACGCACGTGAAGAAAACGTCACGTTTCACACCTTTAAGTAATGTTTATAACATTAATTGGATGATAAATCTCTGGCAATAATATTTTTCTTGTTCCCACCACACAAACGTTTTTTGTAAATGCTCACGTTCTTTGAATACAAATAGAATTAAGCGCATAAAGACCTTTGCGTTTTTGCAGTTTTACATTGTAAAAGGTCTGAACTGCCATGACTGATAAGAATTTAAGATGAAGTTAGAAAACGAGTTTATTTTTTGAAAGGAGAACCATGTCTCAAAGTTAAAGGAATGGTTCACCAAAAAAATTTTTTTTTTTTTCATCATTTACTCACCTCATCTCCTTCTGGTTTGATACTCAGGGCGGAGGTTCAATTTATTCTCTAATTAGCGGTAAATACGCACGTGAAGAAAACGTCACGTTTCACACCTTTAAGTAATGTTTATAACATTAATTGGATGATAAATCTCTGGCAATAATATTTTTCTTGTTCCCACCACACAAACGTTTTTTGTAAATGCTCACGTTCTTTGAATACAAATAGAATTAAGCGCATAAAGACCTTTGCGTTTTTGCAGTTTTACATTGTAAAAGGTCTGAACTGCCATGACTGATAAGAATTTAAGATGAAGTTAGGCTATATCTAGAAAACGAGTTTATTTTTTGAAAGGAGAACCATGTCTCAAAGTTAAAGGAATGGTTCACCAAAAAAATGATTTTTTTTTTCATCATTTACTCACCTCATCTCCTTCCAAACCTATTAGACTTTCCTCTGAGGAACAAGATATTTCTTCTTCTTTGTCCCATACAATGGACATCAATGGTTACCAAAACAGTGTGGTTACAAACATTCTTTAAAATATCTTTTGTGTTCTACAGAATACAGTTATACAGGTTTGGAACAGCGTGAGGTTGAGTAAATGATGGCAGAATATAATGGGGGGAAAAGGCCTTTGCAATCAAAGTCTGAGAGTTCTTAATGTAAGACGGATAATAATGCTCCTTTTTTGATAGGATGCAGAATCAGTTCTGAATTGATGAAGAGTTCATTCATATCATTCTTTTCTGGAATTATATAATTGTCTTTTTTATACCATGTCATATTTACAGATGGTCCATGTCCTCTGTGTGAGGAGGATGAGCAGAGAGGGTATTGTAGATATGGAAACACTGAGCAAGATAATGAGAGAGAAATAAACAGTGATGTAAAAGAGGTGGAAGACAAGGAGTCACATGAGTTCAAGAGGGACTCTCAGGTGAAACTAGAGGAAATAACTGAGGAGAATTGGACAGCAGGTCAAGAACCTGAAGATAGGAAAATAGAGATGGAAGAGGAAGAAAACAAAACTGAAGACGTCAAACAGAAAAATGAAAAAGACACAGAGGATGACGAAGAGACAAACAAGAAAGTAGATCATGTAGAAACCGGTGAAAAATATATCAAAGATGAGCAGGAAAGTACATTAGGTTTCAAAAATGATGAAACAAAGACTGATGCAGAGGCAAACGACTTGCTGGTGCCGCCTCTAGAGGATGACTGTATTTTGCAGATGGGCCCAGACTGCACCATAGACCTGGTGATGGTGTGTGATGAGTCGGTGGAGAGATGTATAAATGAAGACCTTTTGTTATGCCCCCCCAAATCTTCAGATCTGCCCCAGCAGCCCCCTATAATATTCCCACCCAGACCGTTATCTATCACATTACCCCCTCAAAATACCACAGTACTCCCCTTTCAGCCCCAGTCTCTACTTCAACCTCACGTCCCACCACAGGCCCAGCTGGAGGCCCCATGCTTGGGCAAATGGCCCTATGGAAGCAGCACCGATGTACCCACCGGACAGCTGGAGGTGACGCTGCGGCAGGTGTACAGCACTCGCCGCTACACCCGTTTTGCCAGCAGAGCGGCCCCTCTCATACCTCTGGCCTCAGTTGGTGGACAAACCAGCAGTCAGGCTTTACCCTCTATCAGCATGGATGCTCCTCTAATGCCTCCGAAGAAGAAAACCCGCACCTTCTACAGCACCGGTGAGAGAACGTACATATTAAAGGCATAGTTCACCCAGAAAATAAAATTCTGGCATCATTTACTCAGTTTCATGTCATTTTAAACCTGTATAACTTACTTCTGCAGAAACACAAAAAAATATATTTTGAAAAATGTCTCTGTGTTTTTTTTTTTCATCCATACAATATAAGTCAATGGGGTCCAATGTTGTTTTGGACCCCTACAAACTTTCTTTGTATGGACAAAATATCTTATTCTGTGTCCCACGGAAGAATGCTTGTATTTAATATAGTGTTTATTGTGTATATAAAGAAGTCTCTTATGCTCACCAAAGCTGCATTTATTTGATCAAAAATATAGTGAAACAATAATATTGTGAAATATTATTACAATTCAGAACAACTGTTTTCTATTTTAATAAATGAAATTTCTTCCTGGAATGGCAAAGCTGAATTTTCAGCAGTCATTACTCCAGGCTTCAGTGACACATGATCCTTCAGAAATTATTCTAATATGCTGATTTGGTGATAAAGAAAAAAAATCTTATTATTATCAGTGTTGAAAACAGTTGTGCTGCTTCATATTTGTTTTTAGAAAATGTGATCCATTATTGTTAGGATTCTTTGATAAATAGAAAGTAAAAAAAAAACAGCATTTATTTGAAGTAGAAATCTTTTGTCACATAATACATGCCTTTACTGTTACTTTTGATCAATTTATAAGTATTATTATTATTATTTTAAATCTTACTGGCCCCAAATGTTTAAATGATACTGTATCAGTTTGACAAAAAAATAAAAAAAATGAAGCAGCAAAAACTGTTTTCAACATAGATCAGTTGGAGGAGCTGGAGCGTGTGTTTCAGGACGATCACTACCCTGATGGAGACAAGAGAAAGGAGATCGCTGCCGCCATTGGTGTTACGCCCCAGAGAATCATGGTCACTGTTCATGGGCATCCATTCCTTAGGATCTCATTAAATGAATCTAAATGCATACAAGTGTCAATAATTGTTCTCTGATCCTCACATCAGGTGTGGTTTCAGAACCGTAGAGCCAAATGGAGAAAAACAGCAAAAAAAACTCCAGCTAGTCAGGGTCAACCTTCTGTCCAGGTCAACAGGTAAGTGACCCCACTGACGCAATGCAGCTAACATGCTGTGTGATGCGATGCATATAATTGCTTATATAATTAATTTGTGTGTGTGCAGGTCACAAATTCCCTCAGCTCCTGCTGTTACATCTCAGCATGCCAAACCTGGAAACACACTTCCCCCCTACAGTACCATCCGGACCAGCTGCACTAGTCCACCAGGTCACATACTCAAACATACACCTAAACAGTTTAATTAAGCTGTATTTTAGGGCTTAAGCTATTTAATTCAATTATGCATTACGGATTAAACTCTTTAGTTAACCTAAGGACTACAGGACTTAAGCCATTTAATTAAACTATTTAATTAGAACAAATTGAAAACGTCAGATATTCCAAATATGGACACCTGTTTTTTGTGCATATGCAATTTTCTATGCGCGTCAGGTCCAGCTTGTGTTGATGTGGCACCTTGTGTGTCTCAAGGAGGTTTTTTGGAGTACATGCCCCCTCCCATGCACAGTCCTCCTCCGATACGGCGTGCTTCCTTGCCTCTCATCACGGCATACAACCCCCCTTCTCATACCGTGTCCCTGCTGCTGGACACACCTGAACACAGTGAGCCCAGCTCTGCAGACACAATGCCACTGAGTTTGCAGACCGACACCGGGTTAGTATGAAACTAGGTTACTCATCCCCTGCATTTCCTTTGTTAACCACTAGACGTCAGCACAGAGCAAAGTGGAGGTGTGTACTACAGTAGAATTAACAGGTGTTCCTGCCACAGACTGCCCTAATATTATTGGAATTCTGCACAACTGGACATAGCGTTTTTTGTTGTTGTTTTTTTTACATTAAATTGATCAAAAGTGACCGTAGGGATATTTATAATATTACAGAAGATTTCTGTTTTAAATCAAATGCTGTTCTTTTGAACTTTCTATTCATTGAAGAATTCTGAAAATATAATACAAGAATACAACAAAATATTAATCAGCTGTTTTCAACATTGAATATAATAATTTGCGGAGCACCAGATCAGCATATTAGAATGATTTCTGCAGGATCGTGTGACGCTGAACACTGCTGAAAGTTCAGATTTTCTATTAAGGAAATTATTTTAAAGTTATTTTAAATTGTAATAATATTTGACAGTTTTACTGTTTTTAAGTAAATGCAGCCTTGTTTAGCATAAGAAACGTTAAGAAAACCTGTTAAACCTGCTATTTTATGTTGACATTTACATTTCTTGCTTATAAAAATGAATATTCTGCTGGGGAAAGTATTTGTATGTAAAACTATATCATAAAATGAACAAGACTGATTAATGCAATTATTATTGCATTAATCAAACACATTCAGACTGCCAATAAATTCTGAGATGGGTTTTTCATTATTAGTATTATTATATCTAAATGTATATAATGTCTATAAGTTAGATATATATAAATCAATTATAATAATAATATTAATTGACGTATTAATTTAAATTTGCATGATTTATCATTATTACTATTGTTATGAATATCAAAGGCCCAACACGATTGTTGGAAATATCACCTATACGTTCAATCAAATCGTTTAATGTCACGTGATATAGTTCCTCAAGTCTTTTTGCTGTTCACAGGTTTGACTATGACGGCTTGGGAACCTCTGTAAAGCTGGACTACATGACTTCTGCTCCACAGAACAGCACTTTCAATTTCCAGCTCAACACATTTCCTCAACAGTCTAACACTTTATTAACTCAGCAGACAAATAGTCTCCTACCTCAGCAAACAAACACATTGTTACCCCAGCAAACCAGTTGTCTTATGCCCCAACAGTCCAGCACAATATTGCCCCAGTACTCCCACCTGTCGTACCTCACGCCCTCTCCCTACCTCACACCCAACCCCACAGAGAGCAGCAGTGCTCCTTATCTGCCCCTCACGACAGGAACCAACAACACTCTGCCCACATACACCAGCAGCGGACATGCGTATCTCCAGTCTCAAACTGGCAACCAGATACTGCTTCAATCAGGAGTTCATGGTAAGTCAACCACATTACACCTTTGGGGAAAAAACATCTTAAAGTAGTAACTTATGTGTTTCTATGAAGCATTTCAGGCTTACCCTTGGACAACTGACATATATAGTCAGTCGGGTCAGTATACACAGGCGGTATTTCGGCCACAGTTATCATCACAGGGTCACGAGAGCCAATACTCCCAGCTCCTGCCCCAGCAGCACTACGTTCAGTTCGAAGGAGCGCCGCCGCAACCCAGCCTACCTAAACCCGCCCCTGACCCCCTTCTGCCCAATGTCAAAGTAGAGTCTGAAGACATGGGCCACAGCCAGCCAATCAGAGTCAGTGAGGCAGAGCCCAACTTTCATTGCGATTTCTCACCAATCAACTTTTAACAACAGCAGGTAATGCATGATTTTCTTTTTATTGTAGTATGTGAATGGAGAGTCTATAAGTACATATTGTGTGTTTTATAATTGCTTGAAGAACAATACAAGTAATTATAATTTTTGGAAAACTAGATCAGGGGTTTCCAACCTGGGGTCAGGGAGCTGACGGGATGCTGGGGGGTGTAAAGACTGGGGAAAAATTAATGAAATAGTTCATATTATTAAAAAACGTATGTATTTCATCTCTCCTTGCAAGGTGCAGGGAGTATTTGTGTTGTATTTGTGTTGAATCTGGATTATTAGAGTTAACAAACTTAAACCATTAAAAAATAATTTTTTGTAAATGTAAATTAAATAAGCATTAACTGAAATAAAACAAATTAAAAAACTTAATAAAAAGACGATATTAGTTTAACTAAAATATCTCAAACTAAAAGTGAAATAATAAAAACTTTAACATGAAAAAGGTGTAATAATAACAACTATGAATTACTTGCATCTTAGTAATACTAAAACAACACTGTGTTGCATCCTTATATTTAAAAAACAAAAAATTGTATAAATGTTTTCTCCGGGTTTATAAATCTGACAGTACAGATAATAATATTTATATTTATTTTGACATTCTAAATGTCAAATATTTTTGTGACAGTCTAAAAGTCAATTTAATTTAATGTGTATACCATTTAAATGAGTCTTGATACTTGAATATTGTCTCTTGTGTTGTTGACTAATATTACTGATAAATGTCTGTGTTGTATTTCAGGGTACTGACTGTGAAGATCTGCAAGCAATATTTTCATTTCTTTATATGTTTGTCTTCTGTTTTTTTGTTGTGGTGTGCAGGAGCTATTAAAATGCTCTTTCACTGATGATTTACTGTGTTTGTTGTTATGTATGTTCACAAGATTTAGTGGACTAGTAAACTAGATTGATGCATATCCACAGCCAGTAATGTATAAGACCTGTTAGTCAATGACACAAATAGGAATCGCAGGGCCCAGGACAAACCATTATGTTCAGACTTCCCTTTTAGTTTAATCACAGATTGAGGGAAAGTATGTATGTACAGTATGTGAGAGCACAAGGGGACGCTGTTTTACAAGAGCATTGATCTAAATTGAGATTGCACAATCCTAGTCTACAACAAATTTCTGAGGTCTTTTTGAAAGTTTTGTTGCATTCAGTTTGTAGCATTCAGTTCTCCTCTTTCACGGCTTGCCTCTTTATACTTACCACGATATACTTTATTCTCTTTCTCCATAGCTTTACTCAACTACTCTCAAGTGGAATTGAGAGAGTGTATTTGTACAAAGAAAATTGTAAAAGATGTCAGAAACATGATCATTACACCACAAACTCAAACACATACGCAAGTACATGCTCTAGTTCCCTTCCACTTCCTGTATCTGGTTGATTGCAGATATGGTGAGAAATGTAGTGTGATAAAAGTAAACGTCGTAAAAAGTAAAAGTAAAAAAAAAATACAGTTAATAATGAATTAAATGATAATTAACTGGAGGAACTGTTATTTATTCATGCAGAGATTTGTTTTTATATAGGCTATGTTTCTTAGATTTGCACAGTTACTTAGTTTTTAAAGTTAGTGGCAAAGAAATGAACATGATTTGGTCAAAATTGTGGTTTCAGTGCCTGATGTTGTGTGTGTGGCCATAAATATATGCTAGTCATTTCTTCTTATCAGTGTTTCATCTATATTTAGGGTTGTGTTTATGATGCGTCAAAATGTGATCTATCCTTCTACAGAATTTAACGTGAAGCCTGAAATAGAGGAACTTCTGATAAAAATCATTCAAATCAGCCTAAGATAACAAAAATAACCAAGTTCTCAGAAAGTATACAGGAAGCCCTGACCACCACACAGGAACTTAGTGTGTTCGTCAGTAACGTTTCAGCTAGTTTGTGTCATTGAGAAAGAGACGAAGAGAAAGATGTCTGGAACACGTACCCTCTGCTGCCATGTCACCACGGCGACCCTCTCATTTGCCATCATATATCTGGTAAAAGCACACACAGACACTATACAATGTGTGTTTATAGTTACAGTTAGTGTCTTTACTGTTGTCCTGTTCTAATCCACTTCTTGTAACTCTGCAGTAACTCAGGTTAGTATAAAATAGCAGGGGAATTCGTTTGCAATAGTTCTAGAGACTTTCCTACTTCCTAGAGTAGATATATCAAAGTTTTGTACTCTGGTAAGACAGCACGCCAATTTGATTGTTGTTGTTGTTGTTGTTTATTCAATGCAAACACTTAATGGAGAAGTTTGTGCATTTACAGGAAGCTGGCGCCATTTGAAGTAACAGTCAGTTACTGAGCCACGGATTGAGATTCAATATGACTCTTCTTTTTAACACAATGTTTGTTGTACATCACTAGCCATCTCTTTATCTGAAGCTGATATTTATTTAGCAACTAATAGATAAGATACATAGAAAGAGATACTAAATGTACTAACTACATACATAGACTACAAAGAAACACTTTCACATCATGATCTGGGGGGGGAAATGAGTGAGAAATCAATGTTCCAATTTGAATTAGAATTTTATAGTACTTTTATGAATACTTAAACCACATTATATAATTGTGAGCATCATCGGTTTAGGAATAAATACGTTTACAGGAAACCCTCTGTCAACCAGACTGTATTTAAGCCTCCATAGGATATCTAGCTGAGGGAGAAGGTTGTGTCTATGTTATGTAATTTACACTTTTACAGGTTTTTCTGAATGAACTGCTGTTCTTGTGTAACTTGTTCTGTTGGTGTTGGCTTGGAGGAGAGAGACCAAACACACTGGCTGCCAGAATACACACAAACTGAGACACACATTTACCTTTATGAATTCATTCTGTCACATTCATTTCATCTGTACCCTCTGTGTGTGTGTGTGTGCTTGTCTCTCTCTAGATTGTTAATGTGCTGAATTTGGTGCGCATCATTCTAATGGTTTCATTGGATAAAGAGGCATTTTCTGTCCCCTATTATGAATCAAAGGCTACCAGGGGCCAGCGTGTCTGTGAGTTCCCTTCACACCACTCAGCCACTTCATTCAGACACTGGTTTCAAAAGTTATATTAATAATGAATGAATTTAATTTCAGTTTTGTCCCAAGAGTTCACATGATCAGTATCAAAAATGTACCATTTGATTAGTGACCGAGAAGTAAAGCAGAATCTCAAATATTAATTTAAACTTTTTCTTTTTCTTTTAATATTTTGGAATTTTAAATTGTTTGGTATATTGCAAGGTTTAAATTACATTTTGAACTGCAGATTTTCATGGACCTCAGTCCCCACTGGATATTATTAATTAATATTGTCTTATTAATAAAAAACAACTTTAGTGTTTAGTTCATCTGAAAAAGGCAGCTTTTTATGAAATCAATATAAAATTCCGTAAATGTTGCATTTGACCAAACATTGTTCAGTATAAGACATAAAATAATTAATCATTTTGCACAACATAAAAAAACATGAAAATAATAGATGAGGTAGAAATAATAGAAGATATTAAATTGGAATCCATTAAAATTCTCTTTCTTTCCAGTTGACATCAGCACTAACATTCTGATGCTGGTTATGATGTCGATCTCTGCGGTGCTGGTCCTGTTCTCGAAACGCAAGGTACTGTGTACATGTTTATTGCCACTGACTGAAAAAGACAGTTCCCATCTGTACTCTAAACATAAATAAATGGAAATTATGAGGGAAAAGCACAGTGATATATTAAGTTTGAGGAATAAATAAACAGGAATAAATTAAAATATGGTTTATGAGTAAAAACAGTGATACATTACAAAATACATTTGAATAAAAATACATAAAAATATAGTCAATGTTTCAATTTTATTTTATTTTTATTTATTGTAAAAACATTAAATATTACATAAGGTGAATTGCATTTGGTAGTTACATACTTACATGATGAAATGATCATAATACCATTTAGGGTCTAGTTTTAAAAAATGACATCTCTTTTTTTGTGTTGTGTTGTTTTGTCAGATGCTTTTTTAATACAGCAGCTTACAAGAACATATTGTGCTAGTTTCATCTTCCCAAGAATACTAATAAAATACAATGCTAAACCACATTTCAACAGAAATTCACAATTTATCTGTTTGATTTATAATGGCACAGTTTTTTTAAGGTAATTTGTTTATGCATGTATTCACTTACAAAAAAATATTTAATTTAAACTGAACTTAAATATTTATACCATTATTATACTATGATTTCTGTGCTGTTTGAACGCACACCATATTTAGCACAACAAATATCTTTAATAAATATTCATTGGGCAGTTTACAAGAACAATAATAAATCAGTGCTACTGAAGTCAAATATACATACTAAATTTGTAATGTAACGATCTGTGTGGTGATACCATTTAAATAAGTCTGGTCTGTTTTTGTTTTATTGGATGTGTATATGTATGTGCGTGTGCGAGTGTGCACCTTAGATTTTTAACTCTGCAGCCGACACCAATATTTACTCAGCTTCCAGAAAGAGAGCTTGTCTCGATATTTATGAAGGTGGTGAAACACGGAATCCTAGTGCTCTCTCCAAACGACACATTTAAAATCCGATCAGCCTATAACAGGGATTTTTTTTTTTCTCTCAATTTCTTACTTTTTTATGTGGAGGTGAATGATTGAATGTGTGATAGAAAGAAAATTCAACACTTGTGTCTCTCTGTATTAGAGCCCGATGTTTGTGCTGCCTTTTGTGCTGATGATGTTTGTGGAGCTGAGTCTGAGTTTTCTGTCCCTGTTTGATGGAGCCTGGGGTCTGCCAGGGACCCCGAGCTACAGAGACATGCTGCAAGCTGTAGTGAGATACATAACATTTTGACACAAAACTAAATGTTGACTTCATGACAACTGCATGGCTATTCAGCTTTCAATTTCAATGTAATTCTACCCAATGAATGTGTACTTGTTTGTATGTCTTTAACAGAAGAGTCAGATGAGAGTGGATAGGTTGAATGAGGAGGAAATTGGCCATTTCACCATGTGGTACTCTGTTCTCTTTATGATGGACATACTGCTGAAGGTATAAACCCTACATGTGTGTGAGAGTTTGTGTATAATGGGCTTCAAAAGTCTCATACTACATTGAAAAACTGGGATTTGAAATCACATTTAAACCAGAAAATATAAGTTTTAGAATTTTGAAATGTATTTGTTAAATTTAAATATTTACTTATCATTACAGCCAAGACACAAAAGTGTTTTTTTTTTATTGAATATTTCAAGTTTATACACTACTTTAATGTTTTTGAAAGTCTCTTATGCTCACCAAGGCTGCATTAATTTGATAAAAAATACAGTAAAAACTATATTGTTAAATTGTGTTGGTCTCTATTTGTATATCCGTATTAGTTGATTTATTTGCCAATATTTTGGAAAGTGTACAATATTATGGAAAGTGTTGTTATTATTATTATTAAATATTACTACAATTTCAAATAACTTTTCTATAAAATGTCATTTATTTCTGTGATGGCAAAGCTGAATTTTCAGAAACCTTTACTCCAGTCTCCAGTGTCAGATGAAATTATTCTAATATGCTGATTTGGTGTTGTTCAAGAAACAATTCTTATTATTATCAGTGTTGAAAAGAGTTGTGCTGCTTAATATGTTTGTGGCAGCCATGATACATTTTAAATATCTTCACTGTCATTTTTTGATCAATTTAATTAATCTTTGCTGAGCAAAAATATTAATTTCTTAAAAAACAAATCTTACTGATCCTCAACTTTTAAATGGTAGTGGATATATGACATGATATATATAATCATCCTATAAAAATGAACTCCTGCAAACACACATACAGCTATATTCAAACAGTGTTGTTGTGTCTGCTGGTCTGATTTGTTCAGTCTAAAGCAAAGCTTTTTTAGCTGTAGAAAAGGGAATGTAAGGGGGATTTGAGGTATGAATGTGATGTATAGAGCTAGTAATAAAGTGTGTTCTGTCTTTGAGAAGGATTTGGGAAAAGGTAGAGGGAAGTTAAACTGCCCTCTGGATGGTTTTTGCATATAAGTGTGTGTTCGTTTATAGGTATAGAATAATTCTGTGCATTTGGGCTTTTATTAGTATCCCTGTGTTTTCTGTGTAGGTGTACGTCCTTCAAGTGTCAATGAGGTGTTTCTATGCCCTGAAGGCAGAAAGGATGGCTGCTGTCGTTGACACTGGAAATACTGTGACAGTGAGTGCATTTATAGCAGAGTTTGTTTTGGTGTCACACGATTCAGCAGTTTTAATGTTGTTGTCTAACGTGTAAATTTTATTTAACATATATATTATAAACTCCAATTCCAAACCACTGCCCATTCCATTCTGCAGACACATTTTTGCAGATGCAGATTTTTGATTGTTTAACACAAATAGATCAACTATATGTTGTTTATTAATAATAATAATAATAATAATATCAATTTATCTAATGTTGTGATAAAACATTTGGATATTTGTTGTGTTTTTGACTAACAGGTGAAGCTGCCTTCTTATGATGAGGCTCTCAAGATGAAAGCAGAAGACACACCCCCTACCTATCATGAGGCTTAAAATTAATGCATACTTTAGGCATGGTTTTATGACGCAAAATGCAAAAAAAACCCCAGTTTAAACCACTATTATTAAGCACAAATATTCACATGCATGCCAACAACCACATGCAACACACAGGCATGGCTATGCTTACATCTTTGTTTTTACACATTAAAAGTAATTAACTGATTTATGTGTTTCTGATAATTGTGTCCTTACTGGCAGGGGAAGCATGGTGAAGGGAGGCAGGCATTCGGTTTAAACAGTAACATTTCTATGATGCACCACTGTCATGCTTATCATTTGGTCACAAGCCAGAAGCTAGATTTGGTTATACGATTATGAGATAGTAACCTGAAGCTGTTTGTGTAAGAAAAGACGGGAAATTGAATCCCTGTAATAACCATTTTAATTGCTTGATATAATTTCATAAAATTCAGATCTTCACATCATCCTCAATGATACATGACAAATTATATATAAAGAATTTTAAATATATATTCATATTTATTATATCCTTCAAATGTTTCAATGTGTTCCATATACTTTAGTTTCCACTTAATTTGGTCTATAGCTACATTTTTTTTTCCTAAAAGAATTATAAAGAGCTCAAGCTTTTTTCCAGGAGACTTGAGCATGCTATAGTGTGGTACAGAATGGTGCAAGAAAAAAACCCTTTAATGTTCTCGTCAAAGTCATTGGCACACGTCACATGGCTTTTTTTTTTTTTTTGGCAAGTTGGGGATGGCTGGGTGCAGGAGAAACAGTATGTGTTCAGAAACCTTAATGGCTGTATTATGCAATATATAAAACAAACACACGCACCTCATTTACATAGACAAACGGGACTACCGGGGAATTATTTTCGGAGTGTTCCTGTGTACTTCACAAGCAGCTTTAAAGGGTTACTCACCCTTATGTCGTTCCAAACTCATTTGACTTTCTTTTCTAGGCAAGAGAATGTTTGAGATGCTTTCTTCTTTACAGTGAAAGTGGATGGTGACCAGGGCTGTCGAGCTCAAAAAACAAACAAAAAAACCCAAAGGTTTTTCATACAATTTGTGCAGTGCATTTCATGAATTTTGAAGGCATACAATAAGCTTTTTGTGAGGAACTGACTGAAATCAAAGTCATACACTGATAATCTTGCTTAACAGCTGTGGTCAGCATTAATTTTCATTTGGACACTCTGCAAAATACCTCTTTTCATGTTCTATAGAAAAAAAGAAAGTCATACAGGTTTAAAAAGACTTGACAGTGACAGAAAATAATGAATGAAATATTTAACTATTTTGTACTTATAGGTGATAATGTGGCCTACGCCTCAAATAGAAATGCTGTATCACACTCAGTGTGATCAAATTTAATCTCACGCACAGACACAGACACTTAGGACAACATTTGCACACGTGAATACTCGCATTTCCAAACAGACATACTAGACAAGGCATGGTGCATATAGGAGAAAAACACAGACATACACGTACACATAGTCAGAACAGAGGCGTCTGTGTTGGATCAGGCACGGAGGCTTCCCACATAATTCCTGGGCATAAATTCCTGCGTGTGTGAGATTAATTTGAGAGGAAACGTGCCCAGAAAAGACAGATTCATCTTAATGTTTATTTGAGTTCAACCCCAAGCTAGAGACCCCTCCTAGGGCTCCAAATGAACTCGGTTTCCCTTACACAAACATATACACAGATCAAGGTGTGTTTGTCTTTCCTACCCAAACTCTAGGATTTTCGGAGCAGGTATCCCCCTCCCACCAAAACAGCCTGTTCACCTCGGGGAGATGGATTTGAGGGTGGCGTTTCGAAACTTAAGTGTGTATTTGTGAATATGTGTGTGTTGATAACCTGTAAGTTTCTCTGACTGTGAATCAGTCTGTCTCTGGTTGTCGAGCAGGTCATTAGAACTCACGCCGCATTACAGTATGACATTGCCTGGGTTTGTGATGCTGCTATGCATCCTGGGAGCTCAAGCCACCGTGGATTTGAGAAATGCTGCTGCTATGGGTAAGAAAACAGACTGCAACATTAACAGATCCTTCAATGTCATGAATTTATCACTGGATACTAATAACCCAATACCAACAGGATTAATGTTTTGTTGTTGAATATGTAAGGAAGGGCAAACTTTATCCCAACTCACAAAATGAGTCTGTCAATCTGGTTCAATTGTGTTCCTTGCTGAAAAGTCATGGAAATGCATGCTGGTTAGTGCTGGTTGACCTGCACGCTACATAGTGATAACTACAAGAAAGAAACTCATACAGGTTTGGAACAACTTGAAGGTGAGTAAATGATGACAGAACTTAAATTTTTGTTCCTTTTAAGCTAGTTAAGAAGCCTAAATGCATGCAGATCAGCATCCAAACACAACATCACCTAAACTTCTCGTTTTCACATTTGCCTGTATTTTTATTTTACACAATAGTTTGGATGATAGAGTTTAATGTTTAAATCTCGAAAAGCATGTACTGTGAAGCCTTAATTTTCTTGATCTAGCATTTTTCTAATTTGAACTTGTTTAGAATTACATTATCTCCTCTTGTGCTCAAAATAATTTTCTGCGTTCTAATGCTATGCTTAGAGAATCTATAATTAAATTATTAGTTTTATTTGCATAGGTATACGTGTTAAAAAATACTAGAGAAACTTCAATCAAGTGGGTAATTAGGGTTGTTTCCAGTGGTTGCACATAACTTGTATGTCCTCTAGGAAAATGTGTTTTTATGGTTTCAAATGTCACTACATTTGTACACAAAGAGGCCCTGTACTGCGCGAGAGTGTGTGTATGCATACCTGAGGCTGAATGTATAATCAATGGGAGTTATTATGAGAACGGCCAACACTGTATATTTATTGAGTTACCTGCAGACTGCAGTCTGGATTTTCACTCTCATTTTCCTTCCCTCACCCCAATTTGTACAATACCATTTAAAAATGTGGGGTCAGGAAGGTTTTTTCTTTTTTTTTTTTTTTAAATGAATACTTTCATTCAGCAAAGATGCATTAAATTAATCAAAAGTGACAGTAAAGACATTCATAATGTTACAAAAAGATTTCTATTTCAAATAAATGCTGTTCTTTTGAACGTTATATTTCATTCTGGGGACATTTTTTTTACCAAAGTTTCCACAAAAATATTAAGCAGCACAACATTTAACATTGATAATAATAATTTAAAAAATGTTTCTTGAGCACCAAATCAGCCTTTTAAAATGTTTTCTGGAGTATCATGTGACATTGAAACTGGATTATTGGCTGCTGAAAATTCAGCTTTGTCATAACAAATATATATTCAAATAGAACAGAATTAATTTAAATTGTAATAATATTTCACAATATTACTGTTTGCTGTATTCTTGATCAAATAAATGCAGCATTGGTAAGCATAAGAGACTTCTCTTCTCCATATATTCACACATATTTAAATATTCTCTTCATTCTTTCCAGCTGCAGGCTTGTGTAACACCAAACCCACTGATGTGGTATTCATCATCGATAGCTCTCGAAGCGTCCGCCCCTCTGAGTTCGAGCAGGTCAAGGTCTTTATGACCAAAGTAATTGACGGTTTGAACGTTGGGCCTGATGCTACTCGCGTGGGTGTCGTAAACTACGCCAGTCGGGTGAAGAATGAGGTCTCTCTGAAGTCCCACAAAACCAAGGCAGCGCTGGTCAAGGCCGTGTCCAAGATCGAGCCATTGTCCACCGGTACCATGACCGGCCTTGCCATCCAGTTTGCCATGAACGTGGCCTTCAGCGAAGCCGAGGGAGCGCGCAAATCCCCTGACATCAGCAAGGTCATAGTCCTAGCAATCCCATAAAACCACCATATTGGCATCATTAACAGTGTTAAGCCTCTTAAACATGCATCTTGCGTTACGTAATCCGTAATGGATAAATTAGGCACAGGCGAACATATGAATCTACTATTATGTGAGCAAATCGACAGTTTTAGATCAATTTAATAAAATATGTCATCAATAAATATTTACAGGTGGCCATTATTGTGACTGACGGCAGACCGCAGGACAACATCCGTGACATTGCAACAAAGGCGCGGGAGGCCGGCATTGAGATATTCGCCATCGGAGTGGGTCGCGTGGACATGACCACGCTCAGACAGATGGCCAGCGAGCCTCTCGAGGATCACGTGGACTACGTGGAGAGCTACAGCCTCATTGAGAAGCTCACCAAAAAGTTCCAGGAGGCCTTCTGTGGTAAGAGGAAGGAGGAGGGTGAGAGAAAGAAAGGGGAGGGAATAGAGGTCTGGAGACTGTCCTCACCATGGCTGCTGATTTTAAAGGTGTATATAAAACAGAGGGCATGAGTATCCATAGGGCATGTTATCATTAATCTCACCTCCAGACATAGATCTCCACCCTGTGCTTGATGCTCCACAGCACTCGGTTTTCTGGGGGAGGAAGTAAAAGCATGTGTAACCACTGATGTGATTTGATGTGATCAGTGATGTGCACTGATCGCTGCAGTGCAGTGGTTCTCAGCTTGCTGATATTAGAGAGTTTTCACCCAATTTCAAACCTTAAAAGGTTGAGAACCAATGCAGTAGAAAGTCTGGATCAGAGCAACAGCCACCTGAGACAAACAACATTGAGACTAACACCAAAATTAGTATTTTTGTGAAGGCTTCAGGTGCCTGGGTCTCTGACATATTTCTGTGTGTTTTAAAGATTTGCTGTTCATTTGAGTGCAGCGGATTGTTAAAACGCATTGATTTTCTTGAGTTCCCACTTCACATAGAGTAATTCTCTCCTTGCTAACCCTTCCTTCCCCCACACGGTGTGTGTGTGTGTTACATTCATGGTAGCGGTTGTGTCGGACCTATGCGTGACAGGCGATCATGACTGTGAGCACATTTGCATCAGCACACCCGGATCTTTCAAGTGTGCCTGCAGAGAGGGATATACACTTCAGGGTGATGGCCGATCATGCAGCGGTGAGTATGTATGAATGTTAGGTAAGTGTCAAAGACATAAGTAAAAGACTTCATAGCCATGTGCCGTTTTTGATGTACTGTATATAAAACCCCTGCTTTAAAGATGAATCATCTTCTTAATGGCCAAGAAACATATTTTATTTTTGAAAACTAGGGCCATGAATAGAATAATTAATGGGATTTGGGGGAATTTTATATTTATAAATAATTACTTTCTTATATATATATATATATATATATATTATAATTATTATCTTAAGCTTACATGTTGACAACCCTACAAATGTATTTTGTAAAATCATTTTGTTTTTCTCTCTCAAATTTTTGGTTGACCCCCAGCACCCTCTCGCGGTCCCCTGGGGGTTCCTGGACCCCAGTTTGGAAACTCATGAGTTAACATAAACATCCTCTGTCTCTCTTATCCCAGCTTGCAGTAACGCAGCCATAGATGTGGTCTTCCTGATCGACGGCTCCAAGAGTGTGAGACCAGAGAACTTCGAGCTGGTCAAGAAATGGATCAACCTGATCATCGACAAACTGGACGTGTCAGAGACGAACACCCATGTGGGACTGGTGCAGTATTCCAGCACTGTGAAGCAGGAGTTCCCCCTGGGACGCTACAACAACAAAAAGGCCCTGAAAGAAGCAGTGAAAAGGATGGTCTATATGGAGAGAGGAACCATGACTGGCCATGCCATCAGTTTCCTAGTGGACAATAGCTTCACTCCTAACCAGGGCGCCAGACCTGGAGTGGCAAAGGTCGGTATTGTCTTCACTGATGGCAGGTCACAAGACTACATTGGAGACGCTGCCAGGAAGGCCAAGGAGAATGGTTAGGAAAAACACACACACACACACACACAGAAATGCAATGCACAGAGCAATGTGTATGAGTTCTGAGTGTTTTACAGTGTGCTGTGTCTGTGCTTTAGGCTTTAAGATGTATGCCGTGGGTGTTGGCAATGCTGTTGAGGATGAGCTGAGAGAAATTGCCTCTGAACCTGTCGCTGACCATTACTTCTACACGGCTGACTTCAAAACCATGAACCAAATTGCCAAGAAGCTGCAAATCAATGTTTGTCAAGGTAAATAAAATCACACACACACACACACACACACAATGAATATGACCTTCAAACTAGCATTTCATCAACTGAGTTTGTTTTTGCTGTCCTGTTACTTGCAGAGGAAGATCCCTGTGAATGTAATTCCATTGTCAAGTTCCAGAAAAAAGTGGAGGAGGCACTACAGGCATTAACAAAGAAATATATCCTTTCCTGTGTTCGGGTTAAACATTTACTCTACACAAATTCCTATTGTGCTCAATATCAATATTGACTTACAGAATGCTGAGAGGTGAGATGTGCCTTTTTAAGAAGGTTTTGAGATAAAACACATTTGAACCATATTGGTTAAAAGCTGATTTTTATTGGGTTTAATGGATATATATCTGCCAATATTGGAAATCTAATAATGCATGATCGTTTTCACCTATTTGTACAAGTAATCAAAAATATAGTATATACAATATTGGTCATTTACTGGTTATCATCCATAAAAATGAAAATCATTATCAGCTTATCAAAATGACCAGAATTTTAGTAATGATGCATGTCTAAAAGAAAAATGTGTAGGTATAGACAAAAATGTATAAAGCATCAGAATGTATGAGGCATCAGAAATGTTTAGAGCTGGTTAGGATGCTACTATTGCATTATTTCCTTGACAACAGCATCACTGGAAGCTGTGACGAAAAGGATCGCTGCCTTGGAGAACAAGATTGTTTGAGAAGGCACCAACATCTAATTCTCACACTGCCATCCCTTTCTCTTCTTGTAAAAAACACTTCCTGTGACCTCTGACCCTAATGCTTAAGTTCCTCTCCTCCACTCCATTTCTTTCTGCTACTTTGCCTTCATTACTATTGTCTATGGGGATGGAGCACTGATTGCGATGGTGACCATGGTTTACCTGACCATGCTTGCTCCGAATTATGGTCACCATAAAAACTGAAGGTGTTGATTTTCAAACAGCCATCCCCCCTAACAAAACACTGTGTGCGTTGAGTAAAAATCTACCTATATGGTCTGAGATGATCTTCACATGCAACCTGGACAATAATGTCTTCCCTGTGGGGAGGTGGTGTGTACATTAAATCCAGTGAAGTTTTCATTCTGTCTTCGCTTTTCTTCATTCTACCTTTCTCAAACACATTCTTCCAGATTTTGCCCCAAAAATATAATTTTATATGGAATATATATATAATGGTAATTTAATATAAGATTGGACTTGAAATAAATGTGTGAATGTTTGATCATTTTCTCAAATAAAACACTCCATGAAGCACACACAAAAGCAGACACAACACACACACACACACGTAACTCACAGGCAAACTTTCACTGACTCGGCAAGTGCTAAACATACCGCTTGTGTTGATTCAATAAAATCCCATTTTGTGTCTGTGTCTTTGTTTGTTGTGTCCTTGTTTTTGTGTCGAACAGCTGTGCTTTAGGCTTGATTTCACTTCAATGCAAGGTTACACAAGAATAAATGTTTAATATAATTATTAAAGGAGCCCCAGGTACAGAGGGATGTAGTGTAAGCATAAGGGTCTGTGTACCTGTATAGCAGCTGTAGTTATATAACATCAGCATTCAGCAGTAATGAAAGGTTGTAGATGAAGTGAATGAGGCTTTCTCTCATCAACTATAGAGTCTTCTCTATTACACTTCAATATCTTTTTTCTGTAAGACCCAATTTTTATGTTGGATACAACACAGTTGTAATTTTTATGTTCAATGGTAAACCCATAACCCTTATTTAATATAGTTGAGGCTGTTTTTTTTAAACCTTACTTAGTTTTGTTAATGGTTTCTGAGGCTAAGCAAATTGGTCTATTATGGTTCCTAGCTGGTTTGAGCCAGGCATTAATTCACTGACCAGCAACCATGTTTGACCACTTTAAAGATAGATTCACAAATAACCTGCCTGATCTGTCTCAGCTGCTCAGTGTTCCCATAAACACAAATGAACTAGATGAAATAACTAGCAGCATGGGCACAATCTTCTCTAATACATTAGATACTGTCGCACCTATCAGATTAAAAAGGGTTAGAGAGAAAAATACTGCACCATGGTACAACAGTAATACTCAGGCTCTAAAGAGAGAAACTCGTAAACTAGAGTGCAAATGGAAACCACCCCATATAGAGGTCTTTAAAATTGCATGGAAAGAAAGCAAATCCCGCTACAAAAAGACTCTAAAAGCAGCCAGGGCCGAGTATTTCCACAAACTCATAGAAAATAATCAAAACAATCCAGTCGCTAGACTAACAAATAAACAGAAATCACCTGAACTGAACATTCCATCACAGTTTAGTAGTAATGACTTTATGAATTTCTTCACCGAGAAAATCAAAACTATTAGAAATACAATTCTAAATGTACAAACTTTGACTGCGTTTTATGATCCAGCCTCTGTTACTGCCCCTAAAGAACAATTACAGTGCTTTACAACTATAGGACAAGAAGAACTAAATAAACGAATCATTACATCTAAACCAACAACATGTTTACTAGATCCCATTCCCACTAAACTATTGAAAGAGTTGTTACCTGTAGCAGAAGAGCCTCCTCTCAATATTATTAATTCATCTCTATCGCTAGGTCATGTTCCAAAACCATTTAAGATGGCAGATATTAAACCAGTTAAACTCTGCGGACCCGGATACGGGTCCAAAATCGCGTTAAAAATGTGTATGCTTCATTTACATAGCCTTCCTTATATGGTATCAGCCCATATATGGGTTCATTTGAAAGCTTGGAGTGTCTTCTTTACAAAGAATACCATTCTTTTTGGTTTTTATATTCATAAAGCAGTAAAATTAAGCTTAGAAATGTATTCGTCCCACACACGATTTTCCGCCTAACCATTGAGAAATTTTTTTACGAAGAATGTGTATTTTATATATTTTTCACAAAAAAGTCAAGTCATATATCACAAGAAAGCAATCATTCTCAGGAATTTGACGATGTAGATTATTTCATTAATTCATAATGAAATTTATTCAATAATTCATCCAATTATTTTCATTGGATTTTTTTATGTGTAACATTCCTACTCGTAGCACTGCTTCAGTTAGCCGCAAACAGCCACAAATATCTATATACTCTATATTATCTTTTAGATTAGGATCTCTTCTTTCAAACAAGACCATTTCCACGTTTCTGCGTGCTTCCATCGGTGAGATATATAGCGTTTTGTCCAGATTGCGCAATAGACGCGCTTCTGCCAGAGACGCGCTCTCCATATCATAAGTGCGCACAGCCAGCGCGTCTGATGTTTTAGAGATCTGTGTTCGCTTGTGGACTGCAACTGGTCAGATTACATGTCTCTCAACTCAGCGGCCATTTCAGAGCCGTGAAATTTGACACCTCTGAGTCACTAGCGGGGGAGAGGGGGGTCCTGCATCCGGGACTGTTCCTCTCGGCTGTTTTTGGGTTCTGTAGTTTTTTGAATGCGTTGAAGGCGAGATCACTCACAGAATGGATACTGCACACGCGTCTCGGATTATATCAATCTATGTCGTCCCACACACGAATTTCCGCCTAACCATTGCGAATAATTTTTACGAAGAATGTGTATTTTATATATTTTTCACAAAAAAGTCAAGTCATATATCACAAGAAAGCAATCATTCTCAGGAATTTGACGATGTAGATTATTTCATTAATTCATAATGAAATTTATTCAATAATTCATCCAATTATTTTCATAGGCGAAAATACCAAAAAACGCCCTGAGCTTAAGTGGTTTTAAGCCTCTCATTAAGAAACCGCAACTTGATCGAAATAAATTGGCAAATTACAGACCCATTTCAAATCTTCCGTTTATGTCTAAAACATTAGAAAAAGTTGTGTCCACTCAGTTGTACTCCTTCCTGCAAAAAAATGACATCTATGAACAATTTCAGTCAGGATTCAGGCCTCATTATAGCACAGAAACTGTGCTCATTAAAATTACAAATGACTTACTTCTAGCTTTTGACCAAGGATGTGTCTCAATACTAGTTTTACTCGATCTTAGTGTCGACACTATAGACCATGACATACTCTTAGGCAGACTACAAAATTACACTGGTATTCAGGGACAGGCATTACGGTGGTTTAGATCATACTTAGCAGACCGTTACCATTTGTCTACTTAAATGGTGAAAAATCCAAGTTAACATCAGTAAATTATGGGGTGCTGCAAGGATCCGTGTTAGGCCTTCTGTTATTTTCAATATACATGCTGCCACTTGGCAACATAATTAGAAAACATGGAATTAGTTTCCACTGCTATGCCGATGATACTCAGTTATATATTTCAACAAGACCATATACTGTACATTTCTAAACTATCCAAGTTGACAGAATGTGTTAAAGATATAAAAACAATGGATGACCAGTAATTTTCTTCTATTAAATTAAGACAAGAGTAAGGTATTACTTATTGGACCAAAAACCTGCACACAGAATCTCTTGGAATACAATTGGCAACTAGAAGGATGTATTGTTATGTCATCATCTGCAGTTAAAGACTTGGGTGTTATATTAGACAGCAACTTATCTTTCGAAAATCATATTTCATATGCTACAAACACAGCCTTCTTCCACCTCAGAAACATTGCTAAGCTATGGAGTGTGTTACCTGTTTCTGACGCAGAAAAGCTAGTTCATGCATTCATGAATAAGGCACTAAATGGTTTAGCTCCTGTATATTTAACTGATCTTCTTATGCCCTATAATCCATCACGCTCTTTAAGGTCAAGAAACTCTGGACTTTGAGTAGTACCTAAGTCAGGGTCGGCGCCAGAGCGCACAAAGTGTTTCCAATGAATGCAGTAGCTTAGTGTGCGCGTGAGGCGCTGGCGCCATCAAACAGCTGAAACATAAAATAGACTACTTCGTAATTTTGGTCATACAGTAAAGGCATAATTCGAAACTGCAAAGTGCAAAGTGTTAGCAGTTTTAAAATTCAAGAATATAGCAAAGTTAATAAGAATTATTTCTAAATGCAACATTTCGCTTTTAATCTGTGTATTTAACAGCCTGGGAGACCTTCTTAGGGCAGTACCTTGCCTCACCGACTAAAATCAGGGTGCCCACTACGGAGACGGCACCAGAGGTGAGGGGGCACAGTGACCGAGGTGGCCGGGCCGGGCCCCCTCAGGCCCCCCCGTGGCGCCGACGCTGTTAGCCTAAGATATCTAAGTCCACTAAAGGAGGGAGATAATTTCCCCATCTGGCATCTAAACTCTGGAATAGTCTTCCTGCTAATGTCGGGGGCTCAAACACACTCTCTCTGTTTAAATCTAGATATCTCTTCAGCCAAGCATTCGCATAATGAATCTCAATCTCACCCTTGTTCCCATAGATCAGATAAAAGTCACAAACATATTTTTTGCTTGAAACGTTATGAACAGCAGCTATGCTAATACTTTTCTATCTGCCTTTCTGTTCCTACCCCGGGATACCCATCTCGAGGTATAAATTACGCCTGCTCCAGCGTGGATCCAGCCTCATTGAAAGACTTCAGATGATCCAACGCCTTTGAAGAGATGATGCTGACCCCAGCGAGGACCCCCGATGACGCCAACTTGAATTGACAAGCACAGATGCCAAAATCTCTATATTGTAATCATTATGATCACACTTGTAATAATCGCTTTAATGAACTTCTGCTTAAAATAAAAAATTGTCTGAAATGGATTTAGGAATAAATATAATATTTCAAAAATGATCTAACATCCACTTTCATTTCATCAACTATGAAAGCGTCAAGACGTTGTTTTGTTTTTACCTAACGTTAACCCTAAAAGAACCAGGCCCTCAGATACGTCAAGATGATCGCTTACACTTTGGTTTATACAGCAGTACCAAAATGGCAGGTCATAGGGCCTACATGATGTCAACACAGTATACCCGTTTACAGCTGGAGCCGGGAGCTCTGATCTCCGTTACCGGCGGGTTGCGTCATGCTGCGCCGGAGAGGTGATGCAAGAATCCGGCGTTGTGTGTTCACGAACGCCACGCCTCCTCCCGGTGCCGTTTCCTGCTTTCCAGAAGCCAGATTCTTACAGGCGCAATGAAGTCATAGTGCACAGACCCTCCGAGACTTTTCATCGTCATTATTGTGCTAAAACTGTGACTTCTGAACACTTATATTCGTCAGATGAAGGTGAGTTCATTTATCCGGTCTGACTGAGTCACTCTTATGTCTGTGTCGGTGAGCCTGCGTCTAGTATTGTCTGTTTGTATAACGTTACGCCTCACGGATCAAGTTTAAAGTCTTGATAAAGGTCCATTTGAGCCAGGGATGTGCATTTAGGTTCCCAATTGTTCTATTGAGGGAATCTGTTAAAACCGTTCACCAAACTTGATTAATTTTTAATTTACGAATCGGACTGAATCGGCCCAGACTCCAGACCGTTTCGCGTTAACAACTCACTGACTCACTGAGCCAAGAGCCGTATCCTTCGGTCAACCGTCGGACAACGACAACCGATAAATGAGTTGCTAACAGAATTTGGGGTGAACATTTCGAGGCGAGAATATAGCTTAAAATAAAACGTATGAAATATATGATAGCTTGGTGCCAGCTATATTATGATAATGCACCTATAATATCAATCTGATAGGGTTCATATTTTTCCAAACTATTTAACTGGACAACAGAGGGCTTTATATTTTCTATATCTTTATTGCTATCTATTGTCACCATTTTTTTTTCTCAGGAGGAAGCAGGAGTTGACCTGCCCCAGCCGTTGCCCTCTGGGCCCAGTGCCTTTATCCAAATTGAAGAGGTGTGTGTGTGTTGTTTTGATGCATGTTTGTGGTATTTGTCTTCACATTCAATGAATGCAGTGGCGTTGTAGGTTGATGAAAAGCTAATAATTAATTATATACTAAAACTGTGATAAATAAAAACTTTTGAAATAAAAAAATATTTTATTTGTTTTCCTGCATGTCATGTGACTGTTAACTGACATAAGACTACTGTGAATGTGCAAATGTGTTGTTAAATTATTTAAAGTACTTAAGGAGGTACTTCAAGTAAATATTTTAGGTCAAAACTTGGCTGACAGAAAAATTTGGGAATCCCTGCTTTAAGGTGCAGCCACATTTTATGCAAAATTTCACTGGCAATAGTCAATAATGTAGTGATGTTTGAAACACTGCTCACACAGAAGTCACTTTCAAATCAAGCAGCTTACTGTTAGTCAGCATGACAAATTCACATGAGCGAAATCTGTGCGGGGAACTTTTTCGCCCTCATTTGAAATGCCTGAACGTGCGGATTCCTATTGAAATGACTGAATTTGCCCATTCATTTTACTGAGCAGCAGTAAAAGTGCATCTTTAGATGATAGATATAGTATTGTTGTCAGTGTTTACAGAACAAAAATGAGTTCTCTGCATATGTTTGTTTCAGATTCTAGAAGAAGGGGCAGCACAGGAGGTGATGTCAGAGGCTCTGTTGTCAGAAGGACGTGTAGACCATATCAACATGATGATGGGGCTACATCCCACCTACCTGACCTGCTTCCTGCGAACACAGAATGCTTTGCTCCAGCTGGATGGCCCTCTGCCTCTGTCATGGAGACATTTTATTATCATATTGGTAAGGGAAGAGACATATATTTCCGTTTGGGACATTTAGATTGCAAGTTTTAAATATACACAAATGAGTATATGTTTATAATATACACAACAGTAATTTTCTGTGTCTGTGCAGGCGTCTGCACGTCACCAGTGCTCGTACCTAGTGCAGCATCACAGCTCTGCTTTTCTGCTTGCTGGCGGAGATGAGTCCTGGCTTAGAGGACTTCACTGTGCACCACCCAAAATACAGCACCTAAAGACGCTCAACAAACTGCTTGCACACAGACCCTGGATCATCACCCAGAAACATATACAGGTAAAAAACACAGATCATCAGTGTTATGAACAGTTATCATCAGTAATCATCCTTTCAAAAAGGTATATAGTTCCACTACAAGTTGCTAACAAAAAGAAGCTAGCTACATTGGACATACAATATCTTTATAAATGTAATATCAGAAAATTAATTCTACAATTAGAGCATTTATCTAGAACATAAACACCTGTATTAGGGTGACATCCTTAAACTGAATTATTAATTTTTTTACTTTTTAACATTAAATACTAGATAGCTGCAATCACCAACTAGTACATCTAGAAAATACTAATTTATACAAGTATGAGCATAGACACCTGCAGCATTTAACTGTTTTGTTTCAAAAATTAAGATACGCGTTAGAATACATCTGTGAATTATTGATTTGAATCATTTATTTGATCTTTGAATCGATTCACTAAAGTAAATGTAGTAAAGCTGCACGTACAAAAAAAGAAAGAAAAATTCAGTGATTTGTACAATTCATTTGTCTGTCTACTGTTATTTTATTTGTGTTGTCCTTTGTTGTCTGCTTGTGCCATCTTCCCTGTTGTGAGTTTATCTCAGTTTTATGCTTTATAAGTTAATGCTCTGAGTGATTGTTCTGCAGCGCATTTTACAGATATCCATTAACAAATCCGTTTAGATTTTTTTCAATATTGAGTTTTCACACCATCTTTCTAAAACTCTGAATACTATGATAACACAAACACAAAAATGAAACTTAAGCACTATAGATTCATTCAAGTTTATAACAGAAAGATAAATACAACTCATTATTGAAAAAAGTTTATTTTATATTGTGCAGTCAACACTTGTTTTGTACTACTACTCATTTATGAATTAAGAAGCTTTTAAAAACTTGTTTTAAAAAAACAAAAAACAAATCTTACATATTCACAGGAGTTAGTTTGTCCGGGTGCAGAGGCTCGGTGGTCCCTGGCAGAACTGATTCAGGCTATTGTTTTGATGAGCCATGCCCACTCTCTAGCCTCATTTGTTTGGGGTTGTGGTATTCTCCCAGAGCCCGAGCAGTCAGGAGATCAGTCGCTCCAACTGGGTTCACCCACAGAGTCCTGTTCTGCCCGAGACAAGAGCAGAAATCAGCAAGAGGTATCGAATTGTGACTGATGTATTGATCACAAGTAAGAGAATATTTAGTTTGTTTTGCCCAGGTAAATATCTTTAATGTGTATATGTGTGTGTCTGTGCGCAGTGGTCTGAGGCTGTGAACGAGGTTAAGCTTTTGATGGAGAAGATGATGATGGTTCAGCAGCAAGGTGAAGAGTTTACACAAGAAGAGATGGTTACTCGCTTTGAAAGAGAAAGGACTGAGAGTTTGCTGGAACCTGCTGATGGTATGAACACACATATACATAATTCAATACACCCAAAGGCAGGGTTTCTCCTGGGACAAAATAGCGTTCTGTTGTAGCTTCTGAACATGCTCATTCACATGAGAAGTTGATGAATTACAGTACATCCCGTAAATCTCATTAAATATAATAAAATTTGTTTTAGCTGCCACCAAGTCAAATTTTGGGCCTTCCTGGGCAAATTTTATAATATTGAATGTATTTTGCCATTTTAAATGCCTTATAATGGATGTTTCACATCTTTTTTTTGCTTCCTGTTTCTTCACTGCCTAACCTTTGTCATCTTTTTTTCCTATACAGTTCAGCGGTGTGTCCTTCCTGATTGTTTCTCGCGGTTTGTTGTGGATGCAGATTTTACTTACCAGGATTTTAGTCCTAGAGGAATGCAGGCCCCCCCAACCATGAGAGCTCAGGTTCAATACTCTTAAATATTCTCACACAGTGTTAAAGAACAGTTATGAACAGAAGGCATTATTTTTGCTGAAGTATATAATATGTATTATAAACAGTGTTATTACATCCAGTGTTATTTTAGTATTATTCATGTACTGTTGTAGTAATTAATTAAATAGAAGCACAGGTCCTTAAGAACTGCAAGGCATTTCTGCCTGTCGCACCTCCGCCGGTGTCAATGGACCAGCCACAGAGTCATCAGGGACATCAGCTCTATTTATACAGTATATATATATATTCACTTTAGTTCAGTTTAGCTAAATATTGCTATTTTTTGTTTGAGACTTAGACCTTTTACTACTTCAACTTAAGTGTATTTATTTCAATTAGTTTCCAAGGCAACATTTCAAATTTTTGTTTTTCCATGTAATATTTATATTTTATTTCAGCCTTATTTCAATTACTGAAAACTATTTTTAATCATTTTAGTTAACAATAACAGCACTGGTTATATCATGATCTTTGTTTATGATTTTGTGCTTTCAGGACTATTCGTGGGAAGATCACGGTTTCTCTCTTATGAACAGGCTGTATGGAGAGATGGCACAGCTTCTGGATGAGAAATTTCAGGTGGTGTGTGCGCTCACGTATCACACCATGGCCATGCACTCACATGTGGACACCTCCACACTCCGCAAAGCCATCTGGAACTACATTCACTGCATCTACGGCATCAGGTCAGTCATGCATGCATCATAGTCATGAAACGAGCTTAGAACGTTCACCCATATGGAACAAAGGTTAGGTTAGGGTTATGCTTATATAAGAAGGAAAAACAGTCCTCGCCATAATCATATATAAAGACTGCACATTATGAGGGAAAAGGTAGACATAAAATGCATTACTTTTGGTGGTTAAATTTCTAAAATTGCTCTAATGCGAATCTGATGTGATCTAATGTGCACTTGCATGTCAATGTTCGCCTACACAGGTATGATGATTATAATTATGGGGATGTCAACCAGCTGTTGGAACGCAGTTTAAAAGTGTACGTTAAGACAGTGGCTTGTCACCCGGAGAAAACCACAACAAGAATGTACTTCTCTTTTTGGAGGCAGTTCCGCCACTCGGAAAAGGTACAAGATGTGTGAGATTTCTTGTTGATGATTCAAGTGTATTCATATTTTAATAAGTTGCATTTGCTTCAGCAGTGGTATTGAATTATGCTTGCTCTCTCTTTTTCTGAATTGTTGAATTAATTTGCATTTTGGAGTAATGTTTTAGTGGCCTCTAGTGGTTCTCTTCAGAGTTAAACTTTTTTTGACAAGTTATGCCAGACCAAAAACTCCTTTAAAATGTTTTATCATATGGCCAAGTTTTCATTGTGCCTGGTAACTTGCTTTGTTGATAATGTTACAGTAAAAAATTTAAAATTAAGTTTCAGTAGAGGTTTCATAACAATGATAGCACTGTTATGATGAAGCCTATCTTTTTTTGCTGAACTTCACAAGTGGATTTATCACTTAGGGGTAGTAAAATGCCTGTATATTTCTGGTTTAAGACGTGTTGTTCTTTTTATGCAGGTCCATGTGAACCTGTTACTGATGGAGGCACGACTGCATGCAGCTTTACTTTATGCTCTCAGAGCAATTACACGCTACATGACCTAATATGCGCACAAGAGCTTTAAAACGGGATGACCTGTATACACTATTATACTCTGATTGTAGCGTGTGTTGAGACACAAATTGCACACAATCACACTCTAAAAGTGCAAAGTCTCAAGAGCAATTTAGTTTCATTTTCTCTTTTCTTTGCAATATTTTAGGCTTATGTGGGCTGGTTGATCAGCTGCTACTGGATCATGATTGGATTTGGGAGACAGCGAATTTTGCACATGTCCTATGAGTAAATTTGCTCGTTGTGGTCTTTCTCTTATCATACTGTGAATGTGTCTTTGCCCTGCTGCAGTATTCTGTTCTGTTTGTTTGTGCATTTTGATGAATGTTTATATTCACTAAGATATTGACAATGTTTATATTGACACTAAGAACTCTACATTGCCTATTTCTCTCTCAGATTGAGAGCTGAGTTAATGTGGGCTAAAATGGATGAAAAAGCACATTTGGTTGTTTTTTGTGCATTTTTATGTATAATAAAATATTTTACTATGACATTACTATTTTATTTGTTTGTATGTAATGTCCACAAGGCAAATTCCACAAATGCACTTTTGCCACATGTCCCATGATTTTTTTAAGCAATAAAGGCATGTTTTTGTTAGCCCCCAAATATGCTTGATAAACTATTATCTAATATAAAATTACCATCAAAATGGCTTATAATAACATTATTTGATTTTTTTTAATTGTATACATATTGTCTTTATCTAATGTTGTAAAACTGCACACAAATAAAATCTTTTACACTATTTAAACATTTGACAAGTTGAATTTGCAAACAAAAAGAAAATTAATAGAAAACAACCGCTTAAATGGCAACACAAGTGTCTTAAAATTAAGTACCTCCGTTCACTGAGCATATTTTGAGTTTAATGTAATATTTTGAATTCTAGTCGTGTTAAGGCAATAAACGCATTTTTTTTGTTTATTTCTCAGCGTAACACCCTGAATATCTCCGTTCGCTTGAGCCATGCAGAACTGCACTATCACCAAACAGCCACCAGGGGTCAGTAACGACCAAGAAACGTTTTCCGGTAGTAAGTGGCTTCCAACCCAGCGCGGGTACCTGATAGCAAAGAACTTGGTCTTCTATACTCTTTGCTGATAGTAGTGTTTACAATGCAGCTACGATGTCTGAATATTTTATCGCATTAATATGTTTGCTGCAGTCAATTACCAACGCGTTTTTTTTTTCTAAGAAAATGCCAAGTACTATTCAGTACTATACTCAGTACTGTGTGAAGCATTTAGCAAACAAATATAATTTCCCGGAAATAACTTGAATATGTAGAACTGTGCAGAGAGTAGGTGGAGTAGGCTCGCGCTTCGCCTGGCGCAGAGTGCGCGCGGAATTCAGCCCTTCCGGACACCGCGCGACTCGAGCGAGCGCATCTGCGGCCGGCTGAACGCCGCACGGACACTTGTGTCTGTCTACCGTTCATATCAATTCACACTGTCCTGCCTGATCCACGTCTGTCACTGATAGAAATTCATAAAGGTAGGAATTATTTACTCTTGCTTACGCATTTTACTTACTAACAGTTACTTTTGTTAATAAGAAGTTGATGTGAAATAAAAAGTATTTTTACTTAAGTGCCAAATGTCAGTGGCAGGTTGCATATCAATTCACACTGTCCTGCCTGATCCACGTCTGTCACTGATAGAAATTCATAAAGGTAGGAATTATTTACTCTTGCTTACGCGTTTTACTTACTAACAGTTACTTTTGTTAATAAGAAGTTGATGTGAAATAAAAAGTATTTTTACTTAAGTGCCAAATGTCAGTGGCAGGTTCTTATATGATGGTTGGTCTGTGAGAAATTAACTTGTTTAGTGACATCCTTTGCTCACAGATGCGGGTGTTAACGGGAATAAATGTTTTGTTTAGTGATGCGTTTAAGTTTTCAATTGTTTAATTGGTGTGTGTGTGTGTGTGTTTATATATATATATAACTTTTATTTTTAAATACATGAATGAACAGGTGTGCTTTAACTTAAATTCTACCCATGTTGCACATGGTAAACATATCAGAACCGCAGCAGTCATGTGCTGAAGTCCCCGTATGGTAAATGATTTAGGGGCCCTTGGCTGACTCACTGTCTGCGTAATGAACGTGAGCTGAGAGCCAGCAGGCCTGTCCCGAGTGCTGTAATGCTAATACTCTAATCTGCAGCCATTAGAGAGCAGCAGGGCCGGACAGTTTCCTTTACGAGCAGGTGGACAGACAGGCTGCGGCCGCGGTTAAACAGCCACATCATGACGGTAATGAGGAAGTTAAAAAGCCACTTTACCTGCAGGGT